>NC_081569.1:110005245-110305245 GCF_022355385.1 Mustela nigripes
TGTGTGTGTGTGAATGTGTGTATGTGAATGTGTGTATGTGAATGTGTGTATGTGTGTGTGTGAATGTGTGTGTGTGAATGTGTGTATGTGAATGTGTGTATGTGAATGTGTGTATGTGTGTGTGTGAATGTGTGTGTAGGGCATGCTGGGTTAAAGACGGAGTAAGACGGAACACGGGAGAATGATGGGATGGTATAGAAAAATAAACCTTCCCTGGATCAACTCTTTCTCCTAATGTAGATAGTGATGTATTTGTACAATAAAATGTATTAGACTAGATAAAATCAAAGTAAAAAGAGTCATGTCAGTGGGCTGGCATGTCAGTGTCTTTGGGTTGAAGGAAGGAGGGCAATTATTCTAGAAATTAAGAAAACCTAAGTGAAAAGGAAGACTGATGTGGAAGAGGAGTCTGGACGCGCGGGTGGTCCAGCCTGTCCTCGGTTCCGCCCTGGCCGAGCCTAGTAGGGACGGGAGGGCTCCGGCAGCAAGGACTCCCAGGAACCAGACAAATAGGACAGGAAACTGACCGGGGACGTTCTCTCGGTGGCTGCGCGATGCGGACCTCGGGGAGCCTCCCCTGCTGTCTCCCCTTCTTCCTCTTGAGGCCTGTGGAAGACCCAGCCCCTCTTTAGAAACTGCCTCCCCGCAGCCAGTGCCTGGCTTCCTGCTCTTCCCACCAGGAGCCTGTCCGCTCTCTCCTGGTCCCGGCCTCCCAGCAAAAGGCTCTCAGCAAGGAACTGCTTAATTGGAAACACTATGGCAGACTCTTTAGAAACGGACACAGTTGAAGGCAGAACGGCCTCTGGAGCATGTGTTCAGTGGCTCCCAGAGCAGGGGGCCATTTCTGCCTGCACCAGGCCTTCAGACTACCCGTGATTTGGGGGAAACACAAGCTCCTCTAGGCCTTTAGCCTGCAGACACCCCAGACTTCTCTGGCTAGTGGTCTAGGTGTGAGAGGAATTATTAAGACATCCGGGGGCCTGTTTCTGATGAAAAGCACCTTCCCTCCCCCTTCCCACCCATCCTCCTTGGCAGAACGCTCCTGCTCAATCCGCCTGGCCCTCCACTTACCCACTCTCCTCTTCGGGTCTGTCTGGGGTCTGGCGTTCTTTTAGCTCAAGCTAAGGGGAAGAAAAGACCCAGGGTATCAGAGTAGCCACAGAGAAGAGGCTCTTCCCTAAACACAGCTCCCCACGCACCTGGTGTTTGTTCTTTTAGAAATTACCGCCTTTATCTTTTGCATTCGGAAGTGCTTTCTATCTCTCCTATTTCCTTCCCACTCTGCCCCTCGCCAAGCCTTGTATACTGTCCGCGTGTGCCTAATAAGAGGCTCAGAGTTCGACTCGAGGTCCCCCCTCTTCTGAGGTGTGGCTGCGGGGCCTCCCAGTACGCGTTCCCAGCTCACCGTGGTGGGCTTCTCCAGGGCGGCAAAGCGCTCTGCCCAGCTGGCCGTGGACTTCTCAAAAGCCTCATGCCTCCTGATAAGCTTCTCCACACCATCCACCGTGTGTCCAAAGTCCCGGCTGGCCAGGTAGGGCTCCTGGGCGATCAGCCATGCTTCGGCCACAGAGGCGTCCCTTGAGAACTGGCACACTTCCAGTACTGCAACGGGGAACAAGCCACAGACCCACCCACAGGGCCCAAGAAGGGCCTGTTAGCACTCAGCAGTGAGCTGCTCCACAGACGAGGAGCTGGTGGCCAGGCAGGAGGCCCTCACAGGGGTCCCTGAACCATGGGGACACCCTGCTCAGTGGTGACCTACTGCCTGAGACCACTCGAACCCATGTCACATGGGGGAGGGTTTCCTCATCTCCAATCCATAGTTATATTGGAAAAACACATGAAACAGAACAAACTCTGTTGGAAAAAAATGTAGCTTAGAATCCCCTTTGACAAGCAGCCTTTTGCCCTACGCGCTTGCTTCCCAGTACTTGGCTGCCTCCCATAATTGTGCCCAAGCAGCCGCGGGGCTGTCAGGCCTTCCTGGCTTGCGTGCAGCTCCCTCCTGAGTGGTAGGACTTCCCCTTTCCTCGGTCTCCAGCTGCAGAGGACAGAGCTCTGTGTCTGACATGCCTCAGATCCAGCAGTGGGAGGTGCTAGAGCCTTAACCTGACCCCTCCCCCCGGCTTCAGGGACAGCAGCCTGGCACATGGTGGTGGTGTCCTCCTGGCAGAAGCCGAGCCACTCATGTTCTGCCTGGACCCAGGCGGGGCCGAGGGCAAGCAGGGAGAGGGCATGCGGGCTGGTTAGGGGTGGGCAGCCAGCAGCGTGTCTATGCGGCTCCTCTGTGTGGACCCCCGAGGCCCTTGGCTCGAGAACCTTGCTTATGGGTGGCATTCTGGGGTCTCCTCTCTAGGAGGTAAAAATCACTCCTGCCCCGCCCCCACCTCAGCAGGAGTCTGCCCCCCTCCCCCAACTTCTGGGTGTACTCACGCATGCGGAGCTGTTCCTGGCGGTCCTCCCACTTCGCATCCATCTCCTTCCTCCTGGATAGCACCTGCTTCAGTTTCTCACTAATCTGTGGGAAGGAAGGGAGAACAGCTCAGGCTTTTAGTAAACCTTCCTCTTGTCTGAGGTGGTGTGCAAATGCGTCCTGCAAAGCATGCTGAGTTTGGTCACAAGGACCTCACTTCAAGTCCTGGCCCTGCCACTAGCCAGCTGTGCTACCTTGGGCAAGTGACTTAACCTCTCTGAGGCACGTGTGCCTCTCCTAGGAAATGGGTCTTGCCAACGCCACAGCATGCACACATGTGGGTGGCTAGGTGGGCTATGAGCCCGCTCTCCTCTACTAAGCTGCCAGCCTTGGCTGGGGCCGATGGGGCCCCAATCCCTGGGCCTGCACACAGCTCTGACGCTCCACGAGTGGGAGAGTCTCCTCAGAGAACCCATGGCCCACAGCTCCCTCCCAGGAAACTGTCCAGCCCAGCGAGAATGCAGGCAAGGCTCCCCTTCACCCACTGTCCTCTCACCTCCTCCGAGGCCTGGTGCTGCCTCTCCAGCAGGGACTCCCCCAGCTCTAGGCAGGCGCTAAAGTTCTTGCTCCGGGTGTCGATCTCTGCCTTGATGCCCTGGTGATACTTCATGAGCAGTTCCACTGAGGAGACATCCCTGGGGGATGAAGGGGGGGGGTCAAGGGTCAGGGAGGGAGTTTGAGGAAGAAGGAAACTCTGGGTGACTCTGGCCTGCCTGATGTCAAGTCTAGACCACAGAGGGCCGCCTTCCACCTGCCTGGGACTCTGACCCCACTTCCTCCTCTCTCTCTGGCCAGCCAGGGAGTCCTCTGCCAGCCTAGCCCCAGGGGGAACATTGATGCCCTAGTGTCTTCCGCTGGTCAGCTGGCAGGGGATGAGTCAGGGGTTTGGGGACCCCAGAAGGAGCCTGGGAATATTATTTGAGAATAAAAAGGAATGAGGTTCTGATCCTCGCTATAACATGGATGAACCTTAAAAGGTTTGTACTAAGTGAAACAAGCTAGTCCCAAAGGACCACATACTGTAAGAGTCCCCTTCTAGGACAAATCTAGGACAGGCAAATCTAGAGAAATGGAAACTAGACTTGGTTGCCAGGAACTCGGGGGAGGAGGGAACTGTGGGGTGATGACTGCTAACGGGTACCGGGATTCTTTCTGGGGTGATGAAAGTCTTCTAAACTTAGAATGTGGTGAGGGCCATACCCGGTGGTGGTGAGAAAACCCCTGAATGGGACATGTTAGTGGCCGAATGGTATGTTATGCGAAGTGCATTCTGAATAAGGATGTAAAGTATAAAGTCTTGGCCATGACGGGCACTCCAGGGCAGAGGGTCAGAGATGGGCCAATGACCACTGCCAGGGAGACAGTCCCCTGGAGAGCTGCTCCCTGCCAAGGTTCTCACGGCCATGAATCCCCCCGCCCCCACCTCACATGCATAATGAGCTCCTTCTGGAGCTTGGGGAAAATGGCCTCTGCATCCCAGCACGGGGCTGATACATAGGCTCGGACCTGCCCAGCTTTGGGTGTGCAAAGTGCTTACTTTCCCTGACAGCTGTGGTCACTGCCCTGCCATCAGGTCTGAATGGCAGAGGTCTCTCTTGCCACTCTCAGGGCTCCCTTTACTCTGAAATGATCGGTGCCCTCAGGAGAAGCTAAGCTACTCCGTTTCTCCCTGGACCCAATCTCAGGTGCTCCCACAGTCCAAGATGGTCCCCCAAGGAGAAGTCGCAGGGCAGCGGCCTGCTCTGCCAGCCTTGGGGACAAAGGGGCTGAGGGGTGGGGCTGTCCTGAGGATGTCTCCCTTACCTAGGCTTCTCCTGGGTCTCAATCTGCCGGATGACGCTTTCCATCCAGGAGAGGAGGTCCCGGGCCATGCTGAAGAAGCGGAACTTGTCTGCCGTGTCTACCAGCTGGGTGCGGCGGCCAGCACAGGCTTCAAGCAGCGCTTGCCAGGCGGCGGACACTTCTTGCTCCTTGTTCTGGATGGTCTCTGCTTTCTCCCCAGCATATGCCTTCTGCAGGCGGCCAGCCACATCCTGGAACTGCTGGACCTGTGGTTGGGCAAAACTGAACGTCGTTCCCCAGAAAGATGTGCCTTGGGCCTCTGCTGGGCAAGTGGTCTCTCTCCTCTGAATCTCCCTCCCCAGGTCTCTTCTGGAAGGCAAGATCTTCAGCCTTCCACTAATGCTGGGGGAGAAGTCTCCTTGTTTTGGCCTCTATGGACCCAAGCCATCCTTTGGGTTTTGATGAGGATATAAGAGTGAAAGGGACTCTGTGCCCTTTGGTCTCCCCTGAAGTACTGTAATAATAGTAACTATGTGCCAGGCATGCTTCACAGGCACCCTATGAAAGAGGTACTACTGTGATCCCTGTTTTTGAGATGAAGAAACTGAGGTACAGGGAGCCTGAGTGAGTGGCCTGAGGGGTGCAGACTGGATTCCCTGTTCTTAACCTCTCCATAAGCTGCCTGTCCAAGGGAGCGGCTCTCCCAGGCCCTTGTCTGAGGCCAGTCCTGGTGCAATGAGGCCTCATTCCTGAGACTTTAGTGGGCTGTGCCCCCCTCAGGAGCTACAGCACCCCTGAAGCCCAAGGGCTGCAGGGCAGGCCCTACCACCAGCTGGATGACATTCCCAGGAGCTTCTCTTCTGAGTGAACCAGGGCCCGACCCACCTCAGTGTCTTATCCCTGAGCCCCGCCGGGTGGACACAGGACTCCACAGCCAGCCCCTCTCTCCTGGGGCCTCTGCAGGGCTCCTGAGGCCTACGCAGCAGGGGGCCCCCTGCTCTCACCCTTTCCATCACACCAAGTTCTGTGGAGCCCTATGGGCCTGCAGCAGTGTCTCAGGGACCACCCCAGTGATGGGAGGAGCAGGTCTCAGTAGTTCCTGGGGTACCCTCCTGCCCCACCAGCTCCCATGTGGAAAGACTGAACAGCCCAGAGACTGAGGGCATGGGGTCTAGAGCCAGGACGCCCAGATCCGAATCCTGGCAGCACTGTCCACATGTTCCAGGGAGCTCATTTACGCTCCGTGCCTTGCTTTCCTCATCTATAAAGAGCAGATGATGTTTGTACGTAGCTCTGGAGTATGGGACAGAGTGCGATGCTGACACCAGCACCGAGTGCTGGAAATGCACCGTGTGCGAGTCTGCCAGGAATGCTGTGGCACAGCCAGACACCGAGCATTTTTAGGTATTTGATGCCTTAGATTTTTGTGAGGTTTCAGATTGAAGAACTACTTCTGAAGCTAAAGAATGACTGAAAGCCACAGCTCCCAGCCTTTCTGCCCCAAGCTGTTGCCTTTTGAAAGAGGTGAAATTTGCTGGTGTCCATTCCAGAGGCTGACACCCCCGAGCCCCTGGGGAAGAGGTGGACAGCAGGTCCCTGGAGCCTGCAGGGGGCGGGGGGGGGGTGGGGATGGACAGCAGGGGACAGAAGGCACCTGCAGTTCCAGCAGGTGGAGCTCCCGCTCGAAGGCCGTGTGCACCCGGTGGAAGGACTCGGCCGTGCTGGCGTCCAGCCCCACGTCCTCGGGCAGCTCTCGGTGCTTCTCATCAATGAGGCCCAGGATCTCCGTGCCCGTGTAGAAGTAGCGGTGCAGGTCGTAGGAGGCGGCCAGCAGCTGCATGCGCGTGTCAATGAGCTCCAGTAGGTCCGCCCACATTTCATTTAGCCCATCCTTCCACTCGGCAATCGTGGCCGCCTCGCTGTGGCCGGCGTCGATGAGCTGCTCGATGATGATGTTCACGTTGTCCACCCGCTCCTGCCCAATTGCCCCTGTCTCACGGGCAAAGTCCCGGAACTTGTCCCGGAGCAGCTGGACATGGGGGAAACACAAAGGTGGTTATCGGGGCCTAGGGCTGGGGTGTGTGGTGTCATCTCCCTAGCCGCAGACCTTCACAAGGCGGGAACCACAACCACCTGGGGCCACACCTTCCCGGGGAAGCGTGGGCTCAGGGGCAGTGTGTCTCCACTGAGGGCATGGGGTCTAGAGCCAGGATGCCCAGATCCTGCGTAGCACTGTGTGTGTGTGTGCACGCGCGCGTGTGTGTGTGTCTGGCCTAGCGGCACCTGTGTCTCTGGCGTTGAAAGAAGACAGAGAGCAGTCACTATGAGTACTCACAGTAACATGGTCAAAGTCTTGCCCCATCTCAGGGGAGGAGGCCACCAGCTCCTTTTCTGAAATCCACTGCTCCAAGTCATCTGTCTCCCTCTTCAGCTGGAACAGGTGATACATGTTCTCCAGCTTCCGCCTGCGTTCTTCGGCTACCTCCTTCAGCCCTGCGTACTGCTTGTCCACTTGCCCCTGAAGTCGTATGATCTGCTCCCTGGAATTCAAAACCAGAAAGCACTCAGAGACGAAGGTAGAGAGTCCAGAGCTCTGATCCCAGCTCGGAGGGGCACATCTACTTCTCCCCAGCCCCGTGGCAGGGAAAGCTGGGGAGGAGAACTAGGCAGGACGAGAGCAGTTTTTCCTGGGAAGTTTTGGGTGTGTGGGGGGAACCATCCTGTGGACCAGAATGCCTCAGGAGAGGACAGAAATGTGTCCTGTCTGGACAGGGTGCCTCCCAGCATTGTCCCTCATTCCAGGAAGCTCAGGGAGACAAAAGGGACCTCCTCCATTATCTCCCAAGGAGGCTGATGGAGCAGCACTGGCAGCTCGGCTCCAAGGGCAGCAGGGATGGGGCTCAATCCCTGGGGCTCCTCAGGAGATGCTGGGGTGGCTGCTGAAGCCCCACAGCTGTGGAAGCCCTGCAGGCAGCTGAGGTCTGGGCTGTGCCTGGGGGAGCAGCCCGATGGGTCTGGCCCAGCAGACCCACTGACCAGATGGATGTAGGTTTTCTACCTTCATGCCTATATAATGATTCTTGCTGAGACACTGGGAGATTCTGAGGTGCTTTCTGGACCATAAAGAGAAAAGCAAAGTTTTGGAACTCTTGGTTCACTGAGAGGGTAGCTTCGCTATCATATTTTCTGACCTTGAAAACCAGGCCTTAGTTGGCCCTGTTCATGCAAAACCAAGGCATGAGTTGCAATTAGGCCAATTAGCAGTCCAGAAAGCAGTGGTCTCCAACCCAGTTCTTCCCCAAACTGTTGCTATTTTCCCCCTTAGACCTGAAGGGATCCCAGCTGGTGGGGTCCCCCAGCCTGATGTCCATCACCCGGCCAAGTCACTCCAGTGGCACACGCACCCCTCAGGGTGGCCCGCGGACAGGAGGCCCTGGGCCCTGGTGGCCAGCTGCTTGATGTTCCTCCCGTATTCCTCCAGCGCGTGCTGCTGCCTCAAATGCCGCTTCAGCATCACGATGGCGCTCTCTTCGTCCTAGGAGGCAGTGACTCTCAGGGCACTTGCTCTCAGAGGTGTCCGAGACTGAGGTGCGGAATGGGGGGTGCAGCCAGGCTCGGAGGACCCTCACAGGAGAGTGGTGCACGCTTCCTTCTTGCTACTCGTTCCTCGGCAACACCCCGCCTTCCTCTTGATCTTCTCGGATGCCTACCCTCCCAGGCCCAGCTCCAATCTGACCCTGTGAAAACTTCCTTAGAGGTGACTCACCTCCTCCCTCCCTCCCTCCTGGCAGGCCCTCCATACAGAAGCCACGGCACGAGAAAGCTGGGGAAATCTTGGGTTCGATCACATCTAAGTTGGCAAACGGGGCACCGGGCTGTGGGATGTCTGCCACAGCGGCTGACCCTTCAGACGCCCGGACTTCCGATGCGCAGCTGCTCACTGCCGGCCCCACCCCTGCTTTTCCTCCTGGCCTTGGCTCCCAGCCTGGCACCAGCGCCCCAGCCCGGGCTGACCTTGGGGATCTCGTCGGAGATGATGTAGAACTCCTGCTCGCTGATCCAGGCCTCGGCCTCGCCCGCGTCCAGGTAGTACTGCTGGGCTTCGCTGGCATCCCGCAGGCGCTGTAGCCGCCCAGCCGCCGCCTCCTGAAGTGCATCCCATGCATCCTGCAGGTGCCCCAGGCGGTCCTGGATGTCCTGACAGTCAATCTCAGCCGCCTCCAGCAGCTGCCGCCCTCTCTGCAGCACGTCCTCCACCCGCGGTGCGTGGCCCAGGATCTCATTCTGCAGCGTCTGCGGCCAGAGGGGAAGGGCTGGGAGGTGAGGTGGGGGGCTGGCCTGCAGGCAGCGGCTCAGCCAGGGCCCCCTCTGGTCACTCGGGCATACTCCGGAGCTAGTGAGGGCCCGGTGGTGGCCTGGACCGTGTAACCTGTGCACGGTGAGTGGCAGTGCGGGCCTTTGGACGTGGCTCTCTCTGCTCCCTAGGCCTCCCGTGTCTCAGCACAGCTTGCTTCTTAGCTGATTTCCTAAATGGCCTTTGAGATCCTATTTTAGCACCTCTGGCTCCATGGGAGACAACAGCTGATGGTAGCTCCTTGCTCAGAGTCTGCCCCCCATTTCTATTTCTCAGATCTTTTGCGAACTCTGTATTGTTTGCTGTTTAAGCCCTTGGTCATGGAGAGGGCATTTTCCTCTCTCTCTGGTGACAGGGTGGCTTTTTTCTTTGGTGGGCCATTACCCATGTGTGGCTCACTTTGGGGTCCTAGAGGCCCTGCCTCGCTGCTGCTTGCATGTGGGCTCTCGGCTCCCACACCTCATCTCCTCCCTTTCTACAATCTCCCCGCAGCCTTGAAAACCATCGGAGGGCAGGGGCGAGAGCCCTACACACAATCCGACAGTGACTGTCAGCACTGAAAGTCCACAGAAGCAGCAGGAGCCACAAGTCACCTAACTTGCTGAAATACCTTCTGACCCTTTATACTGGGAATCTCAATCCTGACTGTTTTTCATGGTCCGTGCCACTGAATTCCCACAACCCATGGTATCAGCTCTGTGTGCCACTTTCCTTCCCTGAGATCCTGTGACCTCTGCAAGGGATCCTAAAATGTATCTCTCTCCCTCTCTTTTTAAGTAATTCCTTTCCAGGCTCCCATGCAGTGTGCTTCCTTATGAAGCATTCTTTCTACCTCACGTGTCCAAAGAGAGCTATGAAGTAATTTCCTAGGTCCTGGGCCTCGTTCTGGGCTCTAGGGACAATGTGGGAATAAGATCAACAAAACCCTGCCTTCATAAAGCTTACACTGTCGTAGACAGAGTGGATGGTAAGCATGGAAATAAGTGAATAAATGTGGATAATGAGTGCTATGAGGAAGATACCCCACTGAGATCGAGAATGTCTGCTGAGGCATGCTGGTGGCTACTTGAGCTGGGGGGCGTCAGGAAGGGCCTTCCCAGGGAGACGGCATCCTAGTGAGGCATGAGCAGTGAGAAGGAGGTAACTGTACAAAGGTTTGGGGAATGAGTGTTGCAGACAAGACAGAAGAGAAAGCGTAGAGTCCCTGGGCTGGAAGCCAGCCGGGACCATCTGGAGGCCAGAAAATCTGGAATACTATGGAGGAAGGTCAGAGTGATGAGAAGTGAGCTTTAGAGGAAGGCCAGAGCCAGATCAGGTGGGACAGTGGTTCTTAACCCTGGGTGCACACTGAATAGTCTAGGAAAACACAGAGTCAGGGCCCTATCCCCAGGGACCTTAATTAATTGGTCTGAGGTAGGAACGGAGCATCCACAGGTTTAGATGTCCCCCAGGTGATTCTACTGTGCAGCCAAAGTCGAGAACCATTCATGTGAGCCCTTGCAAGGGCTCACATGAATGGTTCTAGCTGTAATGGATAACCATCAGAGCAGTGGTTCTCAAAGTGGGATCCCACACCAACACCATCGACGTCATCTAGGATCTTGGTAGATATGCAAAAGTTACCAGGTTCTCCTCCCAGAGTCTGATTCAGTAGACCTGAGACTGAGCCTGGTCAACTGTGTTTTAACAAGCCCTCTGGGTGAGTCTGGTGCATACTGAAGTTGAGAACCACTGCAACAGAGGGAAAGATAAAATGAGATTTAAGCTATAGCTGGTCTGACTCTGTCCCTGGAGAAGTCTTGACAAGGGCAGCCAGGCTTTCCCAAGAGGCTATCTTTCCCTTCTTGGTTGGGGAAACCCACCTATATTTGTCTTGCCCTTTTCCTGAAATAGCAACCTTCATTCAGCGGAGCTGGGAGTCTTCTGGCAATCACACTGAGGCCAGATAGAGTCAAAGACTTTAGTGTCAAAAGGACTGATGTCAGCTCGTTTTACAGATGAGGAAACTGAGGCCCCAGGATACTGCCTTCTACCAGTATCCTTCCTTTAACTATAGGTTGTGGCATTAGTGGAACCCCTACCTACTAACTTCTAGCCCAAGACCCTGCCTGTGCACACTGGAGCCTTTGTGACTAGGTCAATGTCAACTGGAAGCAAATGGTCTGAGGAACTTTTCAGACACCTCTTTGAATGTAACTCAGACCCTTGCCCAGTTGCTGGGCTCTGTGAGCAGATGTCAGCTGCTGTTATTGTGAGGAAGTACTGGCTGCCAAGGCCTTTCTTCCCCAAGGAAGTGCTGAGCTGATTCAAATTCTGGGACACACTGCTCTTCTCCAAGACCATTTCCCAGGCTCTTGTTGCTCTTGGGCGTGGCTGCCCCCACTTCCCGACCCAGAGAGTTGAGCAGGCAGGAGGAGCCACTCTCTGCCCAAGACCAGGGGCTGGCCGTAGAGACACCATGAGCGCGTGCAGCTGGTCTTCTTGGAAGACAAAACACGACACTTGTACTCCTGATACAGGAGGAAGTACTGCATCTGCTCACTCCCAGGAGTCTGACCAGGGTCTCTGAAATGATCCATGAGGTTTAAGAAAGAGCAGAGCAGCAAATGGATGTTGCTCCAATAGGCTCAGGGGCCAAGTTTAAAGGCTTCCCATGAGTATCCTCACGTGGCAGAGAAACGGGGCTTACTTGCTCTGAGGATATCCAACAGGTCAGGCTCAGTCCTGAAAGAGGGGCAAGTCAGTCTTAGGAAAGAAACCAGGAGATATGGGCTTCCTTTCAGGCAGGACACGGGACACATGACACCCAGGCCAGGGTCCTGTAGTCACTCGATGCTCTGGTGGGTCTGAATGGCTCCTCCCAAATCATCTGGACACCCCCCTACCAGCCCTGCCATGGACTTCCTAGAATTTTCTCTGCCATCACCAAAGTTCTCTTTTTATGGGATCTGGGGGCCCCACAGCTACCAACAAGAACAATAATCTGCTGTTGCTGGTCCTCTGAAGGTCAGGGCTGGGCATTCCGCCCTGTGCAGAGCAGGATAGGGCAGGGCTGTGACAGGGAGGGGGCAGGTGGGGACACTAACGAGATGAAGCAGGACTCACCTGATTCTTCTTCATTAACAGCTGCACGTTTTGCAGATTCGTGCCGTAGTTGGCTGACTGGGCCAGAGGCAGCCTCTCTTCCACCCAGAGCTGTAGAGACCAGAAGGTGGGGCTCAGCAGGTGACAACTGTGGCCACCACTCACCCCAGACAGAGTCAGACAGAGCTCCCTGGTTTTCTTCCCACACTCCGTCAGGGTTTTGTCCCCATTTTACAGATGGGGACACTTAGATATTTTGAATTGAGGTTCCAAATAATTTGCTTCTGGTCATCCAGGTGGAAGGCAACACAGCTGGATCTTGAACCCAAGTCTGTCTGTCTCAAAGTTCATGACTGAGTTACTGTTCCAAAAGCACTGTCTTTACTTTCATATTTAATATAATTATCATAACGGATCTGAGATCCGGAGGTGAGAGAACAGGACATGTGCTAAGAACCGCCCTGGGCGGCAGCCAGTTATCCTGACGGCAGCTGCCTGCTCGGCCCCTGGGGGAGAGGTCTGCGGCCAACTCACCGTCTCATCTTCTAAGTCCCTGGTGATCTGCAGCTTGGCTCGGGATGATTCCAGCTGCTTCTTCCTCCTCTCCAGGGGCTCTAGGAGGTCCAGGAACCGCCTCTCGATGCTCATGTCTGTGTCTCCTGCCTCCTCTCCCAGCGAGGGCACCTGGGCAAGCAGCTCCCCCAACTCCTCCTTCCGCACGTTCACTTGGTCCTCCACACGCTGGGACACAAGAGGACATGTCGGTAACAGCCTTGGCCCCTGGGTAGCCCTGCGTCTGCTTCATCATCCATATCCTATCCATTCTTAAAGGTCCCGCCTCCCCCAGGAAGTCTCTCTGGATGCCCCCACTCAGCCTTCCCACAGGTGCTTGTCCTATACTTCCTGTGCATTTTTTTTTTTTTTTTAAATCCAGGATCCCTGTCTTACCCACTGCAAAGGGGTAAGAAATGGGTTATCAACCAGGAGACAGTTTTGCTCAAGTCCCGCTAAGAGGAACAGAAGGAATTCTCCCTTTCAGGTTTCAGATTGCCTCCCCAAGATCTCCTATTCTGACATCCCAGGTCTACATCCCACTCACGTGCCTTCAGCTTCGCCAACATCCGGTTGACACTGGTCAGGTCCTTGCCGGGGTCATCAGACCGCAGCTGGTCCTCCATAGCACTGATCCACTTGTTGAGGTCGGCATGGGTCTGTGAGCGCAGGTAGGAGCTCCTGGCAGCTGAGAGATGCTGGGCCCTCTCCTGTGTGGTGGCCTGAAGCTCATCCCAGAGCCGGTGCAAGTCTTCCAGCCTCTGGGCCACCCGGGCTGTATACTGGGTCTTCTCTTCCATCAGCTGCTTTCCTTCCTGCATGGGGAAGCAGGAGGGCTCACCCTCTGAGGCCCAGCAACATTGGAGTGGCCCTCCAAGGGTTGTAGTTGCCAGGGGTTAACTGAGGGGAGGTCGGGGAGGCAAAGAATGTGCCTAGAATGCAGGTGAGCCTCCGCTGACTCTGCACCCCCAGAGTTATTTGCAGGAGAAGATGTGACAGGGAGGGGTATGTCTGGGGCTAAGGGCTCCAGAAGACTGTAGTATGGGGAGTTGCTGCTGACCAGGATCAGCTGATCTAAATTATTTTTTAATTAAAAGAAAAAAAAGAAACAAGATCCACCCAGGTCCAGCCAACATGGAAAGGACTCTATGCTCTCAATGGTCTTCCTAGCAGCTGTGCACTAGTCTTCGGTGGTGTCTTTTAGTTACTGGGTTTGTCTTACCGGGTTTTCACCTGCATAAATGTACACTTTCAGCTGGGTACAGTGTAATCAATTTGGGCCTAGGAATGTATGTTGCTAATAACAGCCAATATTTACTGCATACCTCATAAGCGCCAAGTACTATGCATGCTAAGCGCTTTAATGTTCACAATTCCCTTGCGCAGGTACTGCTATTACCCTCATTTTTCAGATGGAAAAAGTGAGGCTCAGGGAGATTGAGTCGTCGGACAGTCTGGCTCAGAGTCTGCACCTTCGACCACAATGGCTGCTGCCCTGTGTGGACCCTACATCTGCTTCTTCCTGGACAGCCACAGCAGCGGGGAGCAAAGGTGAGGGCCGCCCAGATCGAATGCCAGCTACATTTAACTTGGGCCCTGGAGCGGGCTTGTTATAAAGGGGTCATCCTCTTAGTGTCCCCCATCTATGAGGGGTGTGAGTGACCACTCCTTGGTGGTCTTGCCCATCCAAACGATGAGGTTTCACGGTCCCCTGGACTACTGTGCTCATCTCCCACGTCCCCCTGCCCTCGGGCAGGACAGTGCTGGGGCCCTGGTGAGGATAATGGAAGCACACGGAGAGAGCTGGTATCCTGGCACCAGAGGCTGAGGCGCGCACCCAGGTCTCCTCAGTGTCTGGACTGTCCCCAGACTCAGGTGCCCCAGAGGACACACCGATTCTGACCAGGCCTAACAGGACTGGACGTGGCAGGAGCTCTGAAGGTTGGACTACTCTTTAGAGAAGTGTTTCACTTCCAGGTTCTATATTGTCCAGTAAGCTTCAGACGGTGGCCACGCGCCGCGTGAAGCCCCACTCAGGCATGCGCATCTGGGAAGAGAGCCCCCAGCGCACCTCACTCATTTCACTTACCGCATCGATGCTATCCAGCCACCCCTGGTGGGAAGCCAGGTCTGCCATAAAGGCCTGGTGCTTTGCCCACTTGTTTTGTAGGTTTCTCGCGTCATCATAGGAGACATCCTGAGACGTTAGCAGCTTGTCATTGATCCAGAGAGTGAGCTGTGGACAGAAGGAGGGAGTCCAACAGTCTTTGAGTGGATCTCTTTGGCCAGGGGCTCAGGGCAGGACCTGCGGTTCACCTCTGACTGCAGAAGGCAGTCCAGGAGAGGAAGTATGAACACAGCGGAGTACTACTCTCTAACGCTCGGTCCCTGACTCTGAGCACAAGCAACTTAACCTGTGTTGTCTCAGGGCTAAAATAGCGGTACCTGAGCGTCTTCCCCAGTCGAGTGTATGCAGGTGACACCAGGGACAGTTACGCTTCTTGCCATTTTTCCAGGACCTAGGACAGGGTCTGGCCCACTGAAGGAACTCAGGGAATGCTTACTGAATGGATAGATAAATCCACCCCTTGGCAGTAGGTGAGAAATCACTAATAAACACAGAGAAAATGTTAGCTGAGGAAGAAGCCAAGGGCAGATCTTGTAATTAACAATGAGGGAAGAACTCTGATGAGCATCCGATGTTTTCAGAATGTCCTGGCAGCAGACCAAGCCTGGTTGGTGCCAAGGGCAGAGGCAGATAAAAACAAAGTTGTTTGGGCTGAGAGGAGAGGGGTATGAGGATGGGAGAGAGAACGAAGTCAGAGAAAGCACCATTCCACACAGAAGGACCACTCATGGAGGGGCTCCATGCGTACTCCAGGAGTGCAGGTTAAAAACATTCCTTGCGGGCTGAGCAAGGACCTTCTGAGTCAGCTCTCCAACTAGGAGACTTGTTGAAAACACTACTGTCTCTCTCATCCCTTGAGGTTTTGATTCCTCTGGGCCTGAGCGGGGCCCAGGACTTTGCATTTAACAAGTGCCAGGAGTGGCTCCATAATTTGCAGGGCCCAGTGCAAAATGGGAATGCTCAAATTATTAAGAATTTCAAGATGGGGGCGCCTGGGTGGCTCAGTGGGTTAAAGCCTCTGCCTCCGGCTCAGGTCATGATCCCAGGGTTCTGGGATCAAGCCCTGCATCGGTCTCTCTGCTCAGCAGGAAGCCTGCTTCCTCCTCTTTCTCTGCCTGCCTCTCTGCCTACTTGTGATCTCTGTCTGTCAAATAAATAAATAAAATCTTAAAAAAAAAAAAAAAGAATTTCAAGATGGCAGGGGTGCCTGGGTGGCTCAGTCATTAAGCATCTGCCTTTAGCTCAGGTTATGATTCTGGGGTCCTGGGATCAAGTGCTGCATCAGGCTTCCTGCTCGGAGGGGAGTCTGCTTCTCTCCCTTGCCCTTTGCCTGCTGCTCCCCTGTTCTTGCTATCTATCAAACAAATAGATAAAATCTAAAAAAAAAAAAAATTTTTAAGATGGCAACCACAGAGCATTAAAGCAAGCATGAGGTCCTTCTGAGCACAGGCCCTAGATGAATGCACAGGTGGCATGTCCTTGAAGCCGGCCTTGACCAGGGCCCCATGGGACTTCCATAGAGATAGCCCTCAGGCTATTCTTTGAGAAACCGTGTCCTGGACTAGGCAAATTAAAATTTGTAGATTTGGGGAAAAAATTATAGAACCCACGATTCTAGAGGATGACCTCAGAGCTCCCCTTATGAAATTCTAGACTCTCAATTTCTTTCTTTTTTTCTTTCAAGTTTTTTTTTTTTTTTTTAGTAATCTGTACACCCCAATATGGGGCTCAAGCCCATGACCCCAAGACCAACTGATCCTGCTGTTTGGACTGAGCCAGCCGGGTGTCCTCCCAGCCCCCATGACTGTTCTACCTCAAGGGCACTTTGGTCCTAGCAGGGAATCTCCTGCAAGGTGGCCCACCTTGCTGGAGCCTCACCTCCTGGCAGTTCTGGAGGAAGTGCTGGAGCTCCAAGTTGTCCTTCAAAATGACAGAAGCCTCCTCAGCCTTCTCCTTGTTTTTCTTGTGCCTGGCAGGGAAGCCAGAAGCTGTTGTCACCACAGTGCTGAGCCCAGGGACCTTGCACAACATCACCTGCCCTACCTGGCTCTAGCCCCGTGAGCTTGGGGGTGGAGAGTACCTGTCCTCGATCAGCTGCACCTTCTCCAGGATCTTGTCTGAGTAGAGGTTTTCTTCAGCTACCAGCTTGTTTCCAGAGTCCACAGGACTCAAGACCTTATCCTCGTTGTTCTCCATAGATACCAAGAAGTCCTCAAACTTCCGGATTCCAACCTCTGCAGCTTCAAGGGAGTCTGGGGGCTCCAAGTGAGCCAGAGTATATTCCTGTTGAAGCAAGTTTCCAGACAAGGCATGGACACATGCTGGGAAGGCAGTGAGGGCATGTGCCGGGCAGAAGCACCCTGTGCAGCCATCTAGGCTTCAGCATGAACGGTGCTCCCTGGAGTTGTGCAAGGAAGAGGCAGTGCCCTAGGCCTTGGCCCCACCCCCACCTCAGGGGCATCGACTGAACTGTGTGCCTGAAGCCACATGGAAGGGTAATGGCTCAGTGGAACATTCACCTCTTCAGCCTCTAGCTGACCCAAGAACAGGGCACAATTTAGGAAACAGGGCTGGAAAAGGCATGTGATAAGGAACAAAGAGGATTTCCCCCCAATTCATGGCTAGAGAGGGTCCTTGGAATCTAGAATTTGAGGAGAAAAGGGAACCTTCTTGCACTGTTGGTGGGAATGCAAACTGGTGCAGCCACTCTGGAAAACAGTATGGAGGTTCCTCAAAAGTTAAAAATAGAGCTGCCCTACGACCCAGAAACTGCATTCCTGGGTATTTACCCAAAGGATACAAAAATACAGATCTAAAGGGATCCACGCACCCAATGTTTGTTTATAGCAGCAACATCTACAACAGCCAAACTATGGAAAGAGCCCAGATGTCCATTGACTGAGGAATAGATCAAGAAGATGTGGTGTGTGTGTGGGTGTGTGTAATGGAATATTACTCAGCCATGAGGAACAATGATTTCTAGCCATTTATAACAACGTGGATGGATCTAGCTAAGATTGGTTGGTATTATGCTAAGCAAAATCAGTCAGAAAAAGACAAATATCATATGATCTCACTCATATGTGGAATTTAAGAAAGAGATGAACATATGGGAAAGGGGAAAAGAAAAAAGGAGAGAGGGAAACAAGCTATAAGAGATTCTTACTGTTAAGAACAAGCTGAGGGTTGATAGAAGGAGGGGGGTGGGGGATGGGCTCGCTGGGTGATGGGGATTAAAGAGAGCACTTGTATTGAACACTGGGTGTCGTATGTAAGTGATGAATCACTGAATTCTACTCTTGAAAAAAATATTGCATTGTATGTTAACTAACTAAAATTTAAATGTAAAAAAAAGTAGGATCTGGTCTCTGAGGACATTCATAGACTCACCAGGGCTCTTGCCCTGAGAGATAGCACCCTCCCCCCACCAGCCCTGAATACCT
This sequence comes from Mustela nigripes, assembly GCF_022355385.1. NCBI lineage: Eukaryota > Metazoa > Chordata > Mammalia > Carnivora > Mustelidae > Mustela > Mustela nigripes. The sequence goes on from NC_081569.1 coordinate 110,023,062, forward strand.
CTCCCTACCTGATTGCTGAGGATGGCTTCAGCTTGCTTGGCATCTCTCTGGAACTCCTGGAAGCCAAGGCACTGGGCGAGGGAGTGGTTGCGGCTCTCCCACATGCGGCACAGGGCATCCCAGCCAGCATCCAGACCCTCCAGCCTCTGGCGCAGGAGCAGGTACTCTGGGTCTGTCTGATCACGGATCACATTCTTCCCGGACTCCTTGACCTTCTGGAAGTTCTCTTGGTGCCTGTCAATGTCGTCTTTGATGGCCACGTGCTGCTGTAGGAGCTGCTCGGCCTCCGGGAAAGACTCAGGCATGTCCTCGGAGGCCACAGATTTCTGGGCCATGGACAGCCAGGCCTGGAAGTCATCCAGATTCTGTAGGAAGGTCTGGAGTTTGCTGGCTTCCCCCAGTGAGGCTTCCTGCTCTTTTAGGGCTTCCTGCAGTTGCTGCCACAGCGTCTCCACATATGCCTGCCACTGGCCGATGTCCTCTCCTTGCTCCGGGTGTGAGGCCATCAGCTGCTGCGACTCCTGCTCCAGGGCACCCACACGGTCCTGGATGGCGGCCACGTCGCGCTCCAGCCCTGACAGCTTCCGCTGGATGGCAATGATGCCTGCCAGGTCCTTCATGGCCCGCACCACCTGCATCTTGTCTTCGATCCACTTGCTGGTCTCCTCACAATCCACGCAGTAGTTTCGCACCCGGAGGGCCGAGTTCACTGCCTTCCGCCGGTCTGACACTATGGTCTGGAATGCCTGCCACCTGCAAAGGGGGACACAGAGACACCCTCTTTCTTTTGCCTTTTTAAAAAATTAACATAAAATGTATTATTTGCTTCAGGGGTGCAGGTCTGTGAATCCTCAGTCTTACACAATTCACGGCACTCCCCATAGCACACACCCTCCCCAGTGTCCCTGCCCCAGCCCCCCCATCCCTCCCTCCCCTCCCCCCAGCAACTCTTAGTTTGTTTCCTGAGATTAAGAGTCTCTTTTGGCTTGTCTCCCTCTCTGGTTTTGTCTTGTTTCATTTTTCCCTCCCTTTACCTTAGATCCTCTGTCTTGTTACTCAAATTTCTCATATCAGTGAGATCATAGGATAATGAGATACCCTCTTTAACATTTCCCACAGGGCCTCCTTACCCAGATTCCCACCGGAGTCTCTCCCCATAGATCTTGTACCCTGAAAAAAATCATCTACCCAACACACTGTGATGAGTAAGACTCATTTATCCAATTTTCCCCAAGACAATATGAGCGTCGATCAGATCTTCCCATCAGCGGGAGCAAGCAGGGATGTGATTCCAACCATAAGTAAAGGAATGGAAAGGACTCTCAGCTCGGCTCTGTAGGTAGTTGAATTTTGGGCAAACAGAACTTCCCCCAATTTTTTGAAATGCTGAATATAATTAGAAAGCTTATATTTATCAACTTAAAAACAATTTCAGGGCATAGGGCCCCATAGGTTCCTGCTAGAGGAACCATACAAATGCCTGAGACTGTGTTCAAAGAACCCAAGGCCTAAAAAAGTCACCTTGGCTCTAAAAGAAAACAGGCCTTATGAAGGAGGAAGGGGAAGAGGAAAGGGAGAAGCTGGGGTTATAACTGAAATGTATAGCATAACCTTAACCTTCAGACGCAGGGTTGGCATGGAAACGGGAACTATGCAAAGGTCTGGCACATGCCCTGGGGTCTGGGGTTGGCCAGAGCTCCTGATCACCCTCTTCTAAAGAGCTGTGCATCGCCCTGGCCCAAGACTACCAGGGACCCTTTCCTTGGACTCACTCTGAGTGACATGTAATATGTTCGTAACATGTAAGCACATGGGAGTGTGCTCACTGCTCATTTGCTGAGCCCATCTTTCCTGAACACCCACACCCACAAGGTGTAAGCATTATGTTAGCGATTGGGTGGATATAGTCCTGGCCAGACTTTGCCTCCTGGAGTGTGTGATGTAGAGAAAAATTAAGACAAGCTCACAAAATAACTGTAATACAGAATGCTGTGTATAAAGCACACACCAGGCAGAGAGGGTCAAGGGAGCCGTGAGGGTGACAACGGTGATGGGGGCAGGTCTCGTGGCAGCCAACTGAGCGGGATCTCAGTGAGCACCTCTCTAGCACTGCTACCGTAGTGACCTACTTAAGGATGGGGCCCTGGCTATCTCACCCTGCTCTGTACCCCCAGCACCGGGGGGAAGGAAGCTGAGGGACTAGGCAAATGGCCTGGGGAGAGTGTACTGTGGGTTCTCCCAAGGTGTGACAACAGCTGCTAGACAGGTCTGCGAAGAGAAGTAGGAGACAGGCAGGGGAGACCTGGGAATACCAGGAGAGAGAAGAGCAAGAGCTCAGAGATTTCACAGCTTCCGTCCTAGACAGAGAAGTCCTTCAGTTCTGGAGAATTCTGTGCCTCTATGCAAGAAGCCTCATGGTGATTTTCTAGGTTTTTCCAGGTGTGGACTCACTGCAGCCATGAGCAGAGGCCACAGAGAGCATGGGCTGGGAATTACGTATGGTTCTCCCTGCTGTGCTGTGTCCCCGATAAAACAAGTTGACAGAACCACTCCAGTCAGCCCTGGCCAGGCCAACTCAGAACCTCAGGCTTGGTCCTGGGCCCAAGATTATTAAAAAAGAAAATATTGGTCAACTCGAGTGCACACGGCAAAAGGCGATCACTTCTTCAGTCAGCGTCTGAAGGACTCCTATGTGCCGAGCTTGGCAGAAGATATTTCAGTTTTGTCCCTGTTCACTCATTTCACTAAGCATTTATCAGGCAACTGTCCTGTGCCTTGTGCCAGGCACTGTTCTAGGCTCTAGGGAGGTAGCAACAAACAAAGCAAAGTGCTTGTTCTTATCTGAGTGGGAAGGGACAAATCAATAAGTCCATGATTCATCCAAGTGGTGACAAACACGATGAAAAAATAAAGTGAGGTAACGAGATAGAGGCACAGGGGCTGGGAGGGGGGAAGGAGGTAGTGGTGTTCAACTGGGTCAATGAAGTCCGCTTCAATAGGCTGACATGGGAGCTGAGATCTGAATAATGGAAGGGAGTAAGTCATGTGGCTATCCCGGAAAAGAATATACCAAACAGAGGAAAGCTCAAGTACGTGCTTGGTGCTCAAAGTACTGTGGACGGTAAAGATACTGCTTTTACTTGCTTATAGTATAGAAGGAAAGTACTTCAGGATAAAAGTAATTATAATACAAGGTAGAATATAAAGCTCTAAACCAGTACAGAAGAGGGAAAGACAGTTTTTTTCATCTCGGGCACAGGGAAAAAGAGGAACCTGAACTGGCCCAAAAGAGGGGCCGGATCTGGAGCAGAGAGTTGGAAAATGTGCTCTGGGGCAGAGAACAGTGGAGTCTCGGAGGCAGGACTGTGGGCAAAGATGAAGAATGACAGTTGTTCCAAAAAGTATTTGAAGAGCTGTCACATGGAAGAAGAATTAGAATCAGTTTTGATCTCTCTAAAGGGCAGGGACAGAACCAAGGTGTACAAACTGCAAGGAGGGAGATTTCTGTTCAATAGGGGGTCAAACCTTGTAACCCAAAGGTGTTGCCTCCGAATGGGATGGGCTGCAGGTTGAAGGGGTGATCCCCACCCCTAGACGTGTTTGTGTGAGACAGAGTGGTCTGGGAGTATTTGGCCAGACTCGATGACTCCTCAGGTATGTTTCAGCTTTCAAGAAAACCATTTTACTATTTCATGCCCCCAGTTCTCTCTCACCTAAGGATGGCAAGTGCCCTGATATATTTCACTTTGGAATGCACAAAGCTTAGGGATCCGTAAAGATCATTCTCACATGATTTTGTCAGATACACAGCTGACAAGTTCTTCCTGTCTGTCTTGCACACTCACACACATACACACTCACACACACAACATACCCCCCTGCCATTACCTCCAAGCCCGAAGAAGAACAAAGGAGCATCTTCCCCTTCCTCATAAACCTCAGATTGCAGAGGTTCTCTACTGTGCTGACCTCCTTTTATTTTATTTCCCCACACAACTGGGTCTTTCCCTAACTCCACTTCCCAGATCGCTTCGGGCAGAGCAAGGCTCAGACACAAGTGTGGGGAAAGGGGCTGGGACAATGAGGAGCTGGTGAACACGGGGCATTGTGAGTGCGGGGCCCTGGGTAACAAACAGGAACACAGGCTGTCATGTGCTATCCTCAGAGATCCTTAAGGAACTCATGGCAATTACACCTCAGACCATCTCCAAAGGCTCCTCAGGGCCTGTTTTTTTGTTCCAGCCACAAAGTGTGCTCAAGGCTTCCTGCTAATTCTCCTCTTCATTCAAGCCGTCCTCATTACTGATGCTGCATTCTGGCACAGGCTGGAGCTTTCTTTTATGGACAGCACTTAAGAGCTCTCAGAAAGCAATTTTCCTGGCCTAGGAATGTCTGGGGAAATGTGGCATGAGTAGCATATGGCCTGATTCTAACAGCACGTGCACTCAGAATGGCCCCTCCATCCCCCGGGATACGTGCCCAGCCCCTGCGGCATTCACCATGCATGGCCTCCCCCTTGTTGCTACTGCTCCAGAGTCAGACGAAGACTGGGGCTGAGAAAGACAAGAGCTTGGAGGGGACAAAGGGCAGTGCATAGCAGGCATCCTGACGTCGGGGTCACTCCCCAGTCGGTTGCTGAGAGAAGGCGCCCTCAGCCCCAGCCCTACCCACGCCCCACCTGTCGTTCAGGTGGTCCTGGTACTGCTTCACTTCCCCACTGCGTGGATGGCCACTGTCTACCAGGCTGTTGGCAGCGAGGTTCACGCCGTCAATCTGCGTCATCAAGGTCTTCATCTCCTGGTCCAGGATGTCAAACCTGATATGGACAAAGAAGATGACTGGGGAGGAAGCATGGGCACTTTGCCTACCGCCCGGTCTCTGGAATGTGGAGCTCTTGCTTTCTCCTTCCATCTCCGGAACACATTTGATGGGGTAAGGAGGCAGAAAGGAAAAAGATATGCTGACATACCCTATTTTCTGGTTCGTGGGTTCAGTTTCATGGTTTAGGATTTCTTGGACCAGGCTAGTAAAATGCTGGTTGCTTACTCCATAGGCCACTGGCTCAATGGAAAGGCAGAGGGGAATGAAGAGGTGTGTATGGGGGGCTGCTGATCACCTCAGAGAACAACTGCCATACCTCCAGGGCCACTGCTACTGTCCTTGGGCCCTAATTCCATGCCTTGGCACCTTGCCCTGAAGGATCCCCTCCCCAGCCAGGTGCTCTGTCCTAGGAGAGGGGGGCATGGCCAGGGGGAGGAATGTAGTTCTGAAAGTGGACCCTTCCCTCCGCCAACCTGGGCCCACCTCAGTATGCTCTAGGGAGCGGCATCTCATGCTCCTCATCTCTCTGATTCTGTGCTTAGGAGGGCCACATGGCCAGGGGGTATGCTCCCCTATGCCCGAGCACAGAGACAATGAGAGTACTGGAAAGGAGAGTGGCCTTGCAGCCTGGTGCTTTGGAAACTGGTCCCTGGGGTCATTTGGGGTTCTGTGGCTGAGAAACTGCCATGGAAAGCTAGAGCTGGTGGGGTTCTGACTTCTCACCTCCCCCTGCACTCAACAGTTCTGTTTTCCTCTGTGCCCTATGTCAGGGATTCTGTCTGCAATTCATTTGAACAAAGACCGCTGTGGCTGAAAAGGAATTCAATACTTTGTCTAGAAAGACCCCCTTTATTTTAAGGAAGGCCCCACAGGGTAAAGGACCCAAAGCCACAGAGGCTGATTAAAACCCGTGACTCTGGTGCATAGCCTCAGCCATAAAGGGCATCCCATCACCTCTCAAAGAGAACCTTGCTGATCTAGAGGTGGTTCCCATCCTAGGCGGGGGGTGGAGTGCAGGCCATAGTGGAGGGAGGTGAGGAAGAGAAAGTCAGGCTCTGACCTGTGCCGTGCGACCTCCAGGTCCTCCAGTGTGTCTGGGATCTCCATCTGGGTGAGCCACTTCTCCTTCTCCCCCATCCACAGCTCACAGGCATCTGTCTCCCCAAACACCGTGTACAGGTCCAGGGCGTCCTGCAGCCTCTGCCGACGCAGGTCTGCCTGGGCCACCACCTGCTGGTAGAGCTCCCGGAGGGCCTGCAGCCGGTTGGTCACATCTGGGGAATCCCGAAACTCTTGGGGGAAGCCCTGGGCCTGCTGTTCCAGATGCTCCATCACCCCGCGGCTTTCTTCCAGCTCCTCCAGGAAGTCCTTGTGCTTCTTCCCCAGGGCCCGCGTGGCCCCCTCATCCTGCCCCACGTCTTCGCCTGAGAGCAGCCGGTGGGCGTCCTGCAGCCAGGTCTTCAGGTCGTCAGCGTCCCCCTGGAACTGGAAGAAGTTCTCGGCATCCTGGAGGTTCTTCTTGCGATAGGCGGCTAGCTCCTTCAGCTGGTCCCACTGGGCGGACACCTCCTTGATTCGGGCCTCAATCTGTGGGTGCCCAAACTGCTTCCGCGCGACCATGCCCTCTGCCTCCTGAAAGATCTGCTTCAGGTGGGCGTCCAGCCCGCGGAGCTCATCCTCGAAGGCCTTGTGCTTGCGCTGTAAGATGAGCACACTCGTCAGGTCCTTGCCATAGTCCAGGGAAGAGTAGATCTGCTCCTTCTCCTTGATCCAGCTCTCTGCCTCATCCATCTCCCAGAAGAACTTCCAGAGCCGCTTAGACTGCTGCAGCTGGGCCTTCCGCCCGGCTGCCATGTTGCTCAGCTCCTCAAAGCACTGCTCCAGATGGCTGACACGGTCCCGGATAACCTGGGGGTCACAAGGCTGGTATCCTGGGAGGATTGAGAGAAGGGAAGACAAAAGAGGTCAGGCTTTGCTTGCGGGCAAACTTTAGGTCAGCTGCTAGGCTAGAACCACATGATCTAGAACCTGCCATCTCACGGGGGCTGTGGGATTACATGGGGGGGGGGCAATTGCTCAGATGGCAGGCCAGGTTCTTTATAATTAGGTAGTGTTCCCACTTACACTTCACGAGTAAGTTGGGTCTGCTCTCAGTAGAAATACACAACAAGAATTTTTTTTTTTAAAGGGCCCAGACACACGGGAACCTTGGGAACACAGTCGGTTAAGCATCTGAATCTTGATTTCAGTGCAAGGTCATGAGATTGAGCCCCATGTTGGGCTCTGAGCGCTACACAAAGTCTGCTTAAAACTCTTTCCCTCTTCCTGTGTCCCTCCTCTCTCTCAAATAAATTAATCTTATTAATTTAACAAGATTAAATAAAATAAGACAAAATAAAAAGGCCCAAATTTCAAGATGACTCTTCAAGAAGGCAACAACTTCTTTTATTTAAGACCCAAAGCTAGAGGGGTGCCTGGCTGGCTCAGTTGGAAGAGTGTGGGACTCCTGATCTCCAGATCATGAATTTGAACCCTGCGTTGGGTGTAGAGATTACTTGAATAAAACTTTATTTAAAAAAAAAAAAAAAAGACCCGAGGCTAGAAACCTAGATGGTCTCTGTTGTATCTTGAACTAGCAGAGTGAATGAAAGGCAGATGATGCCTTGTTGGTGCTTCTAAATGCCTTCTGATCAGATTACCCAAGCAACTGCCTGCTCCCTAGAGAATTCCACTTTCCTTCAAGCTTCTTTCTTGCACCATTAGCTGATGGAAGAAGCAGAATTCTAAAGCTAAGAGACTTATCCAAGCTCGGGTGCTAAAACGCTGAGCTAGGGGATGGAGAGATAGCTGCGGCCTCACCTTTCTCCTCGGCGAACTGCAGTGTGGCTGCGGTGATGGCCCTCACTTTGTCCCCTTGGATGGCGATGTCAGCCTCCATCAACTTGTGCTTCTGTAGCAAGTCCTCGACTTCCAACAAGTGCTTCCCGAACTCGGCAGACAAGAGGTGAGCCTGGCAAAGAGGACAGACCAGGTAGAGGGGACGAGGAGAGGTGAAGACACATACCTGCTAGGAGAAGAGACGCCTCCAAAAGGAGTGTCCGTGGTACTTGGGCCTGGGAGTCAGATGCAGCTGGATAATGGTTGCCACTCAGCGTGGAAGCTATAGAACAGGACCTCCTACTGGAAGTGCCTTTCAGAACCAGGCATGGAATGTTTTTCAGAAGCTCAAGCCTCATACTCGATCTCCTGCATCTGTCTCAAGGTTTGGGGCCTGAGCATGTGTATTTTAAGAAAGCTCCATGGTCAGTCTGCTGGGCATCCTCGGTGAGACCCACTGTGGTGGAGGGAGAGGAGATTCAGACTTCTTGGTTGCCCCTAGGCTGAAAGGTCCGGATTCGAACCAGACTCAAACTGTGATCACTCAGAGCCTGATTCTCTGAACTCCTGATTCTGGTCTATCATTTCTAGGTCCTGTAGGTTGGCATCTGTGCTACCATGAACCTAAGATGTCTCGATCACCTGAAATACTGTGGACCCGAGCTGGTGACTTGTCTGGAGCAAAGGGAGCCAAGCAGTTGCTAGGTGGAGGCAGCCAGGCACTGCAGTGCCTCAGTTTTTCCATGCTGGCTCAGGGTCATGCTTGGCTGGGAGGCATCTAAGGAAGCAGCGCTAACTGCAGGACACCCTCACCCCCCAGCATGGAGGTGGGCTCAGGGGCACGGGAGCGCGGGGATGGGCAGTCTCCGGGGCGCACCTTGATCTCGTCCATCCAGTCAATGCTGTGCAGCATGTCCTGGAAGAGCTTCTGCAAGGCCAGGGTGGCCTCGAGCCTCTGGCGCCGAGACCGCAACAGCTCCTGCAGGTAGCTCCACAGGCGCAGGATGTTGTCCTTGCGGGCCGTGATGCGCTTCTGGTCATGGTAATTCTCCTTCTCCAGCTCCTGGGCCAGGTCCTCCAGGGCCTTCACCCGCTCCTCATAAGCAGCTGTGTCCGTCTCGATGGCCTCGTGCTTCTTCTTGGCGGCCTCCACGGCTGCCAGGTCATACCCAAAGTTATCCTGGCCCATGGGGAGAAAAGCAGGCAACTTACTCGGCGCCCCCTTGGCTGGTCCCCTTAAACACAGAGAAATGGTGGGCCCCTTCTGAACAGTGGCTTGAAGGGAAAACCCACGGCCGAGGAGCTCATTCTGTGCTGTCTTTTTCAGCTGATCTTGTCAGAGCCAAGTTCCAAAGACTACATGTCTTACAGGAACCTTGAAAAGCAGCTCATAATTTTATTCACTGTGCTATGCGTGCGGGAATGCTGTGTGTGAGTCACTCACAGAGCACTCTGGCGGCCTGCTGGCGCTTGCCACCTGCCTGGGAAGGAACTGCCCGATTCTGGGCAGGAAGGGGCCACTGCTCACTCAGGAGCCCCACATCTGTAAGCACATGGCTCGCGCCCATGTGATCAATGAGGCACGCACTCTCCAGTTCTCTCACAACACTGGCTTTGCCCTGCCCAGACATTTGGGTCCAGATTCTTAAGTGGGAAGCAACAGAAGCTCTTACGGCGCACATCCCCGGGGTCAATTTTCAGCTAGTGGAATCTGACCTGGCCCTCAGGGCCATAGTCCGTGGAGAGTTCTTCCTCAAGCATGACTCCCACGGGGCTGCAAGGCCTGTGGCGGGGCTCATCTGGCTTCCACCACGAAGCAAGCTGGGTTTCCAGCCCCGCTGATCGCGGGGGGCTCTGGAAAGCTTCCACTGCCTGCCATGCCCTGCGTGTCTCCTACTACCTGAGCCACCAGGCGCTGGTTTTCATTGAGCCACGTCTCCCTCATGGCAGCCTTCCGGTCAAAGCGCCGGGCCACCTGCTCCAGCTTCTCTTGCCGAATGAGCTCATTCCTCAGAGCCAGCTCCCGCTGATACTCAGCCTCCTCCAGGCTTTCCCAGGCCTGTATGGGGGATAGATGAAAATTCTTGAGGCACAGGGGCACACCTGGATTTGGGGTTTCCATCTTTTTTACCCAACACTGAATGATTTCAGGAATCCAGGCAGAGCCTGAAGTTCAGCAAATCGTTTGGCTGCCAAAGATTTGGGGAGCACTGGTCCTGACTTCCCAGTTTCTTCCTCCTCTAAACCTGCCTTAGATTGCTGGCCTGATATAATGTTACTTGTCTCTGTGGGTGTTCAGTACATTCTCACTGACTCATGGCTACTTTCATTGTGTTAGAATGTCCAAGTGGTGCAAAGCCTCCAATCCCTGAAATATCGAAGGTGTCATAAGCAGGTAATGTTCATTCTATAGTCCAAGAAACTCAGGAATCTATAGAGATTAAGCTATAAAACTAGCTCCAAAAATGGTCTCTGGGCATCTGAGCAGAGGGCTGAGCTAATGGACAGTGCGTCGTGTTGGACCTCTCAGAACTAGGTTCAGAGAGTACCCCCAAATAGCCAACATGTGTAGTTAATAATACCAACAGAAAGTGGCTTGGTTTAACCCTGTCCAGTAACCATTCCCTGCACCCTTGTCAGAAACTCAGCTACCCCACTGGCAATGTATAATGGAATACACAGCTGTACCCGGTTGATGTCTGACACTAGTTTCCCATCGTGAGGGGTATACACTTTCTGATTGTTGGCTCTCATCCGGGACTGGATGGTAAAAAGTAGAACTTCCAGATTCCCCTTCTCCTGGAACCTGTCAAGAAAACAGAGGAAGGGAGATTAGTGTCGAGGTCCCCATTGCCAAATTTTTTGCAAGTCAACATGGAACCCTGGCATATCTTGGAGCTTCGATAGTGAAACATATTTTCTTTAAAAACAAAAAATAAAGAGGATATATAGGTTAATTTACCTGTTAAAACATCTATCATACTCACCAATGGTGATCTACTAGGGGCTGAGTCTTTTTTTTTTTTTTTTTTCTAATTTTATTTTTTATTTTTTTATAAACATATATTTTTATCCCCAGGGGTACAGGTCTGTGAATCACCAGGTTAGGGGCTGAGTCTTTAACATACAAATCAGAAAAAACACAAGAGCCTCCACAGTGTTTGCTTATCATCTGCTTCCCCAGGGGAATGGCTAACTGGAGGATTCTAGAAATTCCTGCAGACACCAAGAGTTTTACCAAGCAACACAGAGAAAGCTCTTCCCTGTTCTGTGAATGATGAAGACTTCTGACTAGTTCTTTAGTTGTTTTTTTAACTGAGCGAGCCAATAAAACCTTAGAAGGAACATTAGCCACGTGAGGACATACTGTCTTGGAAGCAACTTTCACCTGAGTACTAATGAGCAGCCATCCCGACAAGTCCTAAAGGCCTGCTGCTTCAGAGGGGCGAGGAGCGGCTGCACTCCAGGCCGATAGCAGGTGTAGATGAGAACCGACAGCATGGTGAATGTCTTGAGGCTCACCTCAATGGAACTGCATGCTTTTACATTTCTGCATGGACACCAGTATCTGCCTACTTCTGCACCTCCCACGTAGCAGTCGAAGATGGGCTGTCGACCAGGTCCCCACCCAGAGGCCAGCCTAACAGAACTGACCACTCACAGTCATTTCAAGAGGGCTGGGGCCCAGAGCACCATCTACTCGGCCCTATGGTGTGCGGCCTGGAAGAAGCCCAGAGGAGGTTATCTGTACTGAATTTAGGACTTTAAAAGTGGGTTAGTGTTAGGCCAGAAATCAGTTACTTGCTTATAGTACATTTTAGACTCCGTGTCTCACCTTTCCCTGTTGGAGAGTCATGAATGAAGTGTGGGAGGTGAGGGGAAGGAACAGGGCCAAGGGTACCACCATGAGCTAGAAACTTGCTTCAGAAAAGCTGGACAAGCTAAGGGCAGGTGAGCTGGAATACTCCCTCTGTTTGTGTGTCCACATGTACACGTGCCTATGGGTGTGTCTGTGCACGCATGCACACGCATGGGTGTGGTTGTGAAGACATATGTGCACATGACCCCTCACTGGGTTTCACTGGGGTGAAGAAGAGGTCCTGAGAGGTCCCCACATGCTCTGTTGATGAGCAGTGACAGATTGGAGAGAAACAGGATGTGCCTGGTCATCAGCAAGACCCCTACAGAGAGCCCTGGGGCTGTGGATACAGAGGTCATTACCAGATAACAAAGCACAGCTCAGTGCTTCTGAGTTTCTCAGAGAGAAACTTTCTAGTACTTTCTCTGGTTACTCATCAATGCCCCTTTCCTCCAGGCTGATGGCTTGGGAGAAGGAGAGCAAGATGGGGATGAAGGAGATGACAAACGTGATGCTCTCTCGTTTCTAGGTTACACCTCCGGGTATACTGCTCAAGGCCCAGAGCCTGGCTCTGCCTTTGGCAGTCAGGCTCCTAGCCATGGATGCCCAGCCTCCCAGAGCCCAGACCCTTACTTAGGGGGCTTCTCCACGGTGCGGTAGGTGCTGAAAGCCTGTAGCTGTTGTTGGACGCCCGTCAGGGAGTTGGCAAACTTGCGGCTGTTCAGGACGGCGATGGTCTGCTCAATCCATGTGAGCAGCTCTGTGGCCAGCCCACTATACTTTTCAATCATCTTCTCCGTCTCAATGGCATGGTCAATGACCTGCGGAATCACTTTATTACTGATCCTTATCAGTATCAATGACACCAGTAAGGCCACTGCTGGGGCCACCTTCATCGTGAAGCCGGAGTGTTCCATGTTGGGTTTGTTCCCTGAGCTCAAAAATACTGCTAAGGCAGGAGGAGAGGACTGGCAAGATTAGCAGGGAGCTAGCTCCACTGTGGTTCACCGGCAGCTTCACCCCTCCCCCAACCCTATAAAAGACTGGTAAGTTTGCTGGGCCAGGACATCAGCCACGAGGAAGGCTGATAAAATGCATTATTAGGAATAAAATGCATTATTAGGAATCCAAGGCTTCTAGGCACTGCCTCTGCTAAACACCAGGCACACAAGGGTGAATGAGAAATGGTCTCTACCCTTGGGGTGCTGTGGACTGGCAGGGGAAAGGAATCTGGCAAGAGGGTCTGTACAGTGGGTTGGGTTCCCGATACGCCACGAGTGAAGAGGCCCAGAACCACAACAGACTAATACGTAGAAGCCCATAGTGTCCTGTGGAATGTTCAGGAGATGGGGAAGAGGGGATCAGAGCTCCAGCCCAGGATATTTTTCAGGACAGACCAGCAGCTTGCCTTGGAATTTAGCTTGGGAGCCATTAATGTGGCAGTGCTTGGCTTCAGAGGAAGGTGGTGGGGATTGATCTGTGTCCCTTCCCTGCAGCTGGGGTACAGGCACAGAGCTCTCGGGACAGGAAGGGAGCATCACAGTGTGGCAAACAGGGAACCAAGGTGACACCCTGTGGATCAGCTCCGTACCTTGCCAACGCGCTTGCCCTCTACCGCGAGCACCTTCATCTTGGAGAAGTAGTGGTAAAACGCCACCACGTAGGTAATGATGGATTTCTCATCAGGGTTTTCTGTGAAGACATCTGCAAGGGGAAAGGGTGCAAGCTCAGGACCCAACTGGAAGCTGGAAACGTTGGGCTCAGAGGGTTCAGCTCCCTGTTCCTCCAGCAGGAAATTCAACTCCAGGTACCAAGCGACAACCAGAGGTTGAGAATGAAAGTGTGATTCTGATTTTCGCCAGAGGATGAGCTCCATATCAGGACCACAAACGGAGTGGAAAGAGTGAAGAAGAAGGATCCACAGATGACAAAGGGGCCCCTGGCTGGGCCAGGTGAGGGTCCGGAACCACCACGGATCTGAAGAGCCGGCCCGGAGCAGGGTGCTGGCCCAGCCACCAGCCCCTTGCTGTGTCCATGGCTGGCCCTGCGCCGGGCCCAGACTCCTCCCAGTACCCCAGCAGCCCGGGGCTCCCTCTGGCAGGAACGCTGCCTCCCTCCCAGCAGCCAAGGGCTGGAGCAGGTGCCGCTCACCTTCGGGGTCCAGGAGCGGGATGATGCCCAGCTGGCGCTCGGCCACCTTGAAGGCGTGCTCCAGGTTGTGCCGCGCGTTCGAGTCTTTCAGCTTATCAAAGTCAATCAGGTCAGGCCTGGGGACAAGGCCAGACTGCTAAAAGGCGGTGGCCGCAGCATCCCCCACCTACTGGGCAGCCCCAGCACGAAGCAAAGACACTGGACAGACAGCTGGGCAGAAGTGGAAGGAGGAGACAGAAGCAAGGGAGGGACAGCTGTGAGCACCCGAACGTGGGGGGAGGGGCACAGGGCACGCCTGGGGTTTCAGGGAGGCAGGGAAACCGACAGTGAGAGAAGGCTTAGAGGGACCTACATGCGGTGTGCGCTGTATCCAAGCAGCCCAGGGGTTCGGCCCTCCGCCCTCCTCTCCCTCTTACCGGTGCTTGTGTATCAGGGCGTTAAAGGCCAGGCCATCCTTCCAGCTGGAGGTGAAGTTGGTGACATTGACCTGGGGGTAGCTGTATCCAAGAGAAACATTAAGACCTAAGAGACAGACTATTTTGGGGTCCTCGAAAGTGTCGGAACTGAGGGACCCATACACGGGAGAGAAATGGATCCATCCCTTCTTGGGCCCCTTCAACAACAGAGAGCAATTAAGCTACACGAAGGTGTAAGGTGGGCCCAAGACACTCACACACCCAACAGACACCACGGTCTGACCCAGGCAATTCTGGGAAGGAACCCTCAATTCCAGGTCTTCAAGAATCAGGTCAGGATATGTTTTGCATCTGTCACACTGAAGGTGCTATAGTTCTGGACGATGGTATGTGTGACCCTTAGCTATGGCGGTCCTTGGGGGAAGCAGGAGGATGGTGGGGAATGGAGTAGTGAACTGGTGCCCAGGGCTTACCCTGCTGTCTTCATCTGACACCACAACAGCAACGCATCCTTGGCCGAGCGTGTCTCACGGCCTTCCTGAGTTTGCACAACAATGTCCTGAATCTAGCGGCGCAGGAGCAGGAACGAGAGAGGGAGAAATGAGAGTTGCATCTGGATCTGAGTCTTCGTGCTCGCCCTGGGAAGCTCCCTCCCTCTTTCTTCCTTCTTAGCTCTCCATCTGCTTTGCCAACCCTGGGTCCCCATGGCCTGTTTCCCCACTTAGTTGGCTGTCATGGGCCAGGGATGTCCTCCTCAATTCAGAGGAGACAGCTCTAACTAGATAACTAATGGGATACTGAGAATAAACAAGATGCCCCAAATCCTCCTCTGAGGCACAATGTCCTGTAAGGGACAATGTGAAAACTGAAAAGTATTGGCTTTGATTAGTATCTCCTCTTTCCTTTTCGTTCTCCTCAGTTCCACGGTCACTACTGTTTAACCATACACATCCACAACTGGAAACCCAGGGTCCCTTGGATGAGATCTTCAGTCTGTGAGTTGCTATCTTTATACCCCTTGTCCTCCTGATTCCTCCTGTCCCCAAGCCAGCGGGTGGAAGGCCTTGCTTTCTTTCCCTTGTACTTTCTAAATTTCCTTACAAATAACAGACCTTGAATTTCAGGGTGAGAAGAGAAAAGTTTCTGATTGAAAAACAATCTAGATCTTCTATATTGTTTTTATAAATTCTGAATCAAACAATTCTACAAAACCTACACATGTTGAGGGAAAGAGACAAAATCAGATCTCCCAGCCAGACCTCTCCCCAGCTACTGGTTTCTAACTTTCCCCTCAAAAGACTACACTGTTGACTGAACAGCTCACCCCAAGCTTCAGCGATTAGTCAGTGCAGACGACGGTCACTTCTTCCTATAAACAGTGCCCCACAGGACAAGTTTCTAGCCTCCCAGAACGTGCACAAACACTCACACTTCATTCACCATTTTATAAGGTTCTAAGCCCTGGCCCAGAGAGGCTCTCCTACTCCCTCTGCTCCCCCCAGAACCTACCTGGAAGCGAAGGATGATGGTCCAGATGAGGCCCAGGACGAGGCGGTGGTTACCATCCACGATGTCATGGGAGCCCATGTTTTCCAGGTGTACACGCTGCTCCTTGAGGAACTGTAGGGCCTTATCCACATTCTCCAGGCAATGGATGCGCATCTTCCCCTTCGTGGGCTTTGGCTGTGGGATAGCATTGGCCCATGGCATGGAGGGACCTCACAGTTGCCCCAGAGGTGGATGCAGCCTGGACCAACACCCATCATGAGCATCCCCTCCTCCACCCTCCTAGGCAATCTCTAACTCTCACGTTCAGTCCTTGATGCTTTTCAACTCCATCCTTCCTACAAAGTTCAGACACTCCCCCTTCCTTTAGCACCCAAAGCTCTGTAATGAGGCTGCATTGGTGCTATTCCTAGATCTGAACAAAGACTTCTGAGGGGTAATAAATGCCATTCAAAAGCACTGACACATCAAATAGTTAATTGAGCACTTACTATATGCCAGGCACAGTTCTAAGAACTATTAACTGCTGGTGGTAAGAGCAGCTTTTTGTTCGGTGATTGGTAACAGAGGCCATCCCACCATCCAACCCCTTCCCTCCCCACCCCCAAATGGCTCCAGCCAAAACTCTTAAGGTACCATCAAGAGTTAACCACATCATGTAAAGGGTTCCCAGTGGTAACTCTTTCTAGTGGCCTTTCAACACAGGGCAAGAGGCAGGAGCCTGGAGTTAAAAAAAACAATGGGAATATGTAGTACCTTTTCATTCAACCTGAGGATCAGGTACAGGTATCATTTTATACTTAGGCGGAAACAAGGAAAAAAAGGTCTTGACCGATAGACCTGAGGTTACAATGGAAGTAACTGAGCAAAACTTGAACGTTAATCTGGTTCTCCCCCAGAGGCAACATCACTGCCAGGTGGGTCACAATGGAGAGGGCCTATACTACATTTCCACTCGTAAGGGTGATAGAACACACAGGAAATTATCTTCCATGCTCTTCTCTTGGTTCTAAGAAGGATGCCAATTTCTCCAGCTGGGTAACAGAATCTCTCTCAGCCCGCACAAGGAAACTGAGGTGGGTCCACTGCAGGCCAGCCACAGGGGCCTAAGTCCCCACCAGATAAATCAAGAGCTGTGTATGGCTTCCAGGAGAAGCATGAAGATGTGGCAATGGCCCAGAGGCGATACATTCCGAGAACTGGTCGGAGAACTCAGTGAGCCACACGGACATCTCACATCAGTAAGTAATGAAACCCTGGAAGGCCGGGAGAGCTGGAAACACCCCCAGACCACGTCTTTTCTAAAGAGAAGGCACAGCACCCGGCACGGGGCTCGGGCAGAGGGGCTTTACCAGCATCTCTCCAGAGAGCACCTCCAGCAGCTTGATGAGCATGCGCCCGTCCCGCAGGTCCTTGTAGAGGTCGGTGATGCGGCAGGGTACTCGGGCCAGGTTCGAGTTCACCCATTTCGTGAAGGTCTTCTTCTGAACAACTTCCCGCTCGTCTGAGTGGGGAGAAGAGACTTGGGTGAGGTGCCCGGGGTTGGCAGTGTCAATGTGCAAAGTGACATGGGGCTGAAGGTTGTCTCTTAATTCCAGGGTCCCCCGATCCTTGGCGGGGGGGCTGAAGTGTCTATTCCACCCCCTTCCTAGGGATGTTTGTGATCAGAGTGTAGCCTTGGGAGACATGGGTCTGTGTGCCATGACGAGGCAATGAAGAGAGAACTTCCACCACCGCATTCTATGCATTGTGGTATGTACCCCTAATTCAGCCACCTGTTTCCTGTGCCTGGCAGAACGCTATCCTATTCTGGCAAGCTCAGAATTCAATGCCAGGTTCACCCACCTACTCATCCAACCAACATTCCCTCTGCCTAGAACAGTCCCTCTTGCCATTCCCCTCCGCCACCCCCTCCAACCAACTCCTATTTGTCCTGTAGAAGTAGTGCTTCTCCAAATAGCTTTTCCTGACCCCTTGGCCAGGTTAGGCCTCCCTGTGTGTGCCTTCACCCTTGAATACTCATTTCTTATTTACGACTTGCTTCGCATTCATAGGAGTTGAAAGCCCACCTCTCCTTCAAGAGTACAGGTATCTCCAGCCCAGCGAAATCTTGTCTGGTTCACTTCTATATCCCTAACACCCAGAGTCTGGTATACAGTAGGTGCTCCAGAGCTGTACTGTAGTCAACTGCACATTTATTCAGCTCCTGTTGGTGGCAGGCTTGGGCTTGGTCTGATAATTCATAAAAATAAAACCAACTGTCTGCCCTCCAAGAGCTCCTGGCAGGCAGAGAAGAATGATAGGCAAGGCAAGGGGAATGTGTGGTCCACACGAGGTCAGGGATAAGGGAGGCATGGGTTGGTGGCTATCCGTCGCGTTATGCTGGCTCGCTCACCCCCAGAACCGCAGGCAGGGCTTCTCCATCTTCAGACCTGAGAAGCGGATGTGACATCCCCACTCTAAACCAGCGGTCAGCCCAAACCAGGCTTCTCGCCCAGGCTGTACCAGCTCAGGGGAGGTACCTCTTAGCATCTCTGTAAATTAGGTACTGGTAATCTGTCCAGTTTGAACAAGATGCTGGAGAGAGGGGAGGAGCTGGGGTGGCGGAAAGAGTGGGGGAGGGGTAGAAGGTAAAGAGAGTGAGGAGAGCGGAGGAAAGAGAAACAAAGGGAGAGAAGAGGGGAGGAGGGGTGAACTCTTGTTCTGCTGACTTCAGTGAACAGTTTGTGGCAAGAGGATGCAGACACTGTGGTGTAGGAGCTGGCCTGGCAGTGGGGCTGGGCCTACGGCCACGGAGGAACCCCAGGGAGGGCGTGTGGGGTTCGGGCACAGCAAGGGCACACTCAGAACAGCCCGGCCAGGAGCGAGGTCAGTACCCTGGGAGCAGCCCAAAATGTCTGCTCGGCTGAGCCCCAACTGTGGCAGGGCTGGCTTTTTAAATTATTAAAAATCTGATTTAACAACAACAAAAAGAGGAGCTCAGCCAGTGGGGCCTCCGGGATATAATTCTGGCGGCTCCTGAGGCTCACAGCGTCAGATCCCTTCCTATCGCACTGCTATTTCAGTGTTAGGAGCTCAGACACTTAAACACTTATTCATTCATTCAGCCAGTGTTTACTGTATAACTGTGAGGTGTTAGGCTCTGGGGGCAGGTGGGACTCAAGGGCGGGAAAGATAGCCCTATCCTTGAGGCAGACGCACTCTATCATAAAGAAGATGAGTGCTGGTGTCCCATGGAAAGAAGTCAGTGGCAGGCCTCGAAATAAGACTTCCACAAAGAGGAATATTACTGCTGCTGCCTCTGTAAGTCTCACATATAAAATTAAAATGGCAATCCATTCATACTGCGCCTCTGGGCAAAGTTTCAGGGGGAAAAACTCTCCTTACTCCTTTATTGGCAGCAAATTAAACCACTTTCCTGATTTCAAGGACTGTTCGGTCAAATGTAACTGAAGTTTCAATGATGCATTGGACAGGAAGCAACAACATTTATTCTGGGGCGTGTCGGGATTCAAGAGAACCAGCCACAACCCCATGGTGCCTTCCCTGGAAACGAGATCTGTTTAAAGAAGGGGCTAGCCCTTTTTTACCCAAATGATGGTGGAGCTTTGACCAAGGGGCTGAAATGCTCAGATCCTTTAGAGATCAGTGTATCAAAAACCCAAGGTGCTTCCTTCCTTCCTCCTTTTCCTGTTTTCAAGAATCCAAGAATTTCATTATATGGGTGCTGAAACCCATTTATTTGTGCTTGATAATGGGTAAGGAAGTGCTATTTTAGCTGGGGACATGGGATTTAACTCTGGGCTGCTGGGCTGGAATGTACATTGGTACAGATGTGTCCTCACTTACCCTTAGATCTCCCCAGTTTTGAACATACAAATGAAGCCTCCTGCACCCCAAAATGTTGGAGCCACAGGTTTAGAGCTCAGGGAGGCAGCTTCTTGGCTGCCTTTTACTTGAAGGCGAGGGTGAAATTACCCAGAATCCCCAGCACCCTGATACATTTTGCAGTGTTGAGACATGGCAAAGATTCTGAGAAGCTAATGATGATCCTGAGGAGAGAAGAGACCCAGGGTGGGAATTAATTTCCATTAGCTATTTGCTCTGGTTGTTCCACATCAGCATGCTCAGCACATTCACTCTTAGCATGGCCCAGGCGTTCATCAGGAACCTTCCAAGTGCAGGAGAGGCGGTGGCCCAGGGCCAGCCGGGCTGGGGCAATGGTCATGCACTGGGCCTGCTATCCCTAGGGGACCTGGGCCATCATGCAGGGACTCTCTGTGGAATGGAGGCCTCAGCAAGGTCTAGCTCAGGGCCAGACCTTATTTCTAGACCCTTAAAACCCTACCAGTGCAGGAAAGAAGAAAATCCACCAGCATAGCCTGACTCAAAGCTAGAGCCTCAGAAAACCCTGCTGCTTCTGCAACTCTCAAGCTTATGGCATCTCCATTCCTGCCTGTTCCTCTTCCTCTTTTTTTCCTTCTCAGGCTGTGGCCACCCTCAGTCCTCCCCTACATGTCAGGGCTTCTCCTAGAAAACTCACCTTCTTCTCTGACCAGCCAGCTAGAACAAGTGTCTGGATATTGTGTCTGGGTGACCTTTCTTTTACACTTGTTTTCAAAGGTTTGGTTTGAGGTCAAATAAACTCACAATACCAAAACAAATATTTATCCACTAACAAGTGAGTTTATACATGGAAAGTGTTTAGAACAGTGCCTGGCACACAGGAAACTAAGCCTTTAAAGTCCTCATCACTGTTAGCATCACTACTACTGCTATTACAATGTGTAGGGTCCTGTCCTGGATGCTGTGGGGACACAAGGCAGCCTCACTCTTCCCAAGGGCCTCATGATCTAGCTGAGGAAACAAGACAAAAGCCTACAGCAGTTAATTCTGCAACCACACAAGAACCAAAAGGCAGTTCATTTTAACAATACAAAAGCTGTCACAAGGTGATATTGGATTAATTACCAGATTAATGGCACATCCAGTAAATGGTCATGGGCCAAAGAGGAAAGAGGTCATTTCTAATTGGAATAGTCAAGGTGGGCGGTGGGTGGGGGGTGGTGTCTCATGAAGAAAATCCCTTTGGATAGGCAGAAGAGGAGGGGAGCCAGGGAAGCAAGACGTTCCCAGACAGAGAGGCATGGAAGGATGGAGCTTGTGTGAAACATGTGGGAAACATGTGGAAATAGGTTTTTAGTGGAATATGGAAAGCCCTGAATGAAAGACTAAGTTTAGATTTAATCCTAGAGGCCAAAGATACCACTGAAGGGATGGCAGGATCATTTTCTGAAATACTAGTTTATAAGGGCCTCAATGATAACTTAAAAACAAAACAAAACAGTGTTTCAGCTTTAAAAAGTAGTGTTTAATAGATCAATGGAACAGAATAGAAAGCCCAGAAATAGACCTTCACCTCTATGGTCAACTAATCTTTGACAAAGCAGGAAAGAATGTCCAATGGACAAAAGACAGTCTCTTCAACAAATGTTGTTGGGAAAATTGGACAGCCGCATGCAGAAAAATGAAACTGGATCACTTCCTTACACTACACATGAAAATAGACTCAAAATGGATGAAGGAACTCAATGTGAGAAAGGAATCCATCAAAATCCTTGAGGAGAACACAGGCAGCAACCTCTTTGACCTCAGCCGCAGCAACTTCTTCCTAGGAACATCGCCAAAGGCAAGGGAAGCAAGGGCAAAAATGAACTACTGGGATTTCATCAAGATCAAAAGCTTTTGCACAGCAAAGGAAACAGTTAACAAAACTAAAAGACAACTGACAGAATGGGAGAAGATATTTGCAAATGACAGATCAGATAAAGGGCTAGTATCCAAAATCTATAAAGAACTTATCAAACTCAACACCCGAAGAACAAATATTCCAATCAAGAAATGGGCAGAAGACATGAACAGACATTTCTGCAAAGAAGACTTCCAGATGGACAAAAGACACATGAAAAAGTGCTCCACATCATTCGGCATCAGGGAAATACAGATCAAAACCACAATGAGATACCACCTCGCACCAGTCAGAATGGCTAAAATTAACAAGTCAGGAAATGACAGATGCTGGCGAGGATGCGGAGAAAGGGGAACCCTCCTACACTGTTGGTGGGAATGCAAGCTGGTGCAACCACTCAGGAAAACAGCATGGAGGTTCCTCAAAACGTTGAAAATATAACTACCCTATGACCCAGCAATCGCACTACTGGGTATTTACCCTAAAGATACAAATGTAGTGATCCAAAGGGGCACGTGCAGAATGTTTATAGCAGCAATGTCCACAATAGCCAAACTATGGAAAGAACCTAGATGTCCATCAACAGATGAATGGATGAAGAAGATGTGGTGTATATATATACAATGGAATACTATGCAGCCATCAAAAGAAATGAAATCTTGCCATTTGCAACGACGTGGATGGAACTAGAGGGTATTATGCTGAGTGAAATAAGTCAATCAGAGAAAGGCAATTATCATACGATCTCCCTGATATCTGAAAGGCAACGTGGGGGGTTTGGGGGGTAGGAAAGGAATAAAGGAAACAAGATGGGATCGGGAGGGAGACAAACCATAAGAGACTCTTAATCTCACAAAACAAACTGGGGGTTGCCGGGAGTTGGGGGGTAGGGAGAGGGTGGTTGGGTTATGGACGTTTGGGAAGATATGTGCTATGGTGACTGCTGGAAGTGTGTAAACCTTGTGATTCACAGACCTGTAACCCTGGGGCTAATAATACAGTATATGTTAATAAAAAAAAAATAAATAGGGTGTAAAATCTACATAAAGAAAACCTGAGGGGCATCTGAATGGCTCAGTCTGTTAAACATCTGCCTTCAGCTCAGGTCATGATCTCAAGGTCCTGGGATCAAGTTCCACCTTGGGCTCCCTGCTCAGCGGGGAGTCTGCTTCTCCCTTTCCTTCTGCTGCCCCCCCCCAACTCATACTATCTCAAAGAAATAAAAAAAAATCTAAAAAATTTTAAAAGAAAACTTGAATTTTCCTTTGTGTGCTCCTGAGGCACACAAAAGATTTGAACACATGTGTAGAAAGGCACATCCAATTCTTGAATAGGAAAACTCAGTATCATAATGTTGTTAGATTACTTTAAATTAATCTATATTGAATATTATTTTAAATATATTTAAATTGTATTATTCGAGGGAAACTAGAGAAGCTATGAGAAAACTCACTGGGAAAACAAAAATCGCTAGGAAAATTCCCAAAGAAGAGGTACAGGCCTTCCAGGTGTTTTTTTCTATCAGATAGTAAGTCACAGCATAAACGTACAACGATAAAACTGTGTGCTACTAGAATATGAATACAAACATCGATGGAACAGAAATAGTGCCAAGCACAGATAGGCATTTGATACCTGATAAACGTGGTATTTCAAAAACAAAGGGGAAAGAAGGATTATTGGATAAGAAGTGTGGACAAAACTAGATGCTATCCAGGAAAAACTGCCTTAAATATATACCTCACATTCCAGGACAATTTCATTTGGATAAAAACTGAAATGTAAAAATGAAACCATAAAAATACCAAAACAAATCATGATTGAGTTTTTGTTTGTTTGTTTGTTTGGTAATGCTGGTATAGAACACAAAATTCCAAAGGCATAAAATAAAAGATTGAAAGTTCAATTACATTTAAAAAAAGTTCATGGGGCACCTGGGTGGCTCAGTGGATTAAAGCCTCTGCCTTTGGCTCAGGTCATGATCCCAGGGTCCTGGGATGGAGCCCCACATGGGGCT
The DNA here is from genome assembly GCF_022355385.1 of Mustela nigripes. Classification (NCBI taxonomy): domain Eukaryota; kingdom Metazoa; phylum Chordata; class Mammalia; order Carnivora; family Mustelidae; genus Mustela; species Mustela nigripes. The sequence goes on from NC_081569.1 coordinate 110,046,458, forward strand.
CTCTGCTCAGCGGGGAGCCTGCTTCCCCCTCTCTCTGTCCTCTGCCTGCCTGTGATTTCTGTCTGTCAAATAAATAAATAAAATCTTTTAAAAAAAAAAGTTCAGGCAAAATTTCTGTTCCCCCTAATTAAAATAAAAAAACAAACAAACCCACACTTGGGTAGGTTAGATAGGCACAGTCAAACAAATGACTAAAGATATTTGTAACTCACATCACAAAGGGCCAATTAACTTGGGATATAAGGAACATATACAAATTAATGAGGAAAAGGACCAGCAATCCAATAGTGAAATAGACATACATATGTAAACAAAAAGTTAACAAAAAACTGTAAAATCTCTTAAATGTGCACAAATTTGTCCAAGGTAGTCATAGAAGTATGAATTAAAAGTATAAACATATACACAAAATTTAATAAATGGTCCTTAATTAGTGTGAGCACATTAACTGTAAAAGACATTTTTGAGACAACTGGGAAAATTTGAATATTAAATGAATATTCTACTATAGTAGAGTTGATGTCAATTTTATTCAGTCTGCATTTTTGCCAGCACATAGCTTTAAGCTAGGGGTAAAGGGAGGTGTAATAGTGGTACTATGGTTAGGTGGAACATGTTCTTGTTTTTCAGAGGTACATATTACAGTATTAGGGGTAAAATGTTGTGACGATCTTCAATTTACTTTAAAAATACTTCAACCCCCGAGAGTGGAGATTCAACGTTGGGGGTTTGGGGGGTAAGAAAAGAATAAATGAAACAAGATGGGATCGGGAGGGAGACAAACCATAAGAGACTTTTAATCTCACAAAACAAACTGAGGGTTGCTGGGGGGAGGGGGATGGGAGAGGGTGGGTGGGGTTATGGACATTGGGGAGGGTATGTGCTTTGGTGAGTGCTGTGAAGTGTGTAAGCCTGACAGATTCACAGACCTGTACCCCTGGGGCTAATAATACATTATATGTTTATAAAAAAATTTAAAAATTTAAACAAATAATTAAAAAAATACTTCAACCCCCGAAATGGACAAGCAAATATGGCAAAAATTGAACAGTTGTTAAGTCGATGACTCATTATACTTTTAGCTCTACTTTTTTGTATGTTTGAAATTTTTATACTAAAAGCCAAAAAGTACAATGACATCAAGATACTGTTTCACTTATTGGGTGGGCACAGACCAAAAAGTGTGATAAAATATGGTGTTTGGTTAAGGCGTGGGAAAAGAAAACATTCATATGTTGCTAGAGAAAGTAACAGAGGCAATTTTGGCAAGACTTGGCAATTTTGGTCAGAATTACATATGCACATACTTTTGGACCTAGTAATTCCACTTCTAGGAATACTTCCTACAGATAAACTCATATATTGGGAAATAATCTATATATAAGGTTATTCATTGCATTTTTAAAAAGAGACAAATACTGGAATGTTCACTAATAGGAGATGGTTAAATTAAAATTGTATGTCCATACGTAGAATAGTTAATTACTACAAAAAAGAGGTTGTTTATGTATTAATAGAAATAAAACAATCTTCAATATATCTTGGGTGGGGGAAAAGGATATTATAGAACAATGTATAGTTAAAAAAAAAAACGCTGGGAAAATAATATAGACCATTTGGAAATATATACATAAAATATTCCTGGAAAGTTGCATGAGAAACTGATAACACTGGTCCTGGGAAAAGAACTGGTATCTGGAGGGACCGAGGTGGGAATAAAACTCATTTTATGCATCTTTTGAGTGTTATCTATTGGATGTACCTATTATTTATTCAATATAGAAATACATTTTTCCTATCCTAAAGAAAATATTAAGGAACACTCCGTACACCCCCTGAGAACAGAGCTCAGGTGGGAGAGTTTCCCTCGGCATCCCTGACCACCACAGCTACTCTCGGAGGTCTGGCCCTCTGACTATCCTAGAAAGTTGTTTCAAAGCGCAGCCCTCTCTCCTTGGGGTCAAGGTTCTTCCTCTGCTATGTTATACCTTCTCCAGGCTTCCTCTTGGCTCCTCCTTCAACTTCCCTCCTCCTTTGGCCCCTGCCACACACCACACCTGCCACTGACCCCACCCATTCCAGCATCTGGTTGACTTCCTGACATCATGGCACCTGGCAAGTTTGTTATCAGAAGTCCCAGGGGGGCTATTTTAAAAATAAAATTTCTTACACACTGGCTGTTCTGAAGCCAAGTGGTAAGGCTGAACTATTTTATTTCTAGGTCTATGCGCATCTAGTCCTTCCTGCCACATATATATTTCCTAGTTCTTCCTGCCGCCTATATAATTCCTTGCATGCATGCTTCATCTCTCTCCCTCTTTTGTCTGTTACAAATCTGCTCTCAACAGGAGAGAATAGCAACCTAAATATTCAAAACAGGATTATATGATCATTTCGGTACTTATAAAGATATTAATAAGGTTGTAGAAGACCTTTCAGTGGCAAGAAAGGATATTAGAATACATTTTAAGGGAAAGTTCAGATTATAAAATTATATGAATAATATGACCCTGGTCTTATAATTTTTAATATCCATTTAAAAATGAAAGCCTCAGTTGGATGTTGTTATAGCTGAGCAGTAAGACTGTGGGTGACTTTGCTTTTGCTTATCTATAGTTTCTAAAATTGCTGCAATGAACATGTATTCCTTTTATAATAAGAAACAGCAGATGTCATGAAGAAAAATAGGATATAAAGCTCATAAACCCTGAGGAATAAATGACTGATGAAAAGTTACAAAGGTTTTTTTTTTTTTGAGGAAGCCTGTATTTTTACCAGCATCCAGCCCTAAGGTATGGGTAAAGCTCGGTGGTCAGAAAGACAAGAGGGAGAAGAGGCATCACGGGTGGCCCATGGACCCCTAGCCTGGGCCTGAAGCCAATCATTTAAGGTTGAGCACTTTGCAAGTTTACGGCTTCAGATTCTTCTCCTTCTCATACTAGGGAGCCGAGAGCTTTGGGAACCTGAGTGAGCGATACTTGTAACTCCCATGAACATGTGACAAACCGTGAAGCTATAGACAGCAATGCTATAAAGCCTAGCATAGTGGCAGACCCTTAGGGGTGCATCATAAATGATGATGATGGCACAAATTCAACCCCACAGTTTAGTTTGAGAGGAACTTTTCTTTCAGCCAACCAACTTTCAGCACAGTAGTATTGTGAATGGCTAGAACATGATTCCCCTACCTGCAAGATCTAAAACCTAGCTAGGGTTGATTCTAAGAGACAACTCTAGGATGCTTACTACATACCTGCAAAGGCAAGAATAAAGCACAGAAGACTGACTTTAAAAGTGAGCAGAGTTGAACGCGAAGATGCTGGTGAACTAGACTGGGCTACATTAACACAAAGGAACATTATATGGCCATGAAGATGATATTCTACATGTTTACTGACCTGAAAAGATATTCATAATATAACTGCTCAGTGACAAAGAGTCCAAGATCATAATATTAGATAATGTTTTAATAGTCATGCATTTATATACATAGTCATATATCTATAGGCATTAAAATATCTGTATGGGTCATTAACAGTATCCCTAGTTTTCCCTTTTTTAATCTATTTTGCTAACTTTATTATATATTTTGGGGTAATAACAATGTTTAAAGATATAAAAGTATGCATCCTATTGTTTTTAAAATAGGGTCTTTGCATATAGTAGAAAAAGAAAGCAAGTTATTATAGACCAGTTTAGATTTTTTAAAAAATGTCTTTGAAGGGGACACCTGGGTGGCTCAGTTGGTTGGACGACTGCCTTCGGCTCAGGTCATGATCCTGGAGTCCCGGGATTGAGTCCCGCATCGGGCTCCCAGCTCCATGGGGAGTCTGCTTCTCTCTCTGACCTTCTCCTCGTTCATGCTCTCTCTCACTGTCTCTCTCTCAAGTAAATAAATAAAATCTTTAAAAAAAAATGTCTTTGAAGAAGGTTAGTTTGGATGTGAAGTTTGAAGATGATCATGGTTTTAGAATCGCAGGGAAGGAGGGAGGTTTTGTTCAAAGGCCTCGACGTGGACACTGGCAAATGTGTGTATGAGGGCATGTGCGTACAGTGTGCACGTCTTGGCGAGGGAGGTGAGAAGCAGTGAACTGACCCAGGGCAAAGAAGCTGAAGGACAGTCTAGGGAATTTGAACTTTATACTCCAGGTAAAGAAAAGCCTGGAGGCTCTTTTTTCTTTTCTTTCTTTTTAAAGATTTTATTTGTCAGAGAGAGAGAGAGAGCACAAGCAGGGGGAGCAGCAAAGCCTGGAGGTTCTTAAGTAAAGCAACATGTCACTAAAAGTTTCTTGAAGGACAATGCTTCAAAGTGCTGTGGAAATGGGACCAGACAGAGAGAGGCCAGGGCCTCTGCTGGGAGGCAGCTGCTGAAGTCTCTGCCTGCAGCACCATGGCCCCAACTGACACGTGACCTGTGCAAATGAAATGGCCAGAGTCCAGTGGGACAACCGCAGAACAAGGGTCAGTTGGCCCACAGCAGGGGATCATACTCAGAGGCTGGAGGACAGAAGTAAAAAGGAACTCAGGGTTTTGATCAAAGGGGCTCAAGAAGCTGCTGGGAGAAGGAAAATGGGAAGGGGTGTTCTGGGTGGGATGCAGAGATGGAGATAATGCAGGTCTGAAGGATGTTCGAGAAAGCCCAGGTGCGTAGCCCAGTAGCCCTAAGGCTGCTGGGATGATCCCTGGGATTTGGTCCTGGAGCTCCCTGCTGGGCAGCCTCTGGAATCTATGGAGGGGTATGGTGATAGCTCTGCCCTGCTTCCTTCAGAGTGGGAGGAGCCAGTGAGATCATCTGGATAAAGAGTGCAGAGACCACTCAGCAGCGTGCCAGCACCAAGCCCTGTCCTGCATGCAGGCGGTGGCTGCGAGGACAGAGGACACTGAGAACACAAGGCCACAGAGGTTGAGATGGTCTGGGACTCAGTTGCAGCCTAGCCTTTATTGAACTGAGAATTTCTGGACAATCTACTGATTTGCTAAAAAGGATCAATTATTCCCTTTCCCGAAGCCAGGAACCAAAGCTCCATGGTTCAGGGTAGAGGCATATGGTTAGCGCTACTCTAACAGGTGGCTTCCTCCCAGGCTGCCAAAGCTGGAAAGTGCATCGTCTAGACTTAAGCCCCTTGTTTTTCAGGTGAGGAGCAGAAAAGTGACTTGGCCAAGGTCACCTAATTCAGGAAAGCCCATGATAGTGCAAGAGGCCAGAAGAATGACAATGTGAGGACGGCTCACTTCTCCCTGTCCACAGTGCCCAAGCTGGCTCATGCTGTCATCACCTCCTTCCCAGACTTTTGCACAGCCTCCCCATAACCTGTTCCCCCCACTGAAGTCAGAGTGATATCCAAAAACCCAAATGTAACCATGCTTCCCTGTGAGAACCCTTTGATGGGTGTGGGAGCACCTCCATCCTTCTGGCCCTCTACTGAAGGCCGCAGTTCCTGTCCTGAGTGCCTACAGTGCTCTCTGCTACAGGCTCCCACCCTTTGACCCTTTGACCCTGCAGCTCCTTTGCAAATAGTCTCAGTAAACCCCTCAGCCACCCTTCTTCAGTTTCCTGCAGCTTCCTGCCAGGACCCTGAAGATACCCACTGCCTAGAAGGGCCCTGCGATGTGGCCCCTGCCTGCCCCTCCCATCTCCACCCCTTCTTCCCCGCCTGCGCTCACTCCAACAAGCCCCACTCCTCCTTGGATGAGGTACGAGCTGTAGGTTATGTTAGAAACTCATAGTTCTCAGTAAATCTTTATGGAATTCATCATACTTTGTCATCGTGCACATATGTCTACATGTACAGAGACACGTGTGATTATCTGATCTACTTCCTTCTCACTGGACTGTAAAATGAGATCTGGTTTCCAGAGTCTGAAGGCCAAAGGGTTTGGAGGCAAAATGCTTCCAGAGACTCAGCTGCTTCCAGCTTCCTTGTCACTCTCTCTCAGTGACACGATAAAAAAGGAAAAGGAACAATTGCTACAGATGCTTGGAAACAAGTCTCCTGGTGTCTCTTCGGCCAAGCAGCACGCAGGGGGCGCCTAGCTGGAGAAGGGAGAAATGGATGCCAGCTGCTTTGGAAGCCATAAGCACAGTCAAGGTCTGGTGTCACAGCCTGCCCTTGGGAATGAAGCGGACAGCCCACAAGAATGTCCTGAAGATGGAGGGGCCTATGCCCGTGGCTCACTCAGACTGCATGGCACAGGGAGGGAAGAGTCTTATTATTAACCTCGGTGTATTAATATTTGAAAAGCATCTTCACAATGATAGATAGCAGTCACCCAGAAATGGGGACAGCTTTGGTTCTGCAAAGCATTCTCAGAGGAAGAACAGCTTTTCTGGAGAGGGGAGGGAGCCAGTGGGAGAAGGTGCTCCGTCTGGAGCAGGGGAGACCACCCCGACTGCACAGCACAGGGGGGCAGGCTAGCCTCTCACTGATTTGTCTGCATGGGTCACCAGCAGGTTTATCTGAGCAGTGGCGTTTCCGGAAAGGAGGGGAAACTCACAATGGCTGACCTCCCCGAAAAAGCTGCTGAGCCAATTATTTTTTCTTCTGACAGTATACTAAAATGATTGCTGATGATTATACATATTTCTATGAATAGTATATTTTCCCAAAATATAGTCTCTCCACAGAACTCCGACTCATGTTTTGAAAGCTGAGAGGAAAACATTTTTTAAAACCCCTCATTAATGACACCATCTTTGTTCTCACAGGTAGCTTAAGAGAGACATTCAGAACATTAACACCTGATGCCTTGGTCTCCAGCAGCTGCATGTGAACTTGTCAACTTAATAGGCTGCCAAGAAGCTGCAGAATCCCGAGCCTATGCCCCACCCCCCTCCACACACACACTGTGGTGAAATCCTGTTCTCTGAAAGACATCATTCACCCTCTGGACACAAAGCCCTTCTCAGGCAACTGGGGCACCTCTGGGGCACCTGGGATCAGTGTCATCCTGGTGCAGGTGGGGAAAGAGGCCCAGGGAAAGGGCAAGCGTAACCTTTTGCTACCAAAGTCAGGAAGGAGCCCATACCACCCTCTCTCTGGAGTTTCCAGGAAGCCAACATGGGTGGGAAGGGAGTGGCAGGGTCGGAGGGCCACTGTTCTAAGGCTCTGGCGGAATATCTGTCAGTCACAGAACTTAAACTTGGGGCCTGGGCAAAGTGGGTCTGGAAGACGTTCAAGGTTTTAAGTGGCAGCAACTCTGTGCTTCAGAGCACAGGGACACAGCCCGCTGTGCACCTGCTGCCTGTTGTGTTCTCTGAATTGTCCTCAACCAACCTCACCACGCGCGACCTCACCTCCTGTTTAGTAAGAAGGCTACAAAGACAGAATGCAGAAAGGAAAGGCATCTCTAGCATGAAACACCACTTGGATTCTGATTTAAAGGCAAAACCAGAGTGGGCCACACCAATTTGTACCCTTTGTTTGAGAAGGATGGCTCTGTGTTCCCTGGGCCACAGAAGAGGATGAAGGGCACATTGGACCCGCTCTTTCTCACAGACCTTCACCAGAGGCCCTGGACTGCTCTCGGCACTGCAACCTTCCAGATGCCTCTGTGCTCTGAGGAGCTAGAAATCCTGCAGTGGGTGGCACTTGGGATGCCCAGATACCAATCTGAGTGGGCAAGGCAGGGGAGGCTCATGCACACGGTTTCTCTTTTGGGGGGGCACCTTTCTGTTGCATTCCTTCTCTCCCACGCCTGAGGCAGGGTCCTCACCCAAATCAGTGCACCCAAGACAGGTGCAAGGGGGCAGGCAGGCAGAAGCCGCTGCTGGGATGAGGAGAGAGCACAGAGGACGGACTTTTCTGGCTGGTAAATTCCCTGCAGCCTGCAGTGCCTCATCCCTCATCCAGACAGCCACAAATGTTTACCGAATGGCTCCCAGGACGAAAAAGAGGAAGGACAGGAAATGAGGTGTAAGCAAAAATAACAGTGGCTCTAGGAGACACCGGAAGACTTTCTACTGAGATGTGAAGGCTGGATCCTCTTGGAGAAGGTAGACTTGAGCTTTTCAACTGCACCCTTTCCCCTAAGCTTTCAAAAAATTAGTCATCAAGGCAGAGAACCACCCCTGTTCAGGAAGAATCCTCGGGGCTACCCAGCACTTAACCTCATGAGGTGCTGTCAGCTTTCAGACGCTGATGCAGAGAGCTAACATCTGCCCAGGGACCTACTGGGCAAATATTCCTGCTTGGACCCCGCCCCCCCACCCCAGCACTGCTGAGGTCAAATCCATCCCCGTCCAGGAACCTTCTGCAGCATTTTCTTGCCCACCTCCCCCTTCGCTCTAGTCGGGCTCATCCACAGTGTGGAATCCAGTGATTCATTTGGACAGAGGTCAGGTGTTTGTATACCAATGTGGCAGTTTCCACACAGAATAACCAGATGGCTTGTTTATTCCAGTCCAGGGAGGGAGAGTTGGGAATAGTCTGAAAGGCAGAATAGAGAGTATTTCCTTTGGAACTGAGAGGAAGGTGACTTAAGAGGCAGAAAAAAATGGAGCCCAGTTAACCAACTGCAAGTTTTCTAACCACAGGTCACTAAGGGGAGAAGGACCCAGAGAATCTGCCACACGAGAAAGAGCATCTAATAAGACTCATCATCCTTTGGTTTCTTGGGCCTTCTGGGTCACCCGGCTGATGGCAGAGACATGGCTGGGATCCTGGCTGAGCAACCTTAAAGAGAAAGATTTACAAAGCATGGGACCTCATCCCTGTGGGCACTGGGTCTCTGGGGACTGAGCCAAGAGCTCCAAGCACAAGCTTTAGCCAGATGTCCCTGGTCCTTGGCTCCTTTTTCAAACCCAGGCTTTCTAAGACAAAGGAGGGGGTGGTTAAAAAGGAAGAAACTGGCCTACGAACAGGCCAAGGTCACTGGGACAGTGACTGAGCTAATGATCCTGAATGTCTGAAGTTATGAGAAAGGACAGTTAATTCCTGTAAATACTAACATTTTTCTAGTATCTTATTACTAATAAAAAACTTTCATAAACTTTATCTTACTTGACCTTCACACCACCTGTGGGAAAGTTCTACCATCGCATTTTATGAAATAGGAAATTGATTTAAACATCAATCAATTGATGTTTGAAAACATCATCAATTGATTTAACAACATCAATTGATTTAAAACAACATCAATTGATTTAAACATCATGGCAGTAGCATTAACGGTGGAATCTGGGTCCTGTGACATTTTCCCCCTCACCTCAAGACCTTCAGTTTCAGAAATAAAAGGCTACACCCATCTTTCCAACCTTGACACATATACCTACAAAGCAGATGACCGCCGTCTTATAAGAAATACAGGACCAAATACCTTCCTTGCCGGAATGCTCTTAGGCATGGGGGAGTGGCTGGAATGAGAGGAACCAGAGACACTTCTGATTCCTCAGTCTCTGTGGAAACATTGATCCCTGCCTAGGCTGCCAAGGCAGCCCCAAAGATAACACTGAAGAGAAAACGGTCAAGAAAACTGGTGGAACCTGACAGCCCTTTGCTGTGCTCTGCCTATCCACCAGAACAGGTCCATCTCACCTCTCTACTTTGGACCCTCACAAAGCTTTGGCTTCTCCCACAGGTCAGTCAGAGTGGACTCTCAGGAAAGTCAGCAGACTACTTAGGTTTGTTTTTAAAAATCCTGAATGGACCCCAAACTCCCAAACTGCCGTGGTTACCTGTTGGCCAGATGTTCTAAATCACGTCCAGGCGTGCAATTCTGCACTTCGCAGTCCCCCACCCGGGGGGTAGTGGGGGCAGAGGGTGCACACAGAGTCTCAGTAGATGAGCTGCAAGCTCTTAGGGAGACCCAGGCAAGGCAGATGGAGTCTCTTTACCCATCAACCTGATCAACTTAATTCCGCCAGCTTCCCAACCTGCTTATTAGACCTGGCTGCCACTCACACAGTTGAAATGGATGAAGCTGTGTCATGCCTGTGTGTCACCCTTCACTTCTGAGGGCCTTCTCCACACACGAGTTCCTGCTTCTGCCTGCACCTCCTCCTTTGCTCTCTCATTGCCATTTAATTATGCGACTTTCCTATGGTTCTACTCTAACTCAACTTAAGCTAATTAATTATGAACATTGTTCATTTTCCCTAATAGATCATAAACTCCTTAGAGACAGATACTATGTTGAATTCATCTCTGTGGTTTCTTTTCCATTTTCACATCTGGTGAAATTCATCTCTGTGGTTTCTTTTCCATTTTCACATCTGGTCAAGAGTTTTCGCTTTACACAGAGTAGGAGTACAATCAATCACTGTTAAAATGGAATTTACCTTGGTTTCTTTAAAAAATAGGGTGTCTGTGAAACATATCAAAGGATCCCTGCACAAAAGACAGTTCCACTCCTCATACTGTCCTTTGACAAGACTTACGGAATCCCACTCCCCCTCTATCACGAGGGTCACTGCAGTCAGGCTCAGCAGGCTCCGAGACATAAAGAAGGTAAAACCAGACTGGCAAAGACAAGGGTTCCTAGTTTGCTTATTGAAAGAGGTTAAGATTACATAAGCAAAGCAAGGGATTGGTGCTGTTATCTGTCCTCAAGGGAAATCAAGGAAGGACTTTTTAAGGGTAGGGAATGGGGAGGAGGGGAAGAAGGAAGAAGAAAGGGGGTTTCCTACAAGAACAAGGGCGCAAGAGCTGATGGCTGAGACCTGCATGGATTCTCCATCACGACAAGGAAAGGAGACACCCCACTGCTTCTACAGAATGGGAAACCCAGACACTCACAAGGTGAAAGGCCTTCATGGTCCCAGAGGGGCCTAGGGCCCTGCTCATTCCTCAGAGTCAGCTGGAGACTGAGGCTCCTGGGAGCACAGTGGAGGGAGAGAAGGGAGAAGAGTAGTACTAGGAAGTTCGGAAAGGGCCACTGAGTGATGGAGCACTGGAAGGCTCACTCTAGAAAGTGCTTATGGGAGAGGCTGGGTCCTTCTTACAAAGTGAAGATGGAGACAGCTGATGATGGGGCAACAAATCTGATTTGGGTGAAGGACGGGTGGAGCATTCCATGACTGATGGAATCCACCTCTCCCCCTTCTACCCATCCACTACCCCACGGAACTCAAACTTTCTTTACTGGCCAAGGACGTAGCACCAGAGCATAACTTCCCTGGGCTGACTCCAGGGAGGCAATGGTCACAGCGGTCGGCAGGAAAAAATCCCAAGAATCTCATCTCAGCCAGCAGGGTGGAGGAGAAACCATTTCTGCTGGAGATTTAAGTGCGAGCCTGTGCGCACACACATACACACACACTCTCTCTCTCTCTCACACACACACACACACAGAGAGAGAGAGAGAAATCTATTATGACCCTGCTAAGTAAAAATCTAATTCCAGTTTAAGGATAAGAGGTTTAGTCCAGAAAATCTGGCTTCCTGAGCCACTATGGGGAGGATGTTATCTGTTCTCAATTTCCTATCAAATCACTCTCTTCTTTTGGGATGACAGCGAGGATGACAATAGTTTCTCTCTCCAGGACCGGGCATTAGACTGAGTGCATCAGGAAGCCCCATGCACTGCCAGCTGGCCCTCTAGCCCCTCAGACACTCCTTCACCCAGACTTTTTCTTCATTGGAACTCTGGCCCCAGGTCATTCAGGACAGAGGAACAGGGCAGGGCCTACCTTGCACCTCCTCCCACCTGGGATGAAGTGAGGGATGCCTGGGAGCAGAGGCTGCCTGAGCCTGTGCTCCCTCCCAACAGGGCTGGGTCTCTCTGAGCCACATAATTGTATCTCCCTCGCGTCCCTGCCACGGCTCACGCCAGTTCACCCAGAGGACTGACCGCAGGCAGGGAGGGGGACTGAACCTGGGGACTATGAGACCGGCTCCTCTAACCCCCACGGCCCCAAATGGTACCTGCCAAGGCCTTGATCCGGGACCTCTCAAAGAGCCTGGCTGAGCTGTTGTCATTATCCAGCTCATCGTCCGGGGCAGCCCAGCGGGCATTGATCCGGCTGTACGGTGGCTGGTTGCCCACGTTTTCAAACTCCGTGGCCGATGTCATGTCAGCAGGCTCTCAGCGGTTTCGCCTGCCTCAGTCTTCATGGAAGGGTCCCTAGGGGGGACAGCAACACAGTCAGAGGGTTAACTCCCCTCCCTCGGACTTTTTCTCAGGGGAAACTTCTTTGGAGTATCCAACAGGGGTAGGTCCTGGAGGGAGCGGCACACCATGCCAGCGGCCGGGCCATGCTTCCCCCGGGGTCTCTGGGTTATAGAATATTGCAGCGGCAGCGGCGGCAGCGGCGGCAGCCACAGGAACGGCGACTGTGGCGGCAGGGATGGAGAGCTGCATGCAGAAAGGGTCAGGACGACCAGCAGGTGGAGACGTCAGTCGCTGCAAGCCCGCTTCCTCCAAACCTGCGGCCACCACAGCTGCAGGAGCAGGGGAGAAGGGAGGCTCTCTGGGAGCCAGGGGACTGGGCAGGGTGGGGGATGGTGTGGGGAGCTGAGGCGGGTGCTGGGCAGAAGAGAAGCTCTACCCTTTGGACTGGGGCCAGGACCAAACCTGGAGGGGAGGTGGGGACAGGAAGGAGAGGTGAGAAGGTGGAAGTTGGCTGAGTCCCGCTCAAATGTGCATCAATGGGGAGAGAGACCAAATGTGAGATGCCACGGATGCCACCAGTCCTGGCAGCTGCTGGGGAAAGTGGACTCTTCTCAGAGGCTGCCCAAGATCCCTCCCAGTGCTTTCCCAGCAGCAAATAGTTAGAAAGCTGAGCTCTTGGTTTTGCCTTCTCTGAAATGCAACCAGGTATGTGGACAAGGTCTTCTGTTGAATTCCAAATCAGACCAAGGAGCCCAGATGACTTGCTGTCCCATCAGGTTCATCAGTGTGATGTGGGGGTGGTGGTGAGGGGATCTCACGGATGGTGGAGCCATGTATGTTCACCCATGCAATGCACGTGGGCAGCAGGAGCTCTGTGTTCTTATTCGCCCGTCATTTATCATGTTTGCTCATTCATCCGTGATTAATTCACATATGTACCAAGGCCTAACTAGAGGGCAGGCACTGTGCTAGGCAGTCAGGAGCAAGACAGGAAGGTCCCTGACCTCATGGAGTTTACACTCTGGCAGCAAGATGCCCAATTAAATAAGCATCTTTAGTAAGGTATGATGTATGCCACCACTGGGAAAGAGCAAGGAATGGTGGACGACTCATGTCACGTCAGAGGGAGGGAAGTCTAAGCTGTTCCTAAAGGGAGCTTAGAGGCATTCTGTGAGGGGATAAATGGAAAGGGACAGGTCTAAACAAAGGGGATAAAGAGCAGGTACAAGAGTTCTGAAGGTGAGAAGGAAAACATGGCAAAATTTCGGAACCTAACAATGTTACTAGAGGGTGAGGGCAAGGTCAGGGAGAAAAGGGGGACAAGAGCTAGAGGTACAGGGCTAGGTCCTACATGTCTTGGGCCTTTGGAAAATCACTAGCTTTCCTTCTGCCTTAATTTCCCCACCAATACATGCCTTTCAGGCAACTTCCCATGGAGCTAAAGGGATTCAAGAGATCAAGTCTCTAAGACCCAATATGGAGCCCAGAGCCTCCAAGAGAACAAAAGGGGGTGGAGGTGGGGAGGCCATGAGGCAGGAAAATGCCAAGTGTGAACAACCGGTGAGCTGTGAGGTATACCACTCCCTCCACGAATGTGTGCATACACATACCACACTCCCACACTCGTACACACACACTCCAACACGCACATGTGCACAGACATCCACACATGGACAAACACATCTAACACACACACTCACACACCCAAACCAGAGTAAGTTTGAAAAAAATGACACAAGCTCACCAATCCAAGTGTAAATGCAGTGCTGTTGCCCTTATTTTTCCGACACAGAATCACTGAAGACTCCTTTTCCCCAGGCTGATTAATCAATCCCACCACATCCCTTTGAGGTAAGACAGGAGCCAGAATTATCCATCTTAATTGCACAAGGAAGAAAACCAAGGCCTCACACTGGATGAGGCCTTCCCAAGGTCATCTAGGGAGTTATTGCTACAGCCTGGGCTAAAGCCGAAGCCAGTGTGAACATTTATCCCCTTCTACTAGACAGCTTTTAGGGAAGCAGATTAGATTTAGGCGGGATAACACAGCACATGGGGACAGAGGCATTCCTCCGCTTTCAGGACCTGGCAAAGGTGTTTGCTTCTCAGCAAAGGGGAGGTGTAAGGTGGGGAAGCCAGTCCTCACCCCACAATCCCCCACAATGCCAGGCCTGTGCCCAAGAACACCCTCATCACTTAGAGCCTGTTGTCTTCCATAAATGGAGGTGGGACTTCCAGGGCTGAGATTTCTCACTGAACTGGTTGGGCAAAGAGCTGGGAAGGACTCCCTCCTCCCCATGCTCCCCCCAGCTTCCCCGAAGGGGAGGCTACTGCTGGCTCCCAGCTCTGTGCAGGAAGACTGACAGCCTGACCATCTCCCATTGAGCCGCAAGCCTGTCCAGTAGCCCCCATGAAGGGCCGAGCTGCCAGACACAGGAGGTGAGGTAAGATCAGATCCTGCTTGCGGGAGGTAACTGGACCCTGGCTCTCCTGCTTGTCTTGGGTTATTTTTAAGAGCGGCTGAGAGAGGCCCAGGCCCCGGGCTGGTGGGAGGGTGGGGGGTGAGATTACCTTTGCCACGGCTCCGTAAATAAGTCTGCCCCAGAAAGATGAGCCTGAGCAGGCACACCAGCAGGCCCAGCATTCGAGACAAGATTGATGGCCCCGGGTGCAGAAGAGCGGCCACTAGACAGCAATTCATCCTGCTTAAAAACGCCATGCCTCCTGCCGCTGTGGCTCAGAGAAGGCAGCGGCCAGGCAACGGGTTGGCCCGGAATGTAATACAACACAAGTGTATGTCCAAATAACCAAGTCTAGGGTTTTAGGGTGTTTGGTTTGGTTTTTAGAACGTCAGGTCCCTGAAGACAACCACCAAAGCAAGAAGATTCAGAAACTCAAGGGAATTCCTCTTTCTCCTGCCTCATAACTGTGCCCACCCCAGGGGCCTGACCAGACTGCATTCTGTCAGAGCTAAGGAAGGGGGTGGGGTGTGCTCAGTGAGTCAGCAAGGAGAGGATCTTGGAGAATCAGGTGTGAAAGACAGAAGAAAAGAACATCTGAAAACAGGAGAGCTACAGATGTTTATTCCAGGAAAACAAAACAAAAGCAAAAACAATACCTACAACCAAGCTTGACCCAGAGCTTTCCCAGCATCACCCATGTCAATTTTCATTACTGTCATGATATCCCTTTGAAGGCCTGAGAATAAAGAAACCAACATGACTGAAAAGAGCAGTGTATGGTGGGGGCTCCTGGCGGGGGGGGACACCTAACCAAATGGGGAGTCATGGAAGTGATACTTAAGTTCTTACCTGAGGGGAACATGGAACTCAGGTAATCTAGTCACATTTTTAATGATGTAAGTCATCTATGCATCTAGAATGGTCTTCCATAAGTCTGGAAGACAGCAAGTACGTGACTAACATTTGACCTTAACCTGCACCTCATTCCCCCGCCAGCAAACCCAGGAGAAAGGGCATAAGAAGTAGTTCTTTGTCCTTTCACTACCCATCCCCCAGCAATGCACCCTCAAGCTCCTAAGAAGTCCTTCTCCCAACCCATGACACCCTTGTCAGAACACAGGTGGCTCCCCTCTCGCCTGTGTGACTCTGCCCAGAGAAAATCCTCTTTCCTGTCTACCTACCTGCCTATTGCAGTGGGACAGGCCAGAGGCTTACCCTCACCTGCCGAGCTTCTGCCACCCACTAAAGCCAAGTTATATTTTGATCAGGAAGGGTTCCTAGAAGACTGGCCTGCAGCTCAGGACAGAAAAGCTCATCTGATTGGACTGGGCCCTCACAGAAGGAGCACCTGCTTGGTAAGTGGATTTCACAGCTTCACTGCGGACACCCTTAGCTTCACCCTTTACAGTGCGCCCAGGACCTCATCTGCTTCTGAGATCAGGTGTGAAGCCTCAGAATCTCAACCTCATGTGCTATGCCCAGTTGATCCCCAAGGCAGTCGGGAATCCAGGAAGTGGTGGCAGAGGTGGCAGAGGTGGCTGTGGCAGCTTCTCACCCACCTGCAGGGGCTGCCGGCACCCAGCTCACACACAGCATCAGCCCTCCCACAATACCAGCACGGGGCAGAAGACAAGGGGTGCATGGCTCTTTTCTTCCCCACCCCACCTCCTCTTCCCTGGGTGGCATGGATGAGAAGCAGCAGTGCCCAAAGCTTTACTTCAGGACTGGGACATGGCGGGAAATACAGGAGGAGGCTGCTGTTCCTTCACAGGGTCACAGGTCGCAGGCTGTTGCAATGCAGTCTTCCTTCAGCAGAGAACTGAGACCCATCCTACCTTTAATTTTCTCTCTAGATGTAAAGTTGGACTCCTCCTCTTCTTTCTATTTTGTCCTGCCCCTTTCTGCTACCCCAAACCCACTTTTAAAATATTTTGGTACTATGGCAACCCAGGTCAGGAGATTAAATCCTGAAGTTTCCCTGGTAACTTTTCTGCCAGTGCATTTACTAAAACAGAACATCCTCCTACTCCCTCTGGTAGTAATCTCACTGCATATTCACAGACACCTTAAAGAACAAATACATACTAAAATAGCATGTGAACCCAAGAGACGCCCAGCACAGAGTACACTAACTTTATCTCAAACCCTAACCTCCTGCCCACCCCCCAAGCTCTAGTCTGGCGCCTCCATCAGTCTACAGATATCACCACCCTGAAATCACAGCTCCATCTCAATATGGCTAAGCCTGAGCACATAGCTCCCAGGACAGAACAGGCAGTTTCAGGACCATGAGGTGACAGTGAGGCCCAGTGAGATAAACATGCCACCTGTGGGTGACCATTCCAGCAGATGGACCTCAGCAGCAGCACCTGGACTATGCTGCTTCCCCTCCCCAGGGCACACTGCTTTTCCTACACTTTGCAGTTTCCATTCCAAGTGGCCCTGGCTGCCAGTCTGTGAGTGGCAGAGTACAGTTAGGCATTCCTCAAGTGTCAAGACTCCTATCCACGGTGGCCACCATCAAGGATCCCGATGCATTTACAAATCCCTGGCCATTCTAGCCCACTGCTTCCCCAGACCCATCTGCTCCAGTTTCTGTCACCAGGCAGGGACTTCAGGTCCACATGTCACAACTTGTCCACTCTTATCATGGAAACATCTCCTAGTAAGAACTGGCTCCAGTTAAGCAGCTGCTGGAATGGGAGTGGGGATCTGGTGGGATCATGACCCCAGCAGTTATTCCAGAGATTTGGTTGGGGAACAGGTGCAGATCAGCGTTGATATAGGAAGGAATTGCCACCTCAGCCCTCAATAGCGTCTATAAGCACCTCACGTCCTACACAGAGGCAAATGTCCACTAGGAATGGTTAAAGGAGATAGGAGAGATGATACTCTCAATATACATTGTTTTCAAAGACTATCTTCCATTGGGATTCTTGGGCTCAATATCTACATTTATGGAAAGCAATTACAACCCAGTCCTACCTCTTATCTTTCCCAATTCACTTTCTTTCAGGATAGCCACTGGTCTCTCTCCACAGAGAGAGAGAAACCTCTCTCTGTACCTCCTGGAGAATAAGTAATATTCTATGGTAGTCGAATTAAACTTTGAATGCCCAATTTCTCTCCTTCTATGAAGACTTTTCTAGAATACCCACAGTGACCTCTCTCTTCTCTGATGAAAATTGTCAGAGAGGTAGTAAGTTCTCAGTGTTGGAGATGGTTAAGAATAAGTTGAAATAATTGATTTGAAATAATTATTGAGGTATTTCTAGTGAAATAATTGATTCAGAAAAATATTTAAAAAATAAAATAATTAGGCTAATGGAGAACTACGAAATGGAATCAAGTTCCCAACACTTGAATTCACTGATAAATCTTAGTATCACTAACAACAGATGCTGGGTGTCTCCTGATATGATACAGTATGAAGGATAACACAACCAATGACATTCTTGCCAAAAAGGTTGAACCTCAATCTGATCAATCTTTAGAGTTAAGTTCTCCTTAAAGGAATTACAGGAGACCAAAAGACAAGCTAAAAGACAATATGAGAAATTCAGAGACAGACCTACAAGTTGGGATATTCTGCAGACAACTGACACTATTTCTTCAACAAGTCAATGGCTTTAAACAAATAAAAAAGGAGGAGAACAGTCGGGACTGTTGTAGATCAAAAGAGACTAAGGAGATGTAATAACCAATGATATGTGTACCTTGTTTGGATCTTGAATCAAACAACCATTAAAACACATTTTTGAGACAACCAGAGATATCTGAATTATAGCCTCAATATTGGATGGTAACTGGAAATTACAGTCAATCATGTTAGGTGTGATAATGGCATTATGGTTCTAAGAAAATAAACTTTTTTTTTTTTAAGATTTTATTTATTTGACAGACAGAGATCACAAGTAGGCAGAGAGGTAGGCAGAGAGAGAGGAGGAAGCAGGCTCTCCGCGGAGCGGACAGCCCGATGCGGGGCTCAATCCCAGGACCCTGGGATCATGACCCGAGCCGAAGTCAGAGGCTCCAACCCACTGAGCCACCCAGGCGCCCCTAAGAAAATAAACTTTTAAAAAAGATTTTACTTATTTATCTGACAGAGAGAGAGCAGGAGAGCACATGCAGGGGGACCAGCAGAGGAAGAGGGAGAACCAGACCCCTGCTGAGTAGGGAGCCTGATGTGGGACTCCATCCCAGGACCCTGGGATCAGGACCTGAGCTAAAGGCAGTTGCTTAACCAGTTGAACCACCCAGGTGCCCTAGAAAATAAACCTTTTTTAGAGATGCTGAAGAATGTAGTGTGTCGGGGGGCAGACAGGACAGGTCATCTGGGACTTGCCTAAATATGCTACAACTAAGTGGGAAGCAGTTGAGGTAGAAAACCCCTAATAACTGTTGACTTGGGATGACCTACACATGTGGGGGTTCATTCTACACATGTGGGGATTCATTCTACTTTGGGTATAGGCTCAAAAATCTGTACAATAAAAATGTTCACTTTCCATTAAACTTAAATTTTATCAATTTTATATTTATATATTTTATCATAAAAAGTCATATACCCTAGATACAACTGGAACTTAGAATACAAGTCAACCCCTTATCATGGTTGTAATGCCTAGCATGGTTTGACTTCTGCCTTCCTCTCTAAGCACATCTCTCCACACTCACTACCTGCAACCCACAAGCCTTTCAGTTGTTCCAACTTGCCATTTCTCTGCATGCTGTGCCCTTTGCTTGTGTCACTTTCTGGAGTATCTCTGCATGTCTGGTCCTTTAGGTCTCCTCTTATTTTTTATAAAAATTTATTTATTTATTTACCACACACACACACACACACACAGCGCAAGCAGTCAGAGTGGCAGGCAGAGGGAGAGGGAGAAACAGACTTTTCACTAAGCAGACAGCCCAGCATGGGATTTGATCCCAGCACCCTGGGATCATGACCTGGCCTGAAGGCAGATGCTTAACTGACTGAGCCACCCAGGTACCCCTAGGTCTCCTCTTAGATATTATCCCCTTATAGAAGTCCTCCCAAGCATCCTCCAGTCTGGGCACCTTGTCTGACCCTTTCCTAGCACTCATCATAATAGTAATTACTCACATATCTGTCAGTTTTCGTTTTTGCTTCTCCCTGCCTAGACTATAGGTTCCTTTCAGGCAGCAGCCACATCAGTCTTATTCATTATTATATTCCAGTGCCTGGCATCGTGCTTGGGACATATAGGCACCAAATATTCTCTTCCTCCTAGGGACCTAAGCTCAAACTCTGGAGTCTCTTTAAACCCTTTTGTCCCCCGCCCCATATTCCTTGATCTACTCATTCAGTTATCCCACTTAGGTGTACTGGGTACTTATTCAATATTTATTCATCATCAAAGCCAGTCATTATGCCCTTTAAAGTGTCTTCCTTTCATCATTCTTTTATGTTCTAAAGCTTCCACTTCACTTTAGGCCCTTATGACTTTTCACCTGGACTTGGTAATGGTCCATCTCTGTCCAGACTTGGCCTCTTCAATCCATTCTGCATGGTCCCTCCCATGACGACATGCCTCTAGTCTGTAACACATCCATCACACACAGTCTGCCAAAGACCTACACTGTCCAGTGCTGAGCTCATGCTTTCCTTTCTAACTCTGAATGTCCTTCAACCCCCACCATTGGGTCAGATGCCTCTAACTTTATTTGTGCCACAATCCATACACTGAAATTTAGGCATCTTTCCTCTCTCCTGGCAATTTTAAGCAATTTCCAAACATTTAGAGTCACAATATACAACATTTTCCTAGAATCTGAGGGAAGTCAATTTCCCCTCCTATCCTACTCCATGGATCCTCTACCCCCTCAACATCTAAGTGGAGAGGACAACGGGGATGGGCTCAGGGAGAGCTGACAGTGACCTGTGCACAGATTCCCCGCCCCGGTCAGTCCCACATCCACCCAAGTCTCATGGCTATTTTCGGGTGAGGCCAGATCCTCACTGTCTTGCCTTCTGTCCATCCTGCAAACCTTGGAAGATGAATCTTAAGCTTTTCCTCCCTTTCATTTTCATTTTAACATGCTCAAATCTTCCCTATCTTAAATAAAATTCCTTGCCCTATTTTCTCTCCCCTCTGTCAGAGCCAAACTTCTTGACTAATTGACATATGAGCAGCTGACTTACAAGAGGAAATACAAAAGAATAAAAGCCTATGAAGAGATACTCAAGGTTATTAGTTACCCAAGAAATGCAGTTTAAAGCAAAAAGGAGATCCTATAGGCAGACATTATAAGCTGGATAATGTGAGGTGTAGGTGGGGATGTGCAGAGCAGGAAGCTTGGGCACTGCTGATGGGAGTGTGAACTGGCCTAGCCATTCCAGAGGTCAGTCTGCCAGTTCTCAGGCAGGTTACACATCTGTAACTCTGTTTCTGGGCCTAGAGACCAAAGAAACTCTCATGCAGTTCTGAAAGTTCTGAAATGCATGATGCTCACTGCAATAGTGATGATGGGGGTGGTGGGCAGGTGGAGATAACCTGTGTGTCTGTCATAGGGGGGTGAATGATAAAATGTGGTGAACGTACACATGGAGGACACATGGCAGCACTAGAGGATCTTAAAAACACAGTGCTGGATAAAATAAATAACAGAATGGGATCTACAACACACCATTGACATAATTTTAAAATACACGCATATAAAACAATATTTATGAGCATATTATAAACAAGAGAAAAACAAACACGTGAAAATGGCCACTTCTAGGTTGGAATGAAGGGAGTGGAGAAGGAAAATGAAAAGAAAAGAAAACACCAAACAAACAAACAAACAATTAAAAAAAACAGTCTGGTTAAAAAATGGGCAGAGGACCTGGTTAGACATTTTCCCACATAAAACATAGAGATAGCCAACAGACACATGAAAAGGTGCTCAACCTCACTCATGATCAGGGAAATGCAAATCAAACCCATAATGAGATACCACCTCATACTTTTTAGAATGTTGAAATCAAGAAGATAAGAAACAAGTATTGGGGAGGACGTGGAGAAAAAGGAAGCTTTTGCACTGTTGGTAGGGATGTAAATTGGTATAGCCACTGTAGAAAACAGTATGGAGGTTGCTCAAAAAATTAAGAACAGAAGTATCATATGATCTAACAATTCCACCATTGGGTATTTACCCAGAGAAAACAAAAACACTAACTCAAAAAGATATATGCATCTCTATGTTTACTGCAATATTTACAATAGACAAGACATAGAAGCAAACTAAGTGTCCACCAACAGGCAAATGGATCTCTCTCTCTCTCTCTCACACACACACACACACACAAATGAATATTACACACACACAAATGAATATTACACAGCCATTAAAAAGGATGAAATCATGCCATTTGCAACAATATGGATGGACCCAGAGGGTATTACACTGAGATAAGTCAAACTGAGAAATACAAATAACATATGATTCAATTCATAAATGGAATCTAAAAAAATAAACAAAAAGCAGAATCAGAACTATAAATACAGAGAACAAACTGATGGTTGCCAAAGGAGAGAGAAGTGGGGGCTTGGGCAAGCTGGGTGAAGTGCAGGGGGAGGTAGGCCTCCAGTTATGGAATGAGTAGGTCACAGGAATGAAGAACAGAGCATGGGGAATGCAGTCAGTGATCTTGTGACTGCACTGTAATGAGCCAGATGGTGGCTATACTTGTGGCGAACATAACATAATGTATAAACTTGTCAAGTCACTGTTGTGCACCCAAGGCTAATATAACATTGTGTGTCAACTATACTTAAATTTAAAAAGACTTGTTAAAAAGAACAGAAAAGAAAAGAAAATCAATCAACCACCAACCAACAAGGAGAATGGCCTTGTCTAGAAACTGAGTTGTATGATAACCTCTGCTCCTAGTGTAGAAATAGATATATTATATTTACGTTCAAGAGAGCTTCCTCATCCCAAATTCACTCTTCAATTCACTGAAATCTGGTTTCCCCAATCACTTCATGAAATTATTCTCTCCAAAGTCACTGAAACCTCCCTTCCTTGTTGATTAAAATCACAGACGCTTTTCAGGTCTTATCTTGACTTCTCAGCAGCATTAAGCTCTGTGGAACATTCAAAAATTTACTGAAGTTGCATCCTTTGTCTTCTGGGACATGCTCCTTGTTCTCTTTCAACTTTCTGGTCCTTCTTCCTTGGCTCCTCTGTGGGGCTTTCTTCCTCTACCTATCCCTTGAATGGTGATGTTCCCCAGGGTTCTACCTTGGGCCCCCTTCCCTTCTTCCTCTGTCTACGCACTCTTCTAGGCTATCCCCTTCACACTCATGACCTGCTAATTACCATCTCAAGCTACTGGCTTCTGAATCTATCTCCTCAACTTCCATCCATCACATCCAACTGCCTTCAGAACATCCACCTGGAAGACCCACAGGCCTCTCACACTCAACATGATCCTTAATTGACCCTATGGCCATCCCTGTTCCAGTTTTTCCTGTCATATTCTTTATCCAACAATATCCCAATGATCCAGACCAAAAGCTGGGGTCATATTCTACCCCTCTCTTTCTTTTCCAGTATCTCGCCTACTCAGTTCCCTCAGTATCTCTCAAATCTCTATTCTTTGTCTCTACCTTTCCTCACTTCTGGTCACCACCATCTCAAGTCTAATGGTTTCCTGCTGATTTCTTTGGATCTATATTTGCCATTTTGCCTACCATATCAACCCATCCTCAATACTATAGCCAGAAAGATCATTTTAGAATACAAATATGAAGATGTCACCTCCATACTTTAATAGCTCTTCTCTATCTCAGAAGAAAGTTTAAAACCTATAATAAATTGTAGTCGAAGAGCTACATGATCTATCATCTTACTGAACACGATTTCCATCCAAACCTTCCTCCTAACTTCCCCAGTTTCATATCCCCACCATAATGAACTCTAATTATATTCCTGGCTCTCTCTGGTCATGCTCTTTGCACATGCTTTGCACATGCTAAGCCCAGAAAACCTTCCTTCATTTTTGGAATAATTTCTCTAAAAAAAAAAAAAAAGATTTTCTATATTTCTTTTAGAGAGAGGGCGAGCAGGAGGGGCAGAGGGAGGGAGGAGGGAGGGAAGGAGGGGAAGAGAGATAGAGAGAGACTCAAGCAGACTCTGCACTGAGTGCAGAGCCCAACATGAGGCTCGATCCCAGGACCCTGAGACTATGACCTGAGCTGAAACCAAGAGTTGGACACTTAACCAACTGTGCCATCCAGGTGCCCCTTGAAATAACTCCTTGCCCTCAGAACTATCTTAGCCATCACTTCCTTCAAAAAACTTCCCTACTGGGGTGGTTCAGTTGGTTGAGCATCCAACTCTTGATCTCAGCTCAGGTCTTTACCTCATGGTCATGAATTTGAGCCCTACATTGGGTGTGGAGCCCACTTAATAAAACAAACAAACAACAACAAAAGAGAAACTTTCCCATCTCTACCACCAACCCCTGCAGCTATGGGAGGTGAGGGTGACTATTTTAGGTTCCCATCACACTCAGTGCTCATGTTCATCAAAGTGCTTAACTACACTGTAGGATAATAATCTACTTCTCTTCTTTCCCAATAGACTCGACTCTACTTGAAACCAGGGACATCCTTATTCATTCTGTCTCAATTAGCCTAGCATACTGCCAGGTGTGTGAAATGAGGCTACATAATGTTGAATAAGTAGATGAGAACTGAGAAATGCAGAGCACTGCTCCCTAAAAGCATAAGGGCGCTTCCTGCTGAGGACATACTGAGGAGGCTATTTTAGAGGTGAAGGTGGCGAGGGGACCGGAAACATAGCATGAGGCAGCAATGCCAGGGATTAAAGCTGGGCATCAATGCCCTGACATTTGTCACTGTTGCCCTACTGTCCCACCCACACATTTCTGACACCTCCTCCTTTCTGGCTAGACTGTGGTGGCATGAAGGATGGACAGTGGCAACAGGGCCCATGCTCCTACAAATCGTGACACCCTTCAGAGTAGCTCTGACACAGCCATGCCTCAATTTCCCAAAACATTGATGAAAGCAGAAGCTTCTTACCCAGAACTCCTCTAGACAGGGAAACCTACCCCACTTAGCTGAGAAGTCTTTTACTTACTCTTTCTTGTGCCACAGAAATGTCAGTCACAGAATGGTTTCTACCCATACATCTCTGCCATGCAAATGAAAAGAGCTATTTAAAAAGCTGAACCTATAAATAATATATAAGTTATGGGTGCCAATTTAATTATTCATTCATGTTGGAGCTTTTAAAATAATTAAATAAAAATTAACCTTTTAAAAGTTGCTCAGGCCCACAAAGACTCCTCAGGGAATAGATGTTGGCCAGAGGATTTCCCCATCCTTGGCCATGACACAAGCCCAATACAGTGGGAACATCCTCTGGAGACATATGGTAAGTTGCCTACAAGGGGCAGCTCCATTCCTGCAGCAGAAACAAGTGCAGCCACTTCAGGCCTGGCAGTTCCCGATGTGCATAACCCCCCAGGCCCACAGAGAGAACACCTCTTGGCCACTAGAGTCTATTAAGCCCCTTCCCTGGGTTCTGCTGATAGGGAGGCACCAGCTGCTAGATCATGCAGTCACTCTGCTGCCCACAGTCCTCAGGGAAAGTTCTTGGCTCTTGATAGGACTAAGTAGCAAATTTCAGGGCTAGAAAGGGAACCTGGAATTTATTAAGACCTTTATGCATATTGCCCCATCTAATACATACCCACACTCACAACTGTTAAATATTATTGTAATTATTGTTATTGTTGTTACTGCTCTATCAAAACCATTGAAATCCTAACTCCTGTAGTAGTGCATTCTTCTATAACTCACTTCACTACTCTGTACCTATCCTTCATCTGTAAAATGGGGGAAACACCCTGTGCGTCTGTGGTGGAGACTGCTGGGGTCTAGCAATGTCTGATTTCTACTCTTTCTACAGACGACCTGGAGGCATTTTCCTGTTACCTTGGTGTGGTTATGTGATTAAATGAGCAGATGTGACATGCACCACTTCAAGACCTGAGCCATAAAATCTTCCCATAATGTCTTATTCTTCCCTGAACTCCTAGAACCTAGACTACCGGGCCAAGGTGGAAGGAGTCTGACTGCTGGGATAGCTATGAGGAAGCAAAGCTTCTGCCTCAGTTTATACCCATTTACTCATATATGATATGAGAAAGAAATAAAAATTTATTTTATAGTTCTGTATTAGGGTAGTTAGGGTACCCAACCACTTACCACACAAAGCTGTTATACAGATTAAATGAATTTATACGAAAATGATGTAAAAACTCTACAGTATGATATAGCCCCAAGGTATTCTTATTTACAAATAATATACAGTATCTCCTTGTAGCAGATTTGTGGGTCTACTCAATATGCATGCTCTCATAACAAAAAGGAACGTGTACAATAGGTGGAGTCTATTGTCATTACCTTATTGCCCCTTCTGCCACTCTCATTCCTTTGTCGCGCTAACCCATGACAGATGCCTCTACTGAGCTGAATGATCCAAGTGGAACTCCTTCTTCAAACCTGCTTCTATCTTTACTTTAAAATGAAACTGACATTGACAACTTAATTCCCTATCATTGTAAACTCCTCAAAGGGAAGAATGCCATTTTTACCATGGAGGTACTTGCACGTGGTAGGTATTCATTTAGTACATGTTAATTGGGTGAAACAGATATAGATCTAGCCTCCCAAGGTGCCAAACTATCCCTCCCAGGGAACACATCTTAGTAAGGGCCTTATGGAAATACAATACCTTAACCCAAAGGAGGGGTAGGAAAGAGACAGTTTAGGAACAAACCAGGCCAATGGATAAAAGGAGTAGCACATCCAAACCATGCAAGGGAATCAACTGTGTACTGTATCTTTGGGACAGCCAGCTCTGCTTATAGAGTTTCTGAAAAGTATAGACTTAATTCAAGATAAAACTTGTGCTAGGAGGCAATCCTGGGCAGAGAGAAGGAGCTGTCCAAGGTTAAAGAATGTGGGGAGAGGGTCAGAATGAAGCCCGTATTTCCTGCTTTCTAGAGTTATACTCAGACTTCTTAACTTCGCCTCACTGCTGTCCTGTCCATAACCAAGGGCTTTGATGAATTTCCCGCCCTATTCTAGCATCTTGTATTTAACTACAGCATCAAGGCAAGCATTCATAAGTAAGTAGAGACTGTTTATTCATTAATTCCACAAATTTTTATTGGACAATAGCACTCTACAAAGCTATGAAATACTTAGGTACAAATGGAACAAATTATGTGCAAAATCTCAGGCTGAAGATACAAAACACTAATGAAAGAAATTAAAGATCTACATTAAATGGAGAGATATACCATGCCCATGGATTGAAAAATTCGGAATTATTAAGATGTCAATTTTCCCAAATGGATTTAGAAATCAATGTAATACCAGTCAAAATCCTCATAGAATTTTTAAAATAGAAATCCACAAGCTGATTCTAAAATTTCTATGGCAAGGTAAAGAAAATAGAACAGTAAAGTCATTTTAAGAGGACTCACATTACCTGACTTTAAGATTTACCACAAAGCTATAGTCATCAATATAGCATCATATGGCGAAAGGATAGACATATAGGTCAATGGAACAGAATAAAGTCCAGTAATAGACTTATATATATATATATATATATATATATATATATATATATATATAGGCAAATATATATATATATATATATATATATATATATATATAGGCAAATGATTTTCAACAAAGGTGCAAAAACCATTTAATGGAGGACAGTCTTTTCAACATATGGTGCTAAACAACTGGACATCAGAAAAAGGGAATGAACCTTGACCCACACCTCATACCACAAACAGAAATTCACTCAAAATGGATTATAGACTTACATGTAAAACCTGAAACTTCCAAAAAAAAAAAAAAAAGGAGAAAGTCTTTGTAATGTTGGGTTAATATTTTAGATGCAAACCCAAAAGGGTACTCCATAAAAAAAAAAAAAAATCAGGTATCCTAAAAGAAAAGAACTGATAAATTTGGCCACCATAATTAAAATGTCTGCTCTTTAAAAAACAGTGTTAAGAGAATGAAAGTTTAAGGTTCAGACTGAGAGAAATTATTTGCATGACACATATCTGATAAAGGATTGTAGCTAGAATACAAAAAACTCTCCACCAAAAAAAAAAAGAAGACCTTAAATAAAAATGAGCAAAAGGTTTGTACAGATGTTTTGTTAAGAAAAAAAAAAAAGACATGGAAGGGGAAAAAAGCACATGAAAAGATGCTCAATTTCATTTGTCATTAGGGAACTACAAATTAAAACCACAATAAGAAACTACTATACACTTATTGGAATTTTTTCAATATTATTAAAATAGCATTGATTATATTCCCATGCCATGTCTTTCATCTCCATGACTTATTCATTCCATAACTGGAAGCCTGTACCTCACACTCCCCTTTACTCATTTTGCTAATCTTCCTACCTTCCTTCCCTCTGGCAACCATCGGTTTGGTCTCCATATTTATGGGTCTGTTTCTCCTTAATTTATTTTGTTTTTAGAGTGCAAATATAAGTGAAATCATATGGCATTTTTCTTTCTCCCATTTATTTCACTCAGAATAATATCGAGGTCCATCCATGTTACTGCAAATGGCAAGATCTCATTCTTTATGTCTGAGTAATATTCCATTGTCTAGATGTCCCACATCTTTATCCGTCATCTATCAGTGGGCACTTGAGTTGCTTCCATATCTCGGGTATTGTAAATAATGCCGTAACAAAATTAGGGAAGCATATGTCCTCTCAAATTCACTTCCATTTTCTTTGAGTAAATACCCATAAGTGGAATTACTGGGTCACATGGTATTTCTCTTTTTAAATTTTTGTTTTTCCACGTGGAGCTTGAACTCACATGACCCTGAGATCAAGATCTGAGCAGAGATCAAGAGTCTGATGTTTAACTGACTGAGCCAACTAGGCGCCCCACTCTTTTTATTTTTTTTTTTAAGATTTTATTTATTTATTTGACAAAGAGAGACACAGCAAGAGAGGGAACACAAGAAGGAGGAGTGAGAGAGGGAGAAGCAGGCTTCCCCCTGAGCAGGAAGCCTAATATGGGGTTCGATCCCAGGACCCTGGGATCATGACCTGAGCCAAAGGCAGATGCTTAAAGACTAAACCACCCAGGCACCCCTTTTTTAGGTTTTTGAAGGAACCTCCATACTGTCTTCCACAATGGCTGCACCAGTAGATTTTTTTTTTTTTTTAAAT
The DNA here is from genome assembly GCF_022355385.1 of Mustela nigripes. Classification (NCBI taxonomy): domain Eukaryota; kingdom Metazoa; phylum Chordata; class Mammalia; order Carnivora; family Mustelidae; genus Mustela; species Mustela nigripes. Next base: position 110,075,245 of record NC_081569.1, read on the forward strand.
AAAAACGACAATGATAACTGCTGGCCAGTATGCAGAGCAACTAATCTCTCAAACATTGCTGGTGGGAATACAAAATAGTACAGACACTTTAAAAAAGAATCTGGCAGTTTCTTATAAAATTAAACACACATTTACCATAAGACCCAGTGATCCTACTCATAGGTTCACACAAAAGCTTCTTTATTCATAATGTCCCCAAACTAGAAACAACCTAAAAGTTCATTAACTGGTGAAGAGATAAACCAACTATGGTGCACAATGGGATATATTCAGTGATAAAAAAGAAAGAATTCATATACATATAACACGAATGAATCACAAATGCCTTATGCTAAATGAAAGAAGATGGTCTCAAAAGGCTACATGCTGCATGATTATGCGACTTTCTGGAAAAGGCAAAACTGTAAGGACAGAAAACCAATCAGAGGCTGTCAGGGGTTAGGGCCGGGGAGAGGGCTGAAAACAAATGGGCATCAGGGAATTCTCAGGAGTGACTGTGGTGGTGGTTATATACTGCACGTGTTTGTTAAAACTTATAAAAATATACACTGAAAAGAGTGAATTTTACTGTATGTAAATTATACCTCAGTAAACCTAAAAACAAAATATTAAAACCAAAGTTATAAACATAAATAAAAATACTAAAAATGTATTTATTGAGTATGTACCTATTATGTACAAGTCCACTGTCATGAACTGCTTTGATAAGAATGATGTAGGATGGGGCTGCTGGATGGCTCAGTGGGTTAAAGCCTCTGCTTTTGGCTCTGGTCATGATACCAGGTTCCTGGGATGGAGCCCTGCAATGGGCTCTCTGCTCAGCGGGGAGCCTTCTCCCCCCCCACCCCCGCCTGCCTCTCTGCCTACTTGTGATCTCTCTCTCTCCGTCAAATAAATAAACAAAATCTTTATTAAAAAAAAAAAGAATGATGTAGGATAATTATTCCTATATATTTTGAAATGAGAAGTTTTTCTCAAGCAAGGTATTAGAATGGAGGATATAAACATGGTGTAGGCATGGATTCTGCCCTCAGGTTGCCTCAGATATGGATATAAGTAATGATACAACAAGACAGAATTAGGTAAGTGTCAAAAGGGAGGCATAAATAAAATGCTGTGGGACTTCAGAGGGATGACAGAATACCAAATGCTGGAGAAACAAGAGTTTTCATGGAAGAGATAGCATTTAGGTAGGTGCTGATGACAGGGAGTAATGATTTTATTGTTGGGGTAAACAATGTTTATCTGAAAGTTTTCTCAAGAAATTTCTCTTTGATCCTCCTAACAACCCTGTGAGACAGGTTGGGGAGGCACTATTCATCTCACTTTCAGTTGAACAAACTAAGACTTAGAGATCAAGTTCCTTGCCCACACTGGGTGGCAAAGTCAAAGCTTGACTTTAGATCTCCTGAGAGTTTGGTTCATGCTCTGCTCCATGATATACCCATCCAGAAGAGAAGATCTGCCTTTTCATGAGAGAGAGCGTGCTAATGGCCCATTTCCACCTTAGGATCTCTCCAAGAGAATGGGCCGCTTCTAGCCATCCTGGATATTGAGAATACCCTACAGGACTAACATGCTTATTCGAGTCTACTGTATATAGAATGAGAGGCAGCAGAAGGCCGATTTTCTATGGTGTTTGTTTAAATTCATGGTTTAAAGGTCTCAAAATATCCTTTATAAACACTAAAAAAAGCAAGAGCCCTAAATGTTACAAAGGTAATATTGACTGCCTCGAATGCATGGCCATGTATATAACCCTGAAATTGTTTAAGATATGACCCCAGACCCTGTAGGGCAAATTTAAAAAGCCCTGCTCATTCTTGGAGGGGACAGCTTCCTCAAAGGAATGAAGGCCATTCCCAGAAGCCTCCTTGTGACCTGAAGGAGTGTACCTGTTCACACACGTCACCTGGCTTAGCCGTGACCCACAGAGCGTTCTTCATCATTCCTTCACACATATGGGAGTTCATCTAACTCCTTGCTTTATCTTTGTGCTAACCACTGGGTTAGCGATGATCTTTCTCCAGGGAAGAAACACATTACCAGAGAGATGTATATGGCCTCGACATTTTGTTGCTATCTCCCTCTTTTTGGTCCACAGCAAACTTAAAAAATAACGAGACAATGCCACTATACACATCAAGTTAGCTAACCAAAAATTTCCTGAATGGATACTACGTAAGTGATCATGAGATGGTCCTTGTCCTAAAGTTGCTTATAGGTAATTTAAACATTCCTCCTTGGCACAACGGGAGAAACTGCTTTCTCCTTTCTGTGCTCTAGTTTTCTCACCTGGATAAGAGGGAGTGGATTTCTCCAGCTGTAAAGCTGTTGTCATCAAATATTTACTGAAAGCATACCCAGCACTAGGCCCTAGACTTACAAACACCATCACATCGAATCTGCAGAGTGAAGCCGTGAGGCACTCACTCTCCTCCCCTTTTGTAGGTGAGGAGACTTAGGCTTCAGAGTCATCAGCGATCACCACAGTCCCTCAGCCTGTAAGGAACAGAGCCAGGATTCAAACCCAGGCAGTCTGGCTCAGAGCCTGACCTGAGCCCTCTGTAGGTAGGAATGTGGACATCAAAGGAGTAGGGCACTTATAAACAGTGTTTAAATCATCTGAGACAGATTCTTCCACAACCAGCTCAACACCAGGCAACAAGAACATCAAGAAAGGCAACAGGAAAGAAAGATGATCTATGTTGGGAGGCCAAAGAGGCCCTGCAGGGTCACAGTTAATTCAACCTTGGGATTTCAGAACACGAATACGCCCAGTTTCTAGCCTGTATCAGACCCACATTTCCTCTGGTGATCTCTGGGCACACTTCCCCCCAAATCATCAGAGACACAGAGAAGAAGGGAAGCAAGGTAGGGTAAATTTCCCAGGAAAAACAAGTGGCAGAGTCAGAAGGGAACCGTTCACGTCTAATTCCCCAGCTCCCCTTGTAAGTCCCACTCTATTTTTAGGGTCTCTCCTTAATACCGCACACATCTATCTATTTACAGAAGAGGAATTTCAATGTGTGCAACCAAAAAGGGTTTCTTGCAGAAGGTTTCCCAAAGTGCCCTGGTTTGATAACACTCTCTCATATCTGTTAAAGAGCGCGGCAAATGTTATCATCTTAAAGCACCCGGGGCAAGGATACCCCAGTTCTGAGCACTGTAAATGGGCTACCCAGAAGCTTCCAGTGACAGCACATCAGCGCCTCACCCTGTAATCAGGCTGAGCTGCTTGCAAAGTAACTGCTACCACATTCCTCTCTTAAAGACGCCTGACTCCAAATAGCTTGGCTAGGACCGAGGTGGCAAGAGCTGCCAAGTGCTGGCCATTTCTAGGGAGGCATGTGTGTGTGGCCAGGCCAGTGGACACATAAGCCAGGGTAGGTCATCTGAAAGGTGCAGAGAAGGGAGTGGTCATTGCTAAAACAGTCTGTAAGCAATGCCGAAAAGCTTGCCGTGCCTTGATGTTCCCTAGTACATGGTGGCAATACTCCTCCATTCAGCGAGGACTTCAGTCAGCTTCCCAAAAGAACCAGAGGGTGACCCACAAGGGATTTAGTGCCAGGAATAGTAGACTAAGGTGACTTTGATCTGCGGAAGTGAATCAGGCAGTGTGGGCTAATGGTTAGGGGCATCTGAAGTGACACTGCTTGGAAGGCCTCTGGACTTAGCCACTCCCTGATTGTGTGGCCTTAAGCCATTTATTTCAACTCTGAGCCTCCCCTTCTTTACGTATAAAGTGGAGTTAATAACAGTCATCACCTTACAGCACTGCTGTTTGGATCAAGTGAAATAACATAGTTAAAAGTCCTGTGCAGGGTGCCTGGCACAGAATGCAGCCCCGAATGCATGAGTGGCAACAGCCCTGCGTCTGGTCTCTGGCTGCTTCCACAGCTCAGAAGAATGCATTCTTAGCCCTCTTTGTGCTCCAGTAATAAAACAGCAATTAGTCCTCCCCCTCTGCTTATAGCACTTAAAAACTGAGGACATGCAGAAATTGAGGGTTTTTTTTTTTTTTTTTTCTAATTTAGAGAGAGAGAGAGAACTTGCATGTGTGTGAGAGTGGCAGGGGGAAGGGGTGGACAGCCAGAGGGAGAGAGACAGAGAGACAGAGAATCTCAAGCAGACTCCATGCCCAGTGCTGAGCCCCACATGGGACTTGATCATGGGTCGTGATCCTGAGCTGAAATCAAGAGTTGGACACTCAATGGACTGAGTCCTCCCAGGCACCCCAAAACTGGAGGATTTTTTTTTTTTTAAATACCATTACATGGTATCTACATGGGTACTGGCCATCTTACCCTTTTGGGATATCTGTGTAGATCCTCTAAATGTTGGATGACAGATTCCTAAGTAAAACAAGCAGGCTATGCTTTTGCACTTCCTGAGGCTTTCATGGTGCCAGGAACAGGCCCAAGGAAGCAACCACCCCCCGTGAAGTCCCAGGCATGTGTGGAGAAGAGACACTCGAGGGAAGGAGGCAGAGCAGTGGCGTCGTGCTGCTCAAGATCTGTCACATGAGGTCCTCTCCCCTTCCTTCCCTCCAGCGGAGAGGGCGATGTTTTTACTCCACTGGGGGAAAACAACACATCAGTGTCTGAATGTTTGCCACAATTCTTCACAACAAACAAAGCAGTAACTTTCTTACTTTCTCACTTCTGCTTGGTCACAGCCTCATCACAATTTCTAGCTTCTCATCCTAGAGCAAAGGGGTGGAGCGACTTTCTGCTGAGAGTTAGGCTTGTTCCTGTGGCTGCCTTCTCTGGATGAAGGTGCTCAGCTGACAAGCCAACCTGAGGAGCTGGGCTGAGAGAAGAGTGGGGTGCATTGAGGGGAATACTGCCTGGCTTGTCTTGGCAGCATGGGGTGCCCCACGGTCAGTGGCAGGCTTAGGGAATAGCAACATTGACCTTCTTTTCTTGACGTACATACGCTCAGGTGCCTTGACCCAAAACACTCCACCACCACTGCTAACCTTCTAGCCCAGAAGGGAGCCGTTTAGCCTAGGCAGAGCCGCAATTAATTAGGTGTATTTCCTTTCAGTCAACCCATTATGGTTTTTTGGATTATTTTGAATTAGAAAAGTGACGTCTGCTCAGCCTTTAGAAGATCCCAATAAAAAAGACTGCCGTGGAGATGCAATAATAGTAGAGTGTACCTATCCTCAAAACAGCGCATCCAAACTGAGCAGAGAATCCTCATGTCCACAGCCAGTGGCTGTGTTTGCCAAGAGCGGCTCAGCAAGAGTCCTGCTGTAAACATCACAGGCTAGAAAACCCAACCTTCCTTGATTTCTGCACAGTCCCTTGATCACCAGAGAAAGAATGCTCTCAGCTGTGAACGATCCAGAGCTATCCCCCCATCCACCCCCTCTCCCTGCGTTCCAGGCAGTCAAACCACTGGCTACTCACATGCGAAGGGATCAGGTCCCAACACACAGCAGACATTGTTGTACCTTCAACAACAGACATTTGTAGAATGTCATCACAGGAAACAGCAGCAACAACAACAATAATCATATTTGTGAGGACTCCGTATACGGCAGGCTCTCTGCTACGTGCCTGGTACACATAGCTCATTTCAATAGCAATAGACTCCTATGAGTGAGTTTCACTTTCTTCATTTTATAACTGGAGTAGCTAAAGCTTGCAGAGGTTCAGGAACTTGCCCCAGGCCACAGAACCATGAGAAGCAAGGGGTGAAGCGTGACTTCCACATGCTTGCCATGAGTCCAACTGCATAACTCGTGGACGAGTTGCTGCTAATGTTAAATTTCAACCTTGTTAACAGTCCACTAATCCACACTGACATTTAGCAGGGCTTCAGTTGAAAAGAAATATGAAGATGCTAGGGTTCCCCAGAAGCACCTCCTGTTTCTAAAAGCCAGATTTACTCTTCTCCCATTCCCCATCCCATTTCTTCCAAAAACAGCCAACCACATCCAAAATATATCTAAACTGTGTTCCAGGGATCTTACCTAATCTAAGACAATGGTGGTTAGAAAGCCATCTGGCTTCTGTATTCCCTTTGTGACCACAGCATGCTACTTTGGAATGGAGAAGAAGCTGCTGTTCCTAATAGGCCTGAGCATTAGGGTCACTAACCCACCCAGAAATAAGACCTGCAAGTCCCGAGCCCTTGAACTGTTGCTCTCACTATGTATAATAAACAATACTGCTTTGTTATAGAGAGAGGCAGATGGCTAGACATACATGGAAAATAAGCAACATACTGGAGAAGTGAAAGATCCAAAGTAATCCATAACAAACCAGCCCAGGGCTGCCCATGTGAAAGAAACCTGTGAGCCCCCACCCATTATCTGGGCATGGCAGAACTGGCCTGCTCCCCTTACTTATCTCTTTCCCGGGCCTACACAGTTTGCTACACCCACTGCATGTAGACAGCCTTATCAGAAAATAGCCACTTAACAAGTGTTTGCCTTTGAACAGAAGTAGATGTTGAGCCCGCCAAATGTCAGTAACTCGGTGTAGGCTTCTTGGTGTATGTATCATAAGCGCACACACGAAGTTCACGAATACGGCACAGGCACGGACTGCAGGGCCAAGCAGCAGGTGTCTTTGGGAACTGCCCACCTACTCACAAACTGTCAGTGTGAGCCCTTCAACTAAAATACCTGCCCCTCCCCTCCTCTCCATCAACCAGAAACTGAAGAGAACAAAAGCTGCTGCTCTGTGAATAATTCACATTCATTCATTCCACAAATATTTTCTGAGCCCTGTGCTGCGCTCTTAAAGTTTTACCAAAACTGTAGGATTCTGGAGATGAAAAGATCGTGATTACTTAGAAGGCAGCCGGATCACCCATCTTGCAGCCTTACAGATATGTAACAGCCTTTGATGGCACAAATGCATCATTCTGGTAGGGACCAGAGCTTCCCATCCACGTATCTAACATTGTGAAATGATCACCTGGATGATCAGCAATAGGGTTATCTGCTGCCTTCATTTTGGAGTCAAATTATTTTTCAGTCTTTTTAAATTTTATCATTTTGATATGTACATTTTTTTTAAAGATTTTATTTATTTATTTGACAGAGAGAGATCACAAATAGGCAGAGAGACAGACAGAGAGAGAGATGAGGAGAAGCAGGCTCCCTGCTGAGCAGAGAGCCCTATGCGGGACACACGATCCCAGGCCCCTGGGATCATGACCTGAGCCGAAGGCAGAGGCTTAACCCACTGAGCCACCCAGGCGCCCCTGATATGTACATTTTTAAAGATTTTTTTTAAAGTAATCTCTACACCCAACAGGGGACTTGAACTTACAGCACCAAGATCAAGAGTCATACATTCCGCGGACTGAGCCAGCCAGGTGTCCCTCGTTTTGGTTTTTATTGTGTGCATGTTGTTAAATATATTTTGCGGTCAGGTATTTCGGGTCAATATTGATTTCTAAAAAAATACACTCTGCATTTTACGTATGAAATAGGTAGACCATGGAGTTGCGATAAAGTTTTTAATGGCTTCGTGGTTCTTAAAATATTGAAAACCACCGCTGTAAAGCAATGTTGCAACTTAAACAGCCTAAAGCACCTAGTGAAACAGGAGATGCTATGCTTCCGTATCACCTGCTGTGATCAGAATGAAAGCAGAGAACTGTTACTTGGACTTGTGGTAAGTAACTTGATTATAATGCATCAGGATGACTGGAATTCCCTTCTCCCTACACAGAGAAGCCTGATCTCAGCAACAGAACAAAGCCTACATGGTAATTAAAAACCCTGCCCCAGAAGTGGAGTGGGGAATGGACCTCATTCTCCCTAAGCCTTTGGAAACATCAGAAAACACTGGGGGTGGGAGCGAAAGACGGAGTTGTAAAGACCCTCAAAGCTGGGTGCATGTACAACAAAGGTCCCATGTGTAAGGGTTAGCAGGCCTCGTACTCTGCAGAGCATGTTTAGCTAAAGGGGTCTAGATGATGCACAGCTGCAGAAAGCCTGTGCAGGTACAGGGCGGGGGAGGTGTAGAGCCTATGCTCCTGCAAGGGCAGCTGAGTGCACAGGTTATATTTGTAGCTGGATGAAAACACAAGGCAGATAAATGTACCCACCTGTGTTGTAGTAGCTGATTAATTCAATTAATATTTATTGAGCATCTGCAGGGCTCATGGCAACATACCATGGGGAAAGGAAGTATCCTCTGGGGAAAAAAAAACTCATGATCTTGTTAAAATAAGAAAATGATGGGAGATGATGTAACTCAGTATGCTCAGACACTGTGTGAACCATATACATGCATGGCTTGTTTCAGTTGGGTCTAAACATGTCAGAAATGGCCTTTGTCTCACTGATCCTCCACATTCTTGAATGCTGGCAGCAAGAGGTCAACTCAGTAATTAGAGTCTAACCTCCTCTAGCATTTTGCTGATAAAGTGAAAGGGACATCAAGCACTCCAGCCACAGCCTCAGAGCAGAGGAACTTGTGTGTTTGGAGAGAGAAGCACTTGCCGAAAGCATGGATGTCTAAGTCCAGGCTGGTCTGCTGGCAACCTGATAGCTACCAGGAACCAATCACCCACGAGTAGAGCTTACATCCTGACATTCCTTAACAGCCATAAAAGCCACTTGTCTATGGGTAGAATCACTTCAGAGTGTGATCTCCTTAGTTTTTCACAGACTTGCGGCCTGGAGCCAAACCAATTTTGAGACAGGCATCCAGTCCTCAAAGCCTCAGAAAAACAGAAATTCATGAGGAAACAGTGGTCCAACAGGCCTGTGAAGAGAACCTAAGTTGCCTGCTGGTCGTCAGTCCTAAAGAACATCCTGGCCACATGAAGTGTGTTCTGTCCACATGAAAGAAGATGGGCAAACATGTCTGCAGATAGCCCTCTTTCCAGTATAGGGTCTTGCTAACAGAACCCAAATGTGGGCATCTAGTGCAGACTTTTTCAACCTATGTCCAGTGGGCATTGGGGAGCAGGCGGATGAGTAGGGAAAAGCCTATTCCTCTATCCTTCAGGTACCTTGCCAGGTCGGTTACAGCTCCTTCAAGCCACACTGGCTTTGAGTCAGATCATCAACTCAGAAGTGGAAATCAGGGGTTGGGAGGAACCACCTAACTCTTCAGCCCAAACAGTAAGAAGAGTCTATGATGAAAGCATTTTTACTTTCATGAGATAACTGGCCAGCTGGTGGGAAATACTGACCTATTCCCTTCTTTTTTAGGCCAGATTCTAAATAAACTACTTGAAACTCAACATAGAGTTCATGCCTAAGGGGCCGGCCCACTCTCTTTTGTTGTATCAACCAGCATGGACCAGTTCTTGAAAAGAAGTGTACCTTGTTTTCCTTACTGCTACCCTCTCCATGCTCAGACAAAGGGAAGTACTCCCTAGCGCCCTCACTCCTTCACTGGCTCCTCAGTGCCTGACCAGTGATCATACTCATCCTTTTCCTTCAAAGTGCTTTCATCCCTCTCATCTGTGTCCTCACATTTATACTGGTCAAGGTATTTAATGCCACTCTTAAGCCATGGACGCTTCCGTGACACTTTTTGGTGATGTCTTCTGGGACTCACAGCATCTCATTTATATGTTTTAGTTTTGCTCTCATTCTTTTATTTGCCATTCAAATCAAATCTTTTTATTTTTATTTATTTTTTAAAAATACTTCCTTTATTTGGCAGAGAGAGCGAGGGAGTGTGCACACAAAAGCAAGGGGAGCAGCAGAGGGAGAGGGAGAAGCAGACTCCCTGCTCAGCAGGGAGCCCAATTGGGGTTTGATCCCACAACCCTGAGATCAGGACCTGAACTAAAGGCAGACACTTAACTGAGTCACCCAGGTGCCCCTCAAATCAAATCTTAAAAAAAATGACAAGTACACGATGGTTCCTCCAATTTTTACCTTCAATACAAAGGTAGAATTATTGGCACATACTTAAAGAAGTCCCTTTCACTCCTCTTGCCTTTTTTCCCCCAAGGCATTTTTTTCAGCAATTTTAGGTTTATAATAAAATCAAGAGGACGGTAGAGATTTCCCATATGCTCCCTGCCTCCACACATGCATCCTTTTGTTTCTCAACACCACAATATAAAACCTTCACAGTCTTTTATTGTAGATTCCATTTTAAAATCACATTCATTTTTTTGCTCTTATTAACTCCTACTCCCAATTCCCCTCCTTTCTCCAGAACTAGAAGCTCCCAAATGAGACTCAGCCCTGCATAAAGAGCTGACCAGATGTTCACAGAAGATGACCTCATTGTTGGTGATGTTTTCAATATTGTTACTACAGCACTTAGTTATGTTTAGTTCATGGTTCAAATAAGTAGTTAAGACTCTGGCACGATAAACTGTCTCTGACATTTAATTTCATCACTATTGTTTAATAAGCTAATTACTGTGCATATTACAGTTACTGAATTACAAAGCTGCAAGACATCTCCAACAGCTTTGACTTTACTACTTTCTAACCCATGACCCATCAAGGCAGCTTTTGGTTTAACTATAGCTTTCAGGAGAATTCCAACATCTTTGAAAATACATTTTGAAATTAGAAAAATGGAAAAATAAGAGCTAGTTGTTTAATAGCCACACAAGATGTTTGTCTTATGTCATCATCTTCCTGTTAATCAAGAAAAATACAATTGATTTTTAATGAACACCTGCTATGTACCTGCACCAGGGTAGGTAGACATTGTGGAAGATACAGTCTCTACTCTCACAGAGCTTCTAGTCTAATTTAAGAAATGTAGCATGGATCACAAACCCTTCTGCAACAATTCTGAAATTCAAAAAGCTCTGAGTACATAAAGAGATTTGTAATTCGTTTGATGGCACTACCCTGAGGTTAGGCTAATTTATAGCCTTCACTTATCCTCTCCATGTAAATATCAGTTATGCTGCAAAAATAATAACATGTTTGATCATAGGATGCTGCCCCAAACACTGTGTAATGTTAGATCTAAAGGTTTCTGAATTCAAAACATATTTCCTAACAGTTTCAAATAATCTGACCATGGACCTGAAAACTCACATGAGAAAGGGAGTTACTCCATCCACAGAGTGAGGGATTAGGCAAAAGACAGGTTAGCCTGTTACTTTTAGCTTTCAACAGCTCTAAAAATCTACACAGTAAGTGACAAGTAAGTTTCACAGCAATATTTAAATTAACTTAGTCCCTTGGAAAGAGATAGGGACAATCAATATAATTGGAAATTTGGGCCCCATTTTATTAAAACTTGGACACTTGGACTGAACTCAATCCAGACGCAGTAATATCTGTGCATCTCCTTTTGAAGAACAGAACTTTGCTTTTCACCTGTTGAATGGAATCTTGCTCATTTCAAGTCATTCACCCTCCAGTGTCAGGGACTGCCATCTCAGTTGCTAAGATTAGAACCATCCCAAGCATGAAGTCAACATCAAGTACAGTGCGACCTTTGCTGTTTTCATTAACCTAAACTCCCCTTTGTTGCCACTGTAATTAGGAGGCCTGCAAGAGGGGCTTTCTGATCAATAACCTCCTGCTCACCTTTAGCATTAACTAGAAGTCTGAGTTCCAGTGTGGACTTGTGGTGAGGTGATTTGCAAAGCCCTGGTCGAGAGTACAAACTGAGCGCACGCCATGAGGGCTCTACTACTCAAAGACAAAGTTTAACATAACCTGAGCTCTCTTGGAGCACTCACTCTGCACACAGCAGAGCCTGAAGCTAGGTTATGACACTAGACTAGGAGACATCAAATGATAGCCGTTAGCCTGTTTTTGTACACTCAGTCTGCTAGCTAAGAGTAGATTTTACATTTTTAAAGGATTGTAAAACAAACAAGAATGTGACAGAATGTGTGAGACCCACAAAATCAAAAATATTTACAGAAAAAAATGTGCTGACCCCTGCTTTCTCTCCCACGAAGAGGCCTGGGAGAAGGATTTAATGTCTGAATGCCCAGTAAGTGTCCCATACCACAACTCACTGCATATGGTGGCAGGGTAGGGCCTCCCCAGACCCAGTACACACACCTCAGAATGACATTTTTTAGAATCCCACTTTGGAGCTCCCCAGCAGGATTTCAGAACAAATTGATTCAATCTCAGATTTCTATTTTTCTTCTTCCTTTTTTTTTTTTTTTTTTTTTTTTAGATTGTATGTATTTGAGAGAGAGAGAGTGCGCACAGCACAAGTAGGGGGAGGGGCAGGCAGAGGGAGAGGGAGAAGCAGACTTCCTGCTGAGCAGGGAGCCCAATGTGGGGCTTGATCCCAGGACCCTGAGATCATAGCCTGAGCCACCCAGGTGCCCCAAACCTCAGATTTATTTTCAAAACAACCTGCTTTTTCTTACGGTACCTTCCTCCATCACCCCAATATAAACAGGATTTGGGCAAACATCTCCAGGCTTCCGGTCCCTTACCCAGAGCCTACCCACAAACTAGCTGCATCCAGAGCTTAGTCCTGAGCCATCACCACAGCCTGTGCCAAGGTGCTGGCGTCCCCTCCCCTAAGTGAAGGTTCCGATTTTTGGGAGAAGCCAGACAGGTGGAACAACAGCACTTTGTATTTTCTTCTCATTCTTTAGGCTACCAGCCTATGTAAAAATGTAAGTAAATAAAGGTTGGATTTTTTTTTTTCATGGTGCCCCCAGTCTTCCCTTTTCCTCAATGGTCTCCTTTCCCAAGGATGCCATTCTTCTTTCCGCTCCCTCCCCACCTCTCCTGTCCTCCTGTCACACTCGGTTCTGAGGGACTAATGATAGTCAAGAGTTTAATGTGATTCCACCCTCACTCAACAACATGGTGGAGAACCAGATGATTAAATCACGTGGTCCTTGAGACACTGGAGACAGAAGAAATACTAACCACGGGACTCAGCTGGCCCTAATCTGGTCATCTTTCTGCCATACTCTTCATGAACACTGCCCTGGTAATAACCTACTTCCCATAAAAATGTCCAGAGACACCCTCTGCTTGCCCTGCTGACCACTTTTGGATTTTTCCCCCCTCCAAGGACAGAGAACCTATCAGCCTAGCAAGCAACACAAAGAATTAGATACGAAGTTTTTAAAAGTCCTTGTACGTCATCTTACTAGTGGAAAGGCTATACAGTGATGGGATTAGGAACCAGGACTCTGGAGCAGATTGCTGAGGTTCAAGTCGCAGCTCTGCCACTGATGAGCTGTGCAACCTTGGGCCTTATTTCTTCATCTATAAAGTGAGGATACCAACATTACTGAATTTACAGGGTGGTTGTGAAGATTTATATATGCAAAGTTTCATGTATGTAGAATATCTAGAACAGTGCTTAGCATTTAGAGGGAGCACAGGAAACATGTATTAATATCAGTAGTAGTAGTAGAAATTTGTCCCTCAAGCCCATTGTTTTGAGCTCATTCATTCTTTTCCTCAAAAAGTATGATATGTGTGGGGCAGATGGGTGGCTCAGGCAGTTAAATGCCTGACTGTTGATCTCAGCTCAGTTCTTGACCTCAGGATTGTGAGTTCAAGCCCCATGTTGGTTTCCATGATGGGCATGGAACCTACTTTAAAAAAAAAAAAAAAAAGCATGATATATGCCAGGGACTTTGCTAGGCATGGGGGTTACAAAGATGATTAAACCTTGCTCCTGCCCTCAGGAGCTGACACTCATAAAAACAGGCTAGGTCCTAATGTGGAGAGAGGAAAAATACCCAGGGCCTTCCAGGAGCACAACAGAGGCAGCCTTCTGCCAAGGTGAATAGCTAGGAATCAGAGTTGAACTTATAGAAAAAACAGGAGTTTTTCAGGTATATCTGAGGGAGATAGAGAAGAGGTAGGCTTGGCAAGCAGGAGCATTTAAAGTAAGTGGAAAGTATACACAAGGCATGAAGGGAAGGAGAGAAGGAATGGCCTGTTCACGGGAACCTGCTGGGAGCAGATGAGAGTTGGGAGACAGAAAAGGGCCACATCCCAGTCAGTCTTTATGTGCTGTGCCGAGGAAGCTGGGTGGTGGGGAGTCAGTGAAGGGTTCTAAATGGATAGAGTGGCTAGATTTGCCTTCGAGGAAACTCCCTTTGGCAGGCGTATGAAGGAATCAATTTAAAGGGGAAGGAACACAATTACAAGCATGAAAAATGATTAAGATAGAACTATAATAGTTGAGACAAGAGAGGATATGGGCACGAACTAGGGTTTTGGTAGTCAAGATGGAGAGGAGCGATCAGGTTATATAACTATTTAAGATTTGGTGGGCCAATATGATCTCCCTGATATGAGGAAGTTGAGAGGCAACATGGGAGGGGGTTGGGGGGTAGGAAAAGAATAAAGGAAACAAGATGGGATCGGGAGGGAGACCAACCATAAGAGACTCTTTTTTTTTTTTTTTTTTTAAGATTTTATTTATTTACTTGAGAGAGAGACAGTGAGAGAGAGCATGAATGATGAGAAGGTCAGCAGACTCCCCATGGAGCTGGGAGTCCAATGCGGGACTCGATCCCGGGACTCCAGGATCATGACCTGAGCCGAAGGCAGTTGTCCAACCAACTGAGCCACCCAGACGTCCCCATAAGAGACTCTTAATCTCACAAAACAAACTGAGGGTTGCCGGAGGGGAGGAGGTGGGGCTATGGACATTGGGGAGGGTATGTGCTATGGTGAGTGCTGTGAAGTGTGTAAGCCTGATGATTCACAGACCTGTACCCCTGGGTCTAAAAATACATTATATGTTAATTTAAAAATTAAAAAAAAAAAAAAAAAGATTTGGTGGGCCAGTGGGAACAGCAAGTTAAAGGAAGGAAAGTGTCCAGAATGACTTCTCCATGTTGGGCAATGGTGGATAGTGGTTCTATCAACCAGGGTAGCAATTACAAGAGAAGGAGGTTTAGGGGAAGGAATGATGACTTCAGTGGGTCAGAAATACTCTGTGATAGCCATAATGTTATAAGTTGGGTATGCAATCATGAAGCAAAGCGGAAAGGCTCTGTGCTCTCATTGTGCTTTCAACTAGTGGGCAACACAAGTAGTCCATGAATTGTTACAAAAGAATTTATAATCTACAAATTGCAAAGTGCTGAAGAGGAGAAGTATGCATATTAAACAAAGATTAACAGAGGTTTCACCTGGTCTGTGGGATATGGGGAGTCTCTAAGACAAAGTGACTTTTAAATTGTTGCCTATGAGACAAATATGACTTAGGCAGTGCATGGGGAAGAGCACGTGAAGGACAGCAGTAGGAGTCTCAGACATCCTGTGGGATATCCGGGTGGGAACGTGTGGCCTGAGGGTGGGTATCCAAGTCCTGGGGAAATAGTCTAGGGATATTTAAAGTCATTAGGAATAAATAGGTGGCAGCAAAAATGCCAAAAGAAGGCAAGACTGTTCCAAAAGAGGCTGGATGAGGCTGAGGACGGACGCTCAGCAACCCCTTCCTTAGGGCATGCTAAAAGAATGGAGCCAACAAAGCCAAGTCAGGGGATAGCCACATCTGGAAGTCTCAGGGGAGAACATTTCCAGAAACAGGGAGTGAACAACAGCCTCTAAAACTCCACAGCGCTTTAGTTATTCACAGGTAGTGACAACAGTAAGATCAGTTTCCGTCAGGTCATGGCTGCACAAGTCCAGCTGAAGTGGGGAGCTGAATAAATGAAGGCAAAATAACGTGTAGCACATTCCTTTGAATATTTGATGGACTTTGACAATAGGTAGACAGAGATGCAGGGCCAAAGAGTTTTGCCTAATGGGAGAAACCTGAGTTTCTCTTTAGGCTCCAGGAAAACAGCAAGAGAGGAGAGAAGGATTGAAGTCTCAAAAGAGCTTGGGATTTCTTACATAGTGGGAATTCAACAGAATTTAAGACTTACCATTGGGCAAAAACATTCAATAGCTTTCCAGAGCCTTTACTGGATATGGCTCTGTCTCCCTCTCCCAGAGGGTACAACACTGGACTCCTTAGACCAGTGTTCTTCAGTTGTTCCTACAGAATTTCCCGTAGTTTGACCAGGCCCAGAAATTCACATGGGCGGGAGGAAACCTCAAATTCCCATCCCATTCTCCTGGATGCTAGGAGACTCACTCCCTCCTCCAGGCCAAGGCCTTGCCTGTCATTAAGGGGAAGACTGAGAAACTCAGTATTATTTCCTGGCGAATGAAATAGCACTACCTCCGTCCAGAAAATTTCCTACAAATGAGTTCTCTGTGAACAGATAGAGGTTGGCAGAGAAGGGCTGCTGATGTCCCTCAGAGGGGCCTGGCTCTGTGATCACCCCTTTTAGGAAGTGGCACCTGACTGCAATCATCCTTGGGGCTCTTGCCCTTAATTTGTGGCAACTTGCCAGAAAGCAGGTGCCCCTTGCAACCACTCTGTGGTCAAATGACAGCAGGGCGCCCGGAACCAGGAGGCTCTGTAGAAGACAAGGGCAGCCCGGATGTTCCACTAGGCAAGCAAAGGGCTTCCCAACCAGCAGAACACTTTGAGCAGCAATGAACAGATCCCGAAATCATTGGCAGCTTGGAAAAAGCTAGAAAAGATGGAAAGAATGTGTGTCTGTGTGTGGCACATGCATGTGTGAGAGAGAGAGAGAGACAGACAGACAGACAGCAAGGTGCCTTTTAGAAGAAAAGTCTGGGCAGTGCAGTAGGGGTGACCTAACATAGAGACCCTGGCCTAACACCAAAGAGGATCTTACTCTAAACACTATTCTTTATGAAATATGAAAATAACATTCCAAAAAGTTATTCTTCATGGCTGGAGGAGATAAGAAAGGAGAGATTATATTAGATAAAATATTTCCATCACAAGACATCGTCATGCCTTGTATTCTAACATGACATAATTGGCTAAAGAGAAATGTGAGCTCTTCTTAGTAAGTGGCCTCCAACTTGGATTTTCCACACAATTCCTCTTATAGCCACTGGGACTACAACCACTCCCCGACCACACACAGACAACAGGGCAAGAAACCAGGGGACTGCAGTAAGTGCAACCCAGTGGGGAGGGGTGACAGTCGGGAGCTCATTCCCTACCCTGTGACCCACCACCTCAGAGGGAACTGCTTGAGCCCTACCCCTTCCTGTTTCCTCCCAGCGATACTGCCCTGCAGGGCTAGAGCAGGACCCTGGGAGGACACCCGCTCAGGGCCACTGAGATGCTCAAAGGGCCGGGACGCTGGGCAGAGCTGCAGAAGCACTGGCTAAAGCCCAGGCTCTGGCCCAAGGAGTGCGGCCTGGCAGATGGCAAGACACACTCAGCCCAGCTGGCTTCGGAGCCGCCTTGCCCAGTTCAGGGGAGGGAAGAAAAGAAAGCCGTGTGCTAATGCTGGGGTCTGTAGATGCCACCAGCAGAAGCAGAAAAAAATGCAGTAAAGCCCGGGAGGCTGTCTCTCCAGGCATTCTTCTTCTGGAGGAGACAGGCCTGCTGTGGTTTTATACAGCAGCTTCCCTGATGAGAGATGAGCTTCCTGACGCTCACGTTACAAGGTTGGGCCAAGAGCCCTTCCTGAACCCCCTCCCCTGGGCTCTCCACAGTCTGCCACCAGAGAGGGAAGATCCGGTGGGAGGGGGGCAGAGTCACCGCCAAGTTCTTTCCTTCAGCACCAGACCATCCAACTTTCTGGACCCTGCTGACCGGCTTCTGAGCCATCTGCCAAGCAGGCTCAGCAGGACACCCCTCAGGAGGCTTAGCCATGCTCAGGGAGCAGAAGCGCCATGTCTGGAAGGGAGATTTTAGTCCTGCTTATAACTGGATGCTCTGGGCAAGTCATTTCTCTTACTCACAAAGCCTTCTTCAATTTGGAAAGAAAGAGACCATACTACCCAACCTTCCCCAAAAGGATTA
Source organism: Mustela nigripes (assembly GCF_022355385.1). Taxonomy (NCBI): domain Eukaryota; kingdom Metazoa; phylum Chordata; class Mammalia; order Carnivora; family Mustelidae; genus Mustela; species Mustela nigripes. The sequence goes on from NC_081569.1 coordinate 110,093,010, forward strand.
GAAGGAGCAAACTCTGCTTTTGGGGTTTCTAATTCCTCCATCCAGGGTGGTAGAAGGTTTCCAGGGTTTATTCCCATTCAAAACATCTTCAAAGAGAGGGCTCTGCCTAAAGGGGAGGAGTCCTCCAGAATATGTTACCTTGTGGGCACGGAGGAGGGAAACTTGGCCCCAAGTATAGGAGAGCCACTGCTGAGAGGCCACAAGGCAGAAGAGATGAAAAGCAAGTGGCAGCAGTTGCTGATATGCTGTGGGATCTTGGACAAGTTCACCACTTCTATGTGTGGGGAACAAAGTTCTGAGTTTTCCTTTGGGACTCCAAGAAAGTTTGAGTCCGTGTTCTAATTTCCTTATCATTTATCCATACGGCCCAGTGTATCACCCTTGAGGGATTAGCATCAGAAACCAGTAAACAAAGGCTAGACTCCAAACAAGTAACTCTGGGATGTTGAGTATGAAACCCAAAGATGCAGCATGTCTTCTGCAGGTAACCAGAGTACACAAGACTTCATAGTGGGGGAGCCAGAAAACCACCACCGTTACAATCTGTGACAAACTCCCAAAGGAATGGAGAAAAATCTTTGCTTAGAAACCCTTTCCTGCACATTTGTGGCAACAATCAAACTACAAAGCGTTTCCCCCAACTTAGTTGCTAGACCTCAGAGAAAAAAAGAATCCAGATTCTGAGAGCCATTTGGTGTAAATGAAAATGGCTTTTCTCTGGAAAACACAGATTATTTCTAGCACAAGAGACTTCAAGGAGACATCTAAAGTTTTGTTCTAAGTTTTTGTTTTATTATTTTACTTGCTATTGCCAAGAATAAGAAACATTAATTGGCAAAAATATTATGTTCAAAGTTTTACATTGTTATAGGATTCCTTTCTAACAGGATATTCGATGCATTAATTCTTTGATCCCTTATAACATATGAGAGTAGCTAAAAACGAACAAGTTAGCTAAAGAGAAACCAAGCTATTACAACAATAGTAGCTCTCATTTTTGGTCACCTACCATGTGCCAGATGTGTGACATGCACTTTCGTCAAGTCCATGGCACAATCCCATCTGCAAGGTGGAGATCACTATTCCGCATCTTACTGATGAAGAAAATGGAGGTCTGAAAGATGAAATTGCCTGCTGAGGCCACACAGCTAGTAAGTGTCGGAACCTGAGTTCGAAGCCAGGTCTGGGCGTAGCCAAAGCAGGTGTCTCTCTGCCATACCACAGGGCAGGAGTTTCCACTAGAAATGAAGTCTCTTGGCAAGGAAAGGAAATGTACTATTCACAGGGCAGTGAACAGAGGGTGAGGATAAGTACCAGGTAACATAAGGCAAAGGGGCAGCTGTGTTAAGCTTGGTTTGTATTTAAATCCTTTAAAGGGTAGGGTAAATGATTTGGGGAAGCAGATTTAATATATTTTGCAAATGAAACTACAGGGGACACCAGCAGATGTTAACAAGGGCACCATCTAGAGAAACTGGAAACTTGAGCAGGGGATAAAATGAGATCAAAGTCAAGAGCAGTGGGAGGCCCTGCTGGGGGAGGGGAAGGCTTGTAGAGCTAGAATAGTCACGGATGCCTGGAAGTGAGAATTAGAGGGGAAGCTGCAATTGGACACCAAATTAACAAGAGGAAGGAAGGAAGGAAGGAAGGAAGGAAGGAAGGAAGGAAGGAAGGAGAAAGGAAAGGAAAAGGCAGAAAGCAAAACAAAATGGTAGTGTAATTTGGTCTAAGTATGCTTCATAACAAAAGGTGGTGCCTGGGTGCTTCTTGGGAGAAGGCACAGGGGACTTCCCTGTGCTACAGGAGAGGTCTTTCCCCAGCCTGTCAGGAGAGAATGGAGGGAGTCATGGAGATCAACTTTCCATTTCCCAACAAACTTGCCCTCCTTTTACAAGCTCCCTTAGCTTGAACCCACCATCTACCCTAGCAGTTTAAAAATAACTCCATATTATTGGGTAGAGCAAAGATAAACACACACACACACACACACACACACACACACACACACAATCTAATTTGGCATCACTTAAAAATTGCTTAAATAAAGTATGATTCTTCCATACACTGGGATAATTTTGAATGAGGAAAATCTATAAATCTATATAAACGTGTATATGTGGAAAGATGACCTTGTGTATTGATGAGTAAAACAACATAAGCTATTAAATAGTATTCATAGCATAAATCTTTTTCTGAATAAAGAGCAATCACATGTTTTATTAATATATGTATTTTTTTTTTTTTTTTTTTTTTTTTTTTTTAAAGATTTTATTTATTTATTTGACAGGCAGAGATCACAAGTAGGCAGAGCAGCAGGCAGAGAGAGAGGAGGAAGCAGGCTCCCTGCTGAGCAGAGAGCCCGATGTGGGACTCGATCCCAGGTCCCTGAGACCATGACCTGAGCCGAAGGCAGTGGCCTAACCCACTCAACCACCCAGGCGCCCATAATATATGTATTTTTTTTTTAAAGCTGAAAGTCTATGCATTGAATTGTAATGAATGATTAGGGAATAATGAAGGGAGGTGATGAAGAACTTTCATTTTCTATAGTTTGTATTTCTGCAAAATTTAATATTAGTAGAGCTTTATATTACATTTGTAAATAGTAAGGAAAAAGAAAAATTTAGGGGTGCCTGGGTGGCTCAGTGGGTTAAAGCCTCTGCCTTCGGCTCAGGTCATGATCCCAGGGTCCTGAGATTGAGCCCCGCGTCGGGCTCTCTGCTCAGCAGGGAGCCTGCTTCCCCCCCTCCTCTCTCTCTACCTGCCTCTTTGCCTACTTGTGATTTCTATCTGTCAAATAAATAAATAAAATCTTAAAAAAAAAAAATTAAGTGTCCCTGAAAGGACTGTGGGTGAGTCTCCAACTTCACCTCAATGACAACAGATACAATTGACAAAAACATAAGTCACATACTTCCTGCTTATTAGAATACTTCATACTGCTAGAATCTAAGATAATTACAACTATGGCCTGATCCTTGGGTTTCTACCATTCCCAAAAATAGAGTATGGGATGACAGGAGCTGGACTTCCTAGCAAAGAGCCCTCTCCTTCACTGGGCATGAAGGAAGTCTCCCAGTGACACAAACCAAGCAAAGAAACTGCATTCACACCCAGAGAGCTTTCAGGAAACAAGATCCTCTCTTATCACCATCAACAAGAAGACTCATCTTTCACCAACTCATTGAATGAGCCCCTTTGTTTCCCCTAAAGGATCATCATATATTCTTTCCCCGCTTCTACCCAAGTGCCCCAGAATTGGGCACCGAGAGGCCGAGGAGGAGCCCTAATACAAACTTACTTGTCCACATTTTCAAGAGAAACAGGACCTGAGGTGGCAGGGCACGGAGAAAAAGGGGAAGTGCATGCCAGTGGCCACACAAATGTGAAGGCAAGAATGTTTGCTTTATAACTGCTTCCAGACTTCCCTGTGCGTCACACACCTCTCCTGTCCCATTACAAAGGAAAAGAGAAAGGACGGAGCCTCCCTCAGGAGGCTGCAGGATGGTGTGGTAAGTCAGCCAGCATCTCGACAAATACGCACTGAAGCATCACTGTCCTTGTAGGCGTGATTCAAGGCGCAGAGAACGGTTAACATAAAACCCCTGTCCTTGAGGAGCGCAAAGACCTACCGAGATGTGGGATACCACCGTGCCACCTGTATCACCTATCTCGGGGTCTGAATGCGGTAGGCTGTGACAGCCATGGACGCAGGGCACAGGCATGACCACAATGACTGGCCCTCCTGCCACCTGATGCTTTCCAGCCTCCCCGAGACTTCCATCAACCACCAGTCCTCCTACCCCTTGTTGCCTGTGCATGCCAACTTCCTTTCCAAGGGCTCTGCACTTGCTCAGCCCAAAAACCCGGCCCTCCATTTCATAAAACTTCTTTAGACCTGTCTCCAACCATCCTTTCCCATCAAATTCTCAGACAAGCGCTGCACTCACTGCTTTCTCCTCACCAGGGCTTCACTCTAGTTCCTGATAGTTGAGTTCAAGCCTCCACTAAAATTGCTTTCTTGAGGGTCGCTGGAGCGTCTCATACAGCTAACAGCCTCCTCTGATCCTGCCCTCCATCCTTCACCCACATTAGATGCTATTAACCATCCTTTCCGTGGAGCTGGATTCCCATGGCTTTGGATTCTTTTGGTTTTTCACCCATGGTATGTTGTTACATCACGATCATTATGTAGATCCTCTACCTCCAACCATACCCTAAATGTAGGATTTTCCCAAAGTTAAAGTTTGTTCTCTTCCCTCACACCATCCTCTCTCCTTTCTGTGTGGACAGAGGCTGTCAGATCGACACCCCCAGGCCCAGACCCTCCTGGGCTCCACATATGCTACGGTAGCTCCACTGAAACATGCCACTGACCTGGTCAATACTGAACTCTTTCTTTGTACCCTTTCCCCACCCTCAGAGTTGCTCCTTCTTTTAAGGCTTAAATCTCAGTAAATTAGCAACACCGACCTCCCCGATACCTGAGTTGGAAGACTGTAAGTCATATTCAGCAACTCTCTTCCCTTCACTTCAGTGCCACTAGGCAAAATGCACCTATAACTAATTTTAAGAACCTTCAAAATGCTTTTAAACTTGAAGAAAATAGTGCCAATTAAGACTATAAAATCAAAATTAAGAATAATTCCAAATCCCTTTAAATACTTTTGATGGCAAAAACATTATATTTCATATGAGACACTGATAATTTTAAAATGTTTGGTCCTTGGGGCACCTGGGTGGCTCAGTTGGTTGAGCGACTACCTTTGGCTCAGGTCATGATCCCGGACTTCTGGGATCAAGTCCCACATCGGGCTCCCAGCTCCTTGGGGAGTCTGCTTCTCCCTCTGACCTTCTCCTCTCTCATGCTCTCTCTCACTCAGTCTCTCAAATAAATAAATAAAATCTTTAAAAAAAAATGTTTGGTCCTTTATGTGTTAGGGTGCATGAAAAATGACAATGGGTCAGTCCTACTTCAGACATAAAGTCCATACTTTGACTTCTCTGAATTGCTTGGATTAACCTCTCTTCCATTCCCACTGCCCTGGTGTAGATCTTCTTGAGCCTTTCATTGTATTTTGGTAGGATATCCTAAAACACACCTGAGAGCACATGATTCTGCTATTCAAAAATTTTGATAGTGCCCCCAGGGCCTGACATGTAAATTCTAAGCTCTTTCTGTGGCATTCAAGGCCTGCTACAACCTACCTCCAACATACCTCTTGGTCCCCTCCACCACTATATACTCTCACTCACCCTCTGCCGCAGCCAAACCAGACTCCTATCCCACATGCCCCTATTTGCCCCATGGAATGCCCTTCCCCCCACTGGCTAGTGAAATACATCCTTGTCTCAAGGATCAGTTCAGATGGCTAATCCACCGTGAAGCTTGCCTTTCCAGGATCCCTGGCCAAAACCAGTCTGAGCTTCCCAGAGATCCTGAAGCAGTTTGCAGCCCCATGAGGCACGTGCCTTGCTCTACCTTGCACTAACTCAGTCTTGTGTGTCTGTCCTCACTGCGGAACCATCAGCCTCTCAAGAGCAGACAGCTGTGTTGTAGTCAGTTTCCTCTGTATTTGCCACACAGCCTAGCACATAACAGACAACAGTGCCTCCCAGAGAGTGGCCATCTCTTGTCCTTCCTCCCCACACCACTGTTTCTGCTCCACCAGTACCTGGCCCTTGTGTCACTGCTCTGTATGAAGTGGACACTTAGCCAAGTCTAAACCAACAACATTTGGAAGCTGTGAGAAACCCTGAGCTTCAAACCCACCATAACCATTCTTCCTCGTGTCCTAGATTTCACACAGTGAGAAAAAGACTTCAGGGTCAAACGGCTTCAGATCTGAAGTCTGGCACTTACTTGACCATGTGACCTTAAGCAAAGGCAGCTTAACTAGCCTCAAACTCCTCACTGGTAAAATGGGAATCACATCTAACTCCGTAGACTGCTGGGAGAATGAAATGAGTTAAGGGCTCTGAAGTCCCCAACATGGCAACGGGTATATGGCAGGTGGAGCCCATAAGTAGCGGCAGGCACCAGAAGCGCGCTCTCAGACTCTACAAACCATGTGACCTTGTCAGAAGTACTCCCCTTCTTGGATATTCACAAAAAACGGAGATTCTTATGTCAACATCACGAACTCAGGACTCAAACTTCATGATGCTGTTTATACATCTTAAAGTCATCATGGAAAAATAACAGCGTAAGATACTACACAGCTGTTAACTGTGTAGTATCTTGAAAAAGATCAATCTCTATGTCCTGATGTAGAAAGATGCCCTAAGTGTTTCCTTACTAAGTGAAAAGGGCAAGTTGCAGTACAATAGGAAATATAAGCTACTGTAACACACACACACAAGCGCGCGCGCACGTATGCATGTGTGGATATGTTACACATACACATGTATATCCACACGCATATACATACACCTACACACTTACATACCTATATCTATGTGTGTATGCTTGTATGTGCCTAGAGACTCTCTAGAAAGATATATGAGAAACTGTTAACAGTGGTTACCTCCAGTAATGGGTCTAGGAAAGTCATTTACACTCTTCTGTACTGTTTGAGTAATTTTTACCATGAGTATAGGTTCATGTTAAAATTATTTAAAACCAGTTTTTAAAATCTGCTGGAGGGGGCACCTGGGTGGCTCAGTCAGTTAGGGGCTGCCTTCGGTTCACGTCATGATCCCAGGGTCCTGGGATCTAGCTCCACATCAGGCTCCCTGCTCTGTCGGGAGCCTGCTTCCCTCTCTACCTCTGCCTGCCACTCTGCCTGCTAGGGTTGTCTCTCTCTCTCTTTGACAAAAAAATAAATAAATAAAATCTTTAAAATAAAATCTGCTGGAGAAGAAGGAGGAGGAGGAGGGGCTAGGCAGGGAGGGAGGAAGGACTGGGCCATGGACAGAGAGACCTGGGCTCTCTTTATAGTCACACGTTAACTAATTTCACGACCTCAGGCAAATCATCTCCCCTCTGCGGATCTCCCTTATTGGTAGAACAGGAGTGTTTAATCAGGCACTCTTTGGAGAGGATCTCTAGGTTACTAGATGATGTCTGCAAGGTCCTCTAAGTACATTTTATCCATAGAACATCTCTCTCTGAGATGTTTTGATGCTTTAAGCATCAGGTTTTAACAAAGGAAAATACATACACTATTTTGCTTTGACCTCCTTCACGTTCCAATGAGAAAGCATTCCCACCGTTTTACAGGCAGAGAAACCAAGTACAGACTCTAATGAGCATTTGCCGACCAAAGCCACTGCTCACTAGACTCTGCTGTTTGCAAAGAATTATGATGCCAAGAGTTTTATAGTTCCCAGTTCATTCGTGCCTCTTCTGCAGAGCCGAGTGTGCACAAGGCTTATGCAAAACAAGCAGAAGGCACTCTGCTGGTGGAAACAGGGTGAGATGTAAAGTGACTTCCTCTGGGTCAGAGCATAAACAAAGCTCACTCCCAGCACACTTAGGAAGTAAGTATTGAACCCCTGGGATGGACTCCACACCCCTCCCCCACCTGGACCGGCAGCTTCACCTTGAAGATGCATTTCACCGCAGTCATTTTCTGAGCGTTTTCTGGGTCAGAAGCAGAGAGAGAAGTTAAACCGAGGCTGCTGATGGAGTTGCTACATTGAGGGCACGGTACTGAGTTACCTGCTCTACCATGCACCCACCCAGCTCATCTAGCAACCAGCCTAGCTAGTATTTTTCCAGTCTCCTGGGCAAAGTGACTTCACACAGCTTTGAATGCAAACAACCTCATTTGTCCTCACAAGTATGGGTCTCTGTTTCCGCAGAGGGCGCGGTATTTCCTCCTCCCGAGCAGCTCATTTTGGTTCTGCCATAGATTCTCACTCTCCATGCCTATAAACACCTTCCATTCTTCTGATAACTTCACACTCTGAGGGACCCTCCTATCTGATGTCTGGGCAACAAGATTTCTCAACGGCGGCAGAAAGCACATACAGAATGCACATAGCGCCTTGCAGAGACAGGTGGAGCCTGACCCACCAACCCTAAAGGCTGTAGCATAGATTTCGAATGTGCAAAGCCAATACCCGAGCATTGTGAAAATAGTACAAAGTAAACCATTCCCCAAAATGAAAAGAATGGTTCATTCAAAAAGTGTAAAGCGGGGCTACTAACCAGTAGTCGGCCTGCTGGTAATTTTTGCTATGGCACTTAGTAATCCATGATACGCGATAAGGATCACCAGCATCTGTGTCATCCTAGGGCTTCTAGAAGCTGCTACTAGTTGACCCCACTCTTACTGTCACCTCTGGGTCAAGTTTGCTGACTGTTGTCTGCTTACTACTGGCTTCACTGTGCCCCTTAGAACTCACTAGGGCCTTCACTTGTCTTGGCTGAGTACCTTCCTTTGTCTCTCTACCTTCAGGTCCCCCGCACAAGGCCAAATTTGTCCTTTGCCCTTCCTTATCCTAGGTAAATCTTCACAAGACCTTTTGAGGGCCTTCCACTCATCACTTCATCTCAGACACACCTAAAATTTTACTAAAGCCTAGCAGCTGCACTCACTGCCTTTGGAAATGAAAACCCACCTCCTATCAATTGCTGGGCACAGAACACAGTAGAAGAGAGCAGTTGGATTGTAGTGGGAGTGTGTCCATGACAGAGAGTTTTGTTAAAAGAAACAAAAATGCTCTCAAAGGCCTGAGCAAGCAGTATTCTAGGGAGTCTGGCAATTGGTGAAACTCACTTTTTGTCCGGGTAAGGCAAAAATGAGGGCAGAACAAACCAACTAATAGTGCTGTAATATTTTACAGGGTAGTTTCTACTCTGATGTATCTTAATGACAACAAACAAAGTTACATGCATCCAGGAAAAAAAAAACAAACAAACCTCTATATGGGAACTTTTAGTATTTTTTCTGAAGTGTTTTTCTTAACCCTTCACCACTATAAAACAAAAGTTGTGTATATGAGTCTGAAACACCCACTCAAAGAGCCTTTCATAACTGCATTCTGAGGGTCAGCCTCAAACATTCACTGAAAAATGAGGTGGGAGTGACTGTATTCTGGAAGAATAACTAAATTTTTCTAGCAATAGACATATTCTGATGATGTAAGTTAAAAATCAGCTGTTACTTTTGTGTCCCATAAATGGAAAGTAACTGGAGAATACAGAGGTGGGAAACAGCTTCCACCCAGGTCTAAAATGTTCCTCTTCACTCCTTATCCCTATGCCATCACTACTGATTATCTTCCGTTAACCCTTCTCCATAACCTGCTATATAAATCACCATTTCAGGGTTGTTTGCCACGCCTAACATTCCTGAAACTTGTCCTTAACTCAATTCAATCCACGTTTCTTGAGCACCGCACATGAACCAGAGGCTATTAGGCACCAGTATTCACACAGACACCAGACAAATGTTCCTTCTTCAAGGAACCCATAATCTAGAGGAGAGTCAAACCCATACATGACCAGTCTAGCCATGGTATGATGTGAAAAGGGACAGCTTGAGGGCTTTCAAGAGAGAGTGGGTTTCTTCTTGCATTAGGGAACAAAGAAAAGCATCAGAGGGGTTTTATTTGAGATACATGTGTGAGAATTCACAGCTACAGAAAAGGAGAAAGACACTGCAGGCCTAGAACACAGAGAAGCAAAGTCATGGACGTGAAAACACACCCTGAGCTGACACAGTCACAAGCATCCGATATAAAGATGTAAAGTAAATACAAAGGGAATGAAGCCAGGAGGGATGTTGGAACAGACTGCCTGCCTGTTTAAACTTTATTTTGGGGCCATGGGGAACCACTGAGGGTTTTAAAAGAGTGGAATGACTCACATTCATGTTTTTAAAAGTAATTCTGAGACCAGGGTGTAAGATGGGATAGAAAGAGAGAGACTAAAGGCCAATTATTCAAACATGCGACTGAAAATTGAAAGAAAGAAACTAGTTTGAAATTTTTGGAGGAAAAATGAACACACAGCCAACCAGATGCGGAAGTGTGAAAAGAAGAAAACACAAAAAAGTTCCTGGGGTTTGTACCTGGGATGACGGCAACAAAAGGAACCCAGCTACGAAAACAGGCAGAAGAGCAGGTTTGAGGGTGAAGGAGAGAGCGGAGAAGTCCTATTGCTACATAAGAAGTTTGAAACATCTCGTTACAACCAAATGAAGACAGCTAGCCAAATGCTACAAAGTAGATCTGGAGCTGAAGCGGGAGACTGGGGCTAGAGATGAGGATTCAGTCTCACTGGCAACCCCAACAATGTAAAGCTGGTAGAGAAGAAGGAACCAAAAAGAAAGAAAAGAAAAGGCAGGAAAGAAAGAGAAGGCAAGCCAGCCTGAAATTGTATGCAAGCTGGGAGGAGAAAAAGGAGAGCCTTAATCCCAGGAGCCAAGGGAGGGCTTACTTTCTAAGCAAGAGGGGTTACCAAAGTCAAATATTGCAGAGAACTTGGGACCTGGATCTGGAAGGAGGCTACCTCATTTGACAATATCAGACCTCTTTAGAGCAATTTTAGCACAGCTATGGAGAGCTGCTTTATGACAGTCGGTACATTGTACAGTACTAATTAGCATCTTCATCCTCAGATGTCAAAGAACTATGTCTGAAATAGGATTCAGATATTAATTATTTATTAAAAGCTAATAAGGGAATTCAGCCTATTAGGTTAAATCATTGCAAATATAAAGCAACATATAGAGGTAACCAACTAATCACCTCTTTAACTTTAGACCATTAAAGATACAAGATAAAAGAAAAAAAAAAAAGAAACTCCTGGAATTAAGACCCATGGAATATTGACCTCCTCCCAAGTATGGTGGGTACAGTGATTCGAAGCAAGCACTCTAGAATAAATACATCAGGATTCAAGTCCAGTTTTGATCTTCTCAGTGTATAAGTCTGGGTAAATAAACTTCTTTAAGCCTGATATATTTCATCTGTTAAATTAGGATAACAACAGGGGCACCTGGGTGTCTCAGTGGGTTAAGGCTCTGCTTTCAGCTCAGGTCATGATCCCAGGGTCCTAGGATCAAGGCCGGGTCGGGCTCCTTGCTCAGTGGGAAAACTGCTTCTCCCTCTCCCATTCTCCCTGCTTGTACTCCCTCCCTCACTGTCCCTCTCTCTCTCTCAAATAAATAAATAAAGCTTTTAATCAAAAAAATTAGGTAACAACAGAAATGACAAATATATATAAAAGCTCTCAGCATATCTCTCTATTAGAGACTTATAAATGTTGACTTATTATCATCTCATTATAATATTTATTTCCATGATATATCCCAATTATATATAATTTCAAACATTATATAATTTTTTAATCAATAGGTTTAACTTTTTAAATCATTAGCTATTTTTGAGCTGCTCCCCTCTGTGTACCAAGCATGATTCTAGGTGCTGGGGATTTAAAAAAAAAAAAAAAAAAAGAACCTAGCTCTCCATCACAAGAAGCATAGTAGTCTAGTGATGTAGAAGGCAAGATGACAATTGCAAAACAAGGTCATCCATCCTATAAGAAAGGAACAAGAAAGGTGCTGCAAAAACCATGCAGGAGGAAGCCCCTTGTCTTACTCCAGGACCTGGGGAGAGGAGCTGTCAGGCAAGGATATGAAGAGGAGACAACACTTAGGCATTACAAGGAACTCTGCAAATAGTTCTATCTATTATTAAGGATAATAATAAATGTTAAGGTGCCATCACACACACACAAAGATCCCTGAAATAAAATGTTAGAGAAAGAGGAAGCTCTTTGCCCAAGGGCAAACAGCAAGAGAAAAGGAGCTGGAAGCAACCCAGACCCTTGTCATCCAGCTCAAGGAGATATTTTGGTTGAAATACATCATCTCATAATATTTACAGCCCTCCCCACCTGAGTTTGGGTTACACATTTTACAAAGCGAATTAAACGTCTCCTGCCTGTCCTCTAAAAGTCTACAGTTTTAAAACAGGCGAAGTAACATACGGATAAATGTGAGAACTTTGATGACAAACTATCCCCCAAAGACAGTGTTCTCGAATAAACAATTCTCAAGTTCAGTTTGGTTCCAAAGGTGAGGATGCTAATAAATTTTGCCCTTCCCTTTGGGGACCAGGGAGAGATATTAAAATGGTGTGGTTTGGTTCCTCAAAAAATTTAAAAATAGAATTACCATATGAGCCAGCAATAAACTGGAGTCTACAGTCCTGAGTATACACCCAGAAAAACTGAAAGCAGGGTATCAAAGAGATAGGTGTATATTCATGTTCATAGCACCATTATTCATAATAGCTAAGGGACGAAGTGACTGAGTGTCTATAGGTGGATGAATGGATGAACCAAATGCAAACAATACATACAATGGAATATTATTCAGCCTTAAAGAGGAAATTCTGATGCATCCTGCAACATGGATGAATCCTGAAAACATTATGCTGGCTGAAGTAAGCCAGACACAAAAAGACAAATACTGTATGAGTCCATTTATATGAGATACCTAGAGTAGTCAAATTCACAGAGGAAGAAAGTGACATGGGGGTCACCAGGTGCCAGGGCGGCGAGGGGAGTTAGTGTTCAATGGGGACAGATTTTGAGTTTTAGAAGATGACAAAAGTTCTACAGACGGATGGTGATGGTAGCTACACAGCACTGTACATGTACTTGGCCCACTGAACTGAATACTTACAGATAGTTAAAGGGGTAAATTTCATTACATATTTTTTAAAAAAACACACGGTTGCCAAGTCCATTAAATAACTATACTTTGTCATTTAGAAGCAAATGAAAACACCTTGTTTCTGACATTGAGATGCAATGCCATCTGAAGAGGGGACGAGAGTATGAGACCAGGCCCCTTAGAAAGTCCTGCATCCAAAGGAGCAGAATCCATTTACCATTCCTTGGGAATGGACACCTATGTAACCCGCTAAGAAGGTAACTTTGTTGGCAGCCATCATCTGAGAATTTTTAATTAATATAATCCCTATGTACCAGCACCACCCTGTTAGGGAACGATTGTCAAAGCACACATAATATTAAGTGAAGTCTATGATTATGTAACTGGTCCTTTCACAAATCTGTAGAAAGGAGAGATCACTAGGGGCTGGAATGTTCCAGGAAGACTGATAGAAACCTCTCCAAATCTGGGAGAAATGTTCAGGACTGAACGAGTAGAGGTAGACAAACCTGGCTCAAAAAAAGGTTTGTGATGGGAATTGGTAAGAGATAAAGATAGAAAAAGAGATTGGAGCTATATTACAATGGCTCTTAAAAGTCAACTTTGTAAGTTTGGATTTCTACCTCTATCCAGAGGGGAACCACTGGAGCTTTTTGAGAAGGAGTATTATAGGACAAACACGGAGTATAGGGTGGCTTGGAAGAGGGAGACCCCTAATTGTAGAAAGCTGGACTCCAGGCCTGAGGGTTACTAAGTCACGAAAAGTGAAACCAAATACCTGCTTTTATTTTTTATTATTTTTTAAAAGATTTTAATCTATTTATTTTATAGACAGAGAGAGATCACAAGTAGGCAGAAGGCAGGCAGAGAGAGAGGGGGAAGCAGGCTCCCCGCTGAGCAGAGAGCCCGATGTGGGGCTCGATCCCAGGACCCTGAGATCATGACCCGAGCTGAAGGCAGAGGCTTAAACCACTGAGCCACCCAGGTGCCCCCCAAACACCTGCTTTTAGTAGGTTAAAGCTAGGACTTTAAAATATGGCCATATCCTAATATATGAAATGAATTTTTCTTGAAGGATATAAAGGAAACTGTTGACATTGGTAACGTCCTAGGAGTAGAACTGGAGGTAGGGGAAGGAGGAATCTTACTTTTCATCATATACCCTTGTATGATGTGGATACACTTCTTAATCATGTGCATGAATTCATTTTATAATTAAAGAAATTAAAAAAATATATATGGCAACCAGGGGCGCCTGGGTGGCTCAGTGGGTTAAGCCTTTGCTTTTGGCTCAGGTCATGGTCTCAGGGTCATGGGATCAAGCCCCGCATTGGGCTCTCTGCTCAGCAGGGAGCCTGTTTCCCCCCTCTCTCTCTGTCTGCCTCTCTGCCTACCTATGATCTCTCTCTGTCAAATAAATAAATAAAATCTTAAAGAAATATATATATATATAAATTTTTAAAAATATGGCAACCAGAAAGCGTTAAAAGATGTTTAGACTGTAAAGAACACATTCAAAACATTTCTATTTATAAAGTAAAATATATTTCAATCCTGTTTGTATTATGTCTTGATCTCTATCATATAGTAGAGATGTTGTGAGAATACCCTGAAAGTAACAGAATGCCCTAAAAATACTCAGAACTAACTGCACATCTAAGGCTCTACTTCAAAACAAACAGATGTCCTGAGTCACCCACCATAAAACAGCCTCTTTCAGGTGTACTTCAATGAAAAGTCTGCCTGAATCTATTCCAAATCAACTTCTTGGTAACAACAAAAATTTAAAAAAGAATAGCCCACAGTACGTCTGACAAGATATATCCTGTCTCAGTAAATGGCTTTTTCATTCTTAAAGTTGCTCAGGCCAAAACCAACTGAGTCATCCTCAACTTAATTCCTTTTCTCTCATCCTCTATCCCCAAATCCCATGAGCTCTATGTTCAACTCTATCCAGACGCCTGCTGCATTTCCCACGCCACCACCATCATATGGGTCCATCATCTCTAACCTGGATCGCTGCAGCAGCTTTCATTCTACTTCGTTTTCCTACGCTTTTCATTCTTGTTCCTTACAGTTGGTCTTCCACAGGACAGCTGGAAAGATCTTCCTAATACACAAATCTGAACAAATCACTCCTCTGACCACAGCTTCTGGTGGCTTCCTATTGCATGACTAAAACCCAAAGACTTGCATGGCTGCAAAGCCTGCATGATCCAGACCCCATTTCCTCTCCAGGGTCACGTCCTGCACTCACCCCTTGTCCCTCCTCTCTAGTCAGGCTGGCTTCCTGCCCTCTCCTTGGACATAGCAGTGACCCCACATCAGGGGCCTCACCCTCCGTCTGAATCTCTTCTCCCAAATATACCCATTCCCCTCCCTCACTTGGTTTGGCTCTCTGCTCAACTAAAACCTCATCAGAGAGGCTTTTCCCCACCATGCTACCTCAAATAGTAGAATCGCCTCTTTGTCTCTTCACACTGCTTTTTCTTTACAGCAAATCATAACATATAGTCTTCTGTTGTTGTTGTTATTTATTCCTGTCTCACCCAAGTAGTATGCATGCTTCATGACATCAAAGTTTTTGTCTTTGTTTGTTTTTGGTTTTTGCCATTTTCACTCCTCTAGTCCCTGGACCTAGGGACATCTGATAAATAAATGAAAGCTCAATAAATATTTGTTGAAGATTGAAGTACAAATCAAAACACCTAAGTACTGGACAAAAAGAGGTTTTCAAAGTCCAAAATGAGGCATAAGCATAATAATGCCCAGTAAATTTGGGGTAAAGGAGTGAAAAAGCCAACACATCAGTCAGCAGGTATGTAAACCTATCCTTTACCTACAGCATGCTGGGAATTCAATGCACACTTGACATTAATTCCTACTTTGGGACATCATCTCTGTACATGCTGGGAGGCTACTCTTGAGATTTTAAATAGTAAATACCGTAACAAGTTTCCTCCTCCCTCTTGCCAACGAACTGAGACTGAAAGTTCTGAAGAAAGAAAGAAATCACTGTCTCAACCAGAAGGCCCAGAAGATTCAATTACTCCATTGAGGAGAAGATCTGGACAACGCCCCAGGCCTGGAACTAGGAAATTGGGTTAAAGTCAGGTTCTGCCATAAACTACGAGAGGGAGCTTTGGGCAAAGCACTCTTTGTTTCTAATCCCATTTTCTCTATTGCAGAGCTTCTTCACGTGGTCCCTGTAAAAGACGACAATGCATACACTCAGGGATCCTGAAGGCTGAGTGGTCAATCCATCATCTGTGTGGTCCTTGTCCTGTGCTAGCTAATCTCTAGTTCACCTTCCCTTGCCTGCCACTGGTGAGCTTTGTCTGAACAATGATCTGATCTAGTCCCTCGCCGGCTCAAAAACCTTTTCAGACTTTCAACTTGAACCTCCAATGGTTCAAGCTTCTTCACAAACTGAACCCAAACCACCTTTCCAGTCGTATTTTGGCGCATTCCTGGAACTTGCCCTGCACAGAACTGCTCCGCCATTCCCCAATTCCACCACCCTTTATTGCACATGTGTGGGAGATGTGCCTCAGCCCCTGCCCCCACCCATCCTCCCTTCTTCTGTTAGAGAAACCCTAGGCACTCCCCAACCTCCTCTTGGTGTTCTCTCAGGCACAATGTTGAATAACTGATTATTTGCAAGAATCTTTCCCCACCAGACCAGGATGTCTCCATCTGATCCCTTTTCATGTCCTTAGCATAGAATGGTGTAATGCACACAGTAGGTGTCCAATGCTTGCTCTCTCTCAGTATTTCTCAAATGGCTCTCTCAGGCCTTTCCAGCCCCTTCTCTGACTTATGGCTTGGAGGCAATATTACGAAGGGGTTTCTTTAACTTTTCTACTGCTGAGGAAATACATTAGGAGATGCCACTGACGGACCACTCCTAGGGGCTTCCAGATACAGGCAGGAACTAAGTAGAGGGACAGAATGAAGCTAGGGACCTTTCTCCAGGCTTCATAAGTTATACCTTTAAAGTGTGCTTCGTTTTACTGGAAGTGCTATGAATTCTCAAATGAGGCACACCCTAATACAAATGGAAATGATTTTCAACTTGTTCATTTTCAGGATTATTCACGATTCTGTTCCTCTTCATGATGGTAGAAACTCCTGAATTGACTATAATTCAAAGCAATTATTGTTCTTTAGCTGCCAAGGTGCCCTGTTATTCTTTTCTTAACTATCCTGGATGATCTGAGCCCAGTTCAATGAAAAGCCTATTTTTTCCTAGCTCTGTACCTTTTCATTTGCTAAATTTACAGCATTCACATGAAAGGAAGAAAGGAAGCCCCACTCTTGCCCCCATTGGGAACATGATATATGGGTTTTAATTGCCCTTGTAATTATACCCTTGTCCAGCTCTGCGCAGGTATGGTGTAGAAATTAAACATTATAGCAAAGCCTGAGAAGGCCTCATTGAGGTAGGAAGACGACGGCTTTGCAAGATTTCCTGTCACCAGGAGAAGGAAAGAGAAAAATGAAAGGTGGTCTGGGAATGTTATAAGCTAGCCAGCAATCTCCACTGAGGAAGCATTTTCTGTCTATGACCGCCTCTAAAACTGTGCGAGCTGTAAAGCTGGGGATCCCCTGGTGGTCTGATATTCAGCTAAGGCTGGCTGAAAATGGCAGAACTTGGATTGCTTGGCTCTGAATTAGGAAATAAGCACAGCAACAAAGGGAAACATGCTATGACATTTTCTAAATATTTACTAAGGGGAGTTGACAATTCAGTGTCTGGAGCCAGATCTGGCAGTGAATTCTGACTGCCTCCTACACCTTCCCTCGATCGCCATCTCTATCTCCAAAACCAGGTGACCTTCACCTCTTGGGGTTGGCAGAAAAAAGCAGCAACCTTGTGAAAACCCAGCAAATGCTACATGGTGATTCGGGCTCACAGACCACTGCATTTATTCCTCATCCCCAGATTTTTTATATGAAGTACAGTAAGGAAAGACCTGATTATAAAAACAACTGGGTCAATACAAACTACTTTTAAGATAAAATACTTCTTTGCCCAGCAATTTCTGACTAGTAATATCCATACAGTTTCAGAACCCAGTATCTATGAACAGTCCCTGCCAGTCCTCATCATAAAATCAAATGTCTCATCTGCCCACATGACAGTTATTTTCATTCCTGATCCTCCCAGGTCAATTGATAAACGTCAATCAGCAAGTCTGAGGTTTTGAAAAAACATTATGGATAATGAAGAAATGTACTTTATGTCACTTTATGACCACCTCTTGCTGGTCATGTTTCCTATACTTTCAAGTCTTATACAAAGAGTATAATTTTGCATTTGCTCTTAAAGTCTGAAATAACACACTTCAAGAGCAATTTGGTGATTGGGTTTAGATTAAAACAGGTATCTGACAGTCCCAATAATTCCCCAGAGTCCTTTCTTTCCCCACAGCCCCAGAAATGCTACATAATTATTTTAAGTCAAGATAGTAATCCACAGGGGCACCTGGGTGGCTCAGTGGGTTAAAGCCTCTGCCTTTGGCTCAGGTCATGATCCTCCGGTCCTGGGATTGAGCCCCGCATCCGACTCTCTGCTCAGCAGGGAGCCTGCTTCCCTTCCTCTCCCCCTGCCTGCCTCTCTGCCTGCCTCTCTGCCTAATTGTGATTTCTGTCAAATAAATAAATAAAATCTTAAAAAAAAAAAAAAGATAGTAATACACATACCTATTGGATAAAAATGTATACATCTGTATGCCTAACAAGCAATGGGAAAGTTATGGAGCAGTTTATAGTTTAATGCTCACTGATGTCTTCTCACCTGCCTGTCTCCAAAACCTGTTTTTTTGTTTTAAGATTGTACTAAGATTAAAATACATCCTCTCGCAAATCTCCCTCAAAGGAAAGAAAACTTCACTGGTTTGGTTAGGCACGACTTCAGGAAATAAACCCAATATTGGTCTTGAGAGAAAGACAGGCATGACATGGGCAAGAATGATAAGAAACATGGAAGGCAGGTGCCATGTCTGTACAGAGATGACCAGGTAAACTACAATTAGGTCTCCCCTTTAGGTAAGCAGCCCCACAAACAGAGGCTGGACTCTGTGACCTCCAAGGTCCCTTCCCACTCCAATAGCATTTGCCTCGTGAATTTTTTATAGTCATCCTCTGTCCTATCACACTGTCCCCATGCATCATCAAACCCTCCTGGCCACTTCCACGACTGAAAGGAAAATCTGTTAAAAAAAAAAAAAATCCATGCTTTGACTACTGCCAAAATTACAGTTCTGTCCTTGAAACAATGACCTGAACGTAATGGGCCAGGCTAAACACCTCTGAGCAAAGAAGTGGTCAATACCATCTTCAGGCAATATTTTTTAAAGCTTCTCTGATGCAGAATTATAACCCAAGGTCTTGGGAGGGAAAGACTGTGAAGCTAACAGACCATCCTAGAACTAAACCTCTCGAACTGCACACTTCTATTCCCGGCCCCGTGACTAACCTTAAAAAGAGGGTAGGAACTTAATGGCTGAGTTTGAATCCAGGCCCCACCTCTCATTAGCTGTATGATGTGAGGCAAATTTAATTTCCTTGAGCCTGTTTCTGGACTTGTAAAATGCTGGTTATATGAACTACCTTGCAGGGTTACTGTGACAATAGGATTAAGAAAAGCCTCCGAAATAAAAAAGCGCCCCTGAGCATTCATTTGTTCATTCTCCCATTCATTCATCAAAGATTAACTGAGCGTCCACAACCAGCCAGGCACCAGTACATTGAAGATGGGGGGGAAATGAAAGCTATTCTTACTTTTATTTACCCAAACAGCCTGTTTCCAGAACTGTGGCAGAACTGTCAGATTTTGACTTCAGCTCAAAACTTTCATGACTAAAATAGTCATTTGTAGTTTGTCAGATATGATCCCACAAGGGAGCACACCTACTGCCTTACCTTTACACACCCCAAAGGTAATCACCTAGTAGATGTTTGGCCAGAGGGCACCTTCAGAACACTTCGAAGAAGCAACAACCAGAGGAAAAAGTGGTATCCCAGCTCTCAGCTGGACAAGCCACTCAGGAAAACTCGATATGTCTGTACTACAAGACATGTCCTGGATGCCTGGGAGTTTTTGGGCGCTTTCAATTCCACGAGTGGACTCTGAGTCTTCCGAGAATTTAGGATTAACAGCTCTGGCTCATCCCCAATCTTTGTGACTGGGCCACTAATGAAGCTAAGAGCAACAGCTAAAGGGTCTAAAAGCCATGTTTTTGTAATGTATGGCTTATGGTTTTCAGCTGTGTTTTACTCTACAGTTTGATAAAGGTCAGTATAAATGATCCCCCTATGAGGAGTCAGTTGGTTTCAAGGCTGTAGGCTCTTCTTCAATGGGAGCCCAGCATTCCTTTTCTTAACCAGCCCAAAGCCTCCATACAAGTACAAACCTAGCTGTATTGGGTGCTGGGCACTGTGTACACTTAAACATTTTGCACTTACAATTTAAAAAAAAAAAAAAGAACAAAAAGCTTTCAAAGACTTTTTGGAACCCAAGGCTCCTAGCAGAAGAGTAAAAGTCTGACCCTGGCATAAGAAATAACCTGCCCTGGATCATAGGGTGGTCAAAGAGGGAATTCTAGAATAAAATTCAGAGCCATCTGTGAAGCTAAGGATAAGTTAGTGGACAGCAGAGAGATGCCTAACAATTTTGATATGAAGACTCCTCTCATTCAGGAGCCACCTGAGTCATTTTCCCTAGAAACTGAAGGATAGAACAGGACTACCTGAAGGCTGTGAATTTTGCATTGTTACCTCCTACATGGAGGTGACAGCCTAGGCTCTTCACAGGAGTCATGGGTACAAAACTACTGTCACTATCTTGCCCCACCCCCCATGCATCTAAAATTTTTTTTTCTAAAAAGTGGATATTCATTACCCTTCAGCCAGTTTAGCGCATTATTATCAACTTCTGGCCCCTCTAATTGCTCACTGAAAACAGTGGTTTGGATATTAATAGGCTATAAATCAAGGCCCCACCTAGGGCTCGTTGTCACAGAAACAGTACTCAAGCCCACAGCGGCTTCCCCACCCTGGGGAAGTCTGGGCGACTTGGTGGGAGTTGGGGATGCTTTTAAAGCTCCTGTTGTTTCTTCCACTTTCTGCTATTTCTCAAGGCCAAGTTGTTGGAGAAAGAGGAACTGGTGAGGCAGGTGAGAGTAAAATGGACCGTAGCAGCTTGGAGAACTCTTTGGAAGAGGAGGGCAGGAGGTCCTTGGAGTATGCCTCGGGCATTCTGTTCTTTCCTCCTTGGGTCTGCACCTAGCCACACTCTCCGCGTCGTTCCCAGCGTCCGGGGATCAGGCCCCTTCGCTGACCTGTCCTGTCCTCCCTGCCTGGGCGCTAGGCTGCCGGCGGAGCGCGCGGACAAGTTCCCCAGAAGAAAATTTGAGCGGCCCCGGGGTGAGAAGCCCGGCGGCAGGAGGCAGAGAGGGCAGCGCGACGCTCCGACACGCTGGAAACAGAATTCCCTTTGCCCCACGCCGGGGTCTCGGAGTAGGTGGCCCGGGACTTGAACGCTCACCGCCCTCCCACCCCCGCCCTCCCAGAGCCCCGGGGCTACGCTCCAGGATCCGGCTCTCCAAAGCAAAGCGCCCGACTCCCCAAGTGCCTCCGAAGCCCACGCGGATTCCCGCGCCCCAGGGTGTTCGCTGCCGCAGCCGCCAGGGCCTCCCGGGCCCCACGCCCCGCACCCAGGGCTGAGCCCCCACCCGGCCCCCTGGGCCACCCACGTCACGCGCCCCCTGGGCCCAGCGCCTCTTCCGCGCTGGCGCTGCGCGCCCCAGCCTCGCGCATCCGCATCTGCACCCAGCCCCCGCCGGCCGATAGGCCCTCCGGGACTCACCTGCGCTGGGGCTGTAGCGGCGGCCACCCCGAGCCCGGGGGCGGCGGCGGCGCAGGGGGAAGAGGGCAGCACGGGGCTCCTAGCACAGCGGCCGCCGGGCGCCTGGTGCTGCCGAGCCGCGGACCCGCCCAGAGATATAAATAACATTATCTGAGGAGGGACATTCCTGCCGGGGGACATCGCTGCTGCCGGGACCAGATAGTCCCGCGGCGGGGGCGGGGAGGCGGGGCCGCAGCCTCCCGCAGCGCCAGGCCCAGCCCCCGCCTTCCCCACCCACTCCCGCACCTGCCAATCAGCCTCCGCGCCGGGGGGCACCTGCCAGGCCTCCGCCCGGGCTCCGGCGGCCGGCCTCCGCCTCCTGGCTGGCCGCCTGAGCCCCGGACGCCAGAAGCTCCAGCCTCCCGCAGCGCCCCCATCATCGTTCACCTCCCCTAACCGCGCGCTGCCGCGAGCTCCCTGCGGCGGGAAAAGGGTTTCACTCCGCAGCCCGGGCCTAATTCGTGCGCCCTGAGCAGCGAGCCTGGACACGAAAACGAGCCTTCTCCACCAGCCTTTCCCGCCCCGCGTCCCCACTGTGTACTCTCTGGTTTTTAAGATTTATTAAAACACACGCTTAGACCGTAGGGTGGGCGAGGCAGACGCCGGGGCCGTGCGCCCCAGCTGCGGCGGGTTTCAGATGGCGAGATTGTTCCCAGGGACTGGCGTGTTAGAAAGCACGCTCCGGGGCGGACTTCACTTGGCAGGCGGTGTGAACAGACGCTGGGAGGCTCCCCGCCCCCAGCCCACACAGCCTTAGTGTCTCTTTTTCTGTCTGCAAACCTGGTGCGGTAGGGGCAGACCCAGCACTGCTGACCGGGCGCAGCCCACAGTCCCACAGCGCTAGCATATTGCAAGGACTGTAATCAACAGGCAAACTGCCACACCAGCCCACTGGCACCTCCTGTCCTGTCCCGCTTTTCAGGAGAGCAGGGGCTTCCTCTCTGCAAAATTGGATGGGGTGGAATGCAGTAGGCCAGAGAAAACACTAGAACCAACGGTGCCAAAGACGAAAAGACATGGCATCTCCGAGTCGCCCGAGAGAGATTCACAGAAGAAAATGGGCAGTTTGCATTTTCTTGACTTTCTTAAGATACAAGGTTATTGTTCAGTAACACTTAGTGGTACGTACGCTTCACGGTAGCTTTCATTTCCTTTCTCCATCGGTTGTTCCTGGGACGTGTCTCATCCAGGTACCAGCCCAGGCTTTCTCAGGTATTAATGCATGGCAGTGGAGATTAAAAGCTCAAAGAGATAGAAAAGAGTTGCAACTTTGACTAATACTGCCTGGTATTCTTAACAACGGAACAGTCTTAGCCCTGAGTTATTTGCTTCGGAGTATAATTATGCTGTTTTCCAGGATTTACTAGGAAAAGGGTGTTTAATTGCCGGATGTGCATGCTTCGTTTATATATTGAACAGATGCAAAGATATTTCACTTCCTGCTGCAGCCACACTTCTGGAGAGTAGGCATTTAGACACTGATATGTGCTAAGTGGGGCAAACTCCACAGATATGACAAAGTCACAGAACTCTCCACCCTAGGCCCCTGATGTCTGGACCCTTATTAACCTCAATTTCTCAAGAGACACTAGTAATATAGGAAAGATGATAGCAGAATATTCGCGATCAGCAATTATGTCCCCCCCATCTGATAACATTTAAGGATCTATTTGTTTATTACTGAGTTAGAAACAGAAAGATCTCTTTCATTTAAAAAAATTATTTAAGAATCAAATTCTGGCAAGAGAAACTCAAGAAAAACAGGCCAGCTTCAAAAGCTGAGAGTATGATAGATCTCAAGTAGAAATCCTTGATCTGTTTTTGAAAGGAAAAAGTGGTGAGAAATTATGCTTTTAAAAAGCCTTGTGTGAATAAACTTACTAAATAAATTCATGATTCCTGAGGATTGCAGCTCTGCAGCTACATAATTGTATACTACATAAAACAAATAATTCCTTAGCTATAAGTCTGTGGCACTGAACTGAAAAGTTGGAGACATATTTTTTAAATTTTTATTTTTTTATTTGATAGAGATCACAAGTAGGCAGAGAAGCAGGCACGGTGGGGGGGGGGGCGGTGGGGAAGCGGGCTCCCCACTGAGCAGAGAGCCCAATGTGGGGCTCCACCCCGGAACCCCGAGATCATGACCCGAGCTGAAGGCAGAGGCTTAACTCACTGAGCCACTGAGGTGCCCCACATATTTTTTGGTAGCCTTGGGATTTATAATTTTCAACAAGAAAAATTAATATGATAAAAGTACCAAATCAGTGGGCAGATTACCCTAGGATTTTACAAACCAGCTCAGCTGCTTTAGTTATCTCCACTTTAGCTGAAAGCTAAATAATTCAATACAACCTCATTTGCTACAGAGCCTGTTATCCTGACAGCATCCTCAAATGCTTTACAGCTAATAGAGTTACAGTGAAATGATAAATCAGAACTGAGGGAGACAGGAAATTTCAAAGTACAGAGGGAAAGGGCATTGTTAAAGAAGGAGGAGGAAAAAATAGAAAACTCCAGGAAGTGGGAATGAGAAATTGGGGAGAGATAAGAAGGAAAAGCTGAATATATGGGTTCATAATCAAGGTCATTGTTGGGCAATGGAGACAACAGGGATTTTTCTGAGGATAGTATGTAATGCCTCCTGAATTGTCTGACGTGTGGGAAATTGGCTTTCATTCTCTTTGGTCCAGGGGCTGCACCTCCTTTCCCCCATCCATGTTGACGCTTCACACTTCAAGCTACCCAGCAGGCTCCCAATAGGTAATCAGCAGTGCTGGGGCCAGAAGGGAAGGTGTGCGTTTGAGACTAGACCTGGTCAGCCAGTAAACCAGAAAGTGAGAGGAAGCACTCACAAGAATGGCCTACCCAGCTCCAGCTAGTATCAATAGATGAGGCCAAGAGGATATACATTAGGACAATGGAGGAATCTGACACAAAGGGAATTTTCACTTTCTATCTCTATATTCTCTGAATTTTTCACATTGAGCCTGTATTATTTGATAATCAGTAGAAATCATAGAGACAATAGTAGGTAGAGATTAGATCCAAATGAGTCCAGCACATGCATTTAACTTTTCTTCCATTCCAAATCTCATAAAAGGATTTAGAATAAGAATTTAACAGCACAGGGAAACAAAACAAAGGCTGATCAACTCCCCAAGCATTTTTAGGAAATCCCGAAATATAGAAAAGAGACAGGATCTGATCTAGAGAGAAATAAAATGAGAGAAAGTCAAAACAGGTTCAGGAGATGGAATCGCTTAGGGAAGTTCCAAGCATGAGTCAAAGGATATAAGAGAAGGAGGGGGCCCTAGGACAGAATAATACATCGAGGATTATTCCCTCCCTGCTGGCTTTAAGTATCAGATGTTTGCCTGTGGGATAAAGAAGTGAGGAGAGATCTTGGAACCAGAGGAAATGACAGGGAACCTTTTCTCTCTCATGATAGCATGTGTGCCTTTCCTTCCCAGAGAGACAGTGGTAAACAGAATGGGCAGGCTAATGAACTATCAAATAAAAGATCCTCAACTCAAATCACCAACGATTCTGTCAGGGTTGGGGAACAACTACATGAAAGAGATTTTCTAGACTAGAAAGAAGTGACAGCAGAGGAAACTAAGTTAGGAAAAGGAAACAGAGATAAATTTAAAATGAATTTAAACTTTATTCAGCAAGATTTGAAAGGATATTGCCATCCATGACAAGCAATAAGAAAACAGGGAAATTTTAAGTTGAAATTGAAAATTTATTAGCTGATAAGCAGAACAGACCAAGTTGAAAGGCAGATTAGTGGAAACAGAAATTCTCCCCAAAGACAAAGCCAAAAACAAGATGGAAAGTTTGTAAGAATGGCTGAAAGCCATGGAAGCAAGATCCTCAAGGTCCAATATCCATCTGATAGAAGTTATACAAGGAAAGAGAAGAAAGAGTAGAGGAGATATAATAATGAGAAAGGAGAATAAGATTTCTCAGGATTGAAGAAAATATGAATTTTCAGATTATAAAATCCTGAATTTAGAAGAGGATAAAGATTTTAAATATAGTTTATAGCTTTTTGACAGTTTAAAGTTTATGATTTTATTTATAAAATCCAATAATTTGAAAACAATTAAAGAAAAAACCAAAAACTATAATAAACTATCTTCCTGTGCCTTGAATTAAGACTATTTTTACTGAGGGACATCTGGGTAGCTCAGTGGGTTAAGCAGCTGCCTTTGGCTCAGGTCATAATCCCAGGACCCTGGGACTGAGCCCCACATCAGGCTCCCTGCTCAACCAGGAGCCTGCATCTCCCTCTCGCTCTGCTTGTTGCTCCCCTTGCTTCTGCTTGCTCTCTCTCCCTCCCCTTGTCAAATAAAAAAATAAAAACCTTTTTTTAAAAAAGGCTATTTTAAAAAAGATTTTATTTATTTGACAGAGAGATCACAAGTAGGCAAAGAGGCAGGCAGAGAGAGAGGGGGAAGCAGGGTCCCTGCTGAGCAGAGAGCCTGATGCGGGGTCGATCCCAGGACCCTGAGATCATGACCGAAGCCGAAGGCAGAGGCTTAACCCACTGAGCCACCCAGGCACCCCCGCCCAAAGACTATTTTGACTGAATCACAGAACTGAAGTTATTTGCTCGAAATTTAAAACTACTTGACTTAGAAATAAACATATATATCAGAAAGCTACTTACCAAATGAAAAGCCAAACCACATAAATCTGAGCCTACCTGATGTTCCCACTCATTCAAAACCCTGCTAGCAATGGAGGGATCCAGAGGGTATGCATGTAATGTACGGAAGACTTCAAAATAGTACCTGGAGCTCAAAAAACATCAGTTCCCCTCTTTGCTCTTCCACCAAGAGATGTATTTCATGAAACTAAGCTAAAATTTCCATCCCATTTCTGGAAACATCTAGGGGAACCATGCCCTCTACAACTCCCAAAGACAAAGCAGCAGCTGGACCAGCTGGAAAAGCCCTCCATTTACAATATAGAGGATGTAGGACCAAACTTCTCCTTCAGATGCCTCAAACAAAATGGTCACTGTAAGGAACCTGAGAACCCACAGCAGGTATGCAAATACCAAACTGACCAGAGCAGCTGACACCAATTTCAAATTGGTGGGGGGAGGAGCAGAACAAGGCTTACATACTATCATCCACTAGTCCATGGAAGCACCAGCCAAGCTTCAGAATAAATGAACATCTTTCCTTCTACAGCTGTTCCTGAGCTTTTCCTCCCTTTTCAGGATGAGACTGTTATCTAAAGGATGCCAGCTTGTACGGGTATAATAGTAGGCTTATCTTGGGGTGTTCCTGGAGGTGTTAATGTTCTTCTACAGTTGTGCTATAGGGCTGTATGGGTTTGCTAGTGTTTCCGTGACACTTACCACAGACTGGGTGGCTTGGACAACAGAAATTTATGTTCTCACAATTCCTAAGGCTAGAAGTCTGGGATCAAGATGTTGGCAGGGTTGTTTCTTCTGAGACTTCTCTCTTTGGCTTGTAGATGGCCATTTTCTCCCTGTCTTTGCAAGGTCTTTCCTCTGTGCCTGTGTCCTTATATCTTCCTCTTTTTTTTTTTTTTAGGATTTGATTGATTTATGATAGAGCACAAGTGGGGGCGGGGAGGGGGAAGGGGCAGAAAATGAAGGACAATCAGACTCCCGTGGAGCAGTGGGCTTGATCCCAGGACTCCAGGATCATGACCTGAATCGAAGGCAGATGCTTTACTGACTAAGGCACCCAGGCGCCCCATAATCTCCTCTTCTTATAAGAACACTATCGTACTGGATTAGGTCCACTCATAAGACCTCAGTTTACTCTCATTACTTCTTTAAAGGCCCTGTCTCCAAATATGGTCTCTTCTGAGGTGCTAGGGGTTAGGATATCAACATGTGAATTTGGGGGCCCATAATTGAGTCCATAAGAGAGGCCCCATCTTTTCTCACAATAACTGCTTCTGTAAGCCTACCTGCTCTCCCATTCTCTAGTTTCATTCTCCTTCAATTCTTCTTCCATATAGTAGCCAAAGTACATTTTATAAAAAGGAAATCTGATGGTGTCACTCCACTACTTTAAATCATCTAGTGGCGGGGTGCCTGGGTGGCTCAGTGGGTTAAAGCCTCTGCCTTTGGCTCCCGTCATGATCCCAGGGTCCTGGGATCTAGCTCACATTGGGCTCTCTGCTCAGCAGGGAGCCTGCTTCCCTCTTTCTCTCTGCCTGCCTCTCTCTGCCTACTTGTGATCTCTGTCTGTCAAATAAATAAATAAAATCTTTAAAAAATAAAATAAATCATCCAGTGGCTCCCCATTGCTTTCAGGATATAGTTTTAAGTTTTGCAGCACCTAGCACAGTTCCTGGCTGCAAAATGTACTACATAAAGGTCTGATGAGTAAATAAATGAACCAATGAGCAACCAAATCATGGAAACTAAAGGAGAGCTGCAATTGTGGAGATCAACCAAGAACTAGGTAATTCAAAGTCCTTTCTATTTGGCTTAAAAATATGTATTTGTGATTTTTTTTTTCAGGAGAACCACTTTCTTATTTATGTTTGAGTAAGGTTATTTAAATGAATTCACATTCCCTGAGAAATAATTGGCAATATTTGTGCCTGAATTTCACCAGCTCCTTGGCCCCCTTGGCACAGTCATACCTAACTTACTGTCTACAGGTGAGAAGTGGAGCCAACTAAGTAGGTTTTATGTTCACATCTACTACCAAGTTCACCTGCAGGGAAAAAAGGCCTGCTGTCTTTCAAAGTCTCATTCATAATGAGGCACAGCAAATGCAATGGTGACTGTTCAGCATGGAATTTTGTCTCTGTTTGCCCTACCTCTCAGTGTCATTTTCAGACCTCATCCTTGGAGCAAGGCCACACTCCAATATGCCAAATACTTGAGCGCACAGGATTAAGAACATCCAAAGGTAGATCAAAAGCATTACAGTGAATTGATGTTGCTTTGACATCAACGTTCTTTTTTTTTTTTTTTTTTTAATTTTCAAAGGTATGGCTGGAGGTATGGATGGAGGTCTACCATTGACCAGCCATGACATCAACATTCTTATCTTGAGTACTCCACAAAGTGTATAATCTGTATGTGGATAATTGAGAGTGCCTAAACCTGAAACTTTGTTCTCTTCCTTTAGATATTTATTGAGCCAGGAACTCAAATTAAGAGGAGAAACAAGAGTTACAGTTCAACCAATTAAAGAATTTTTTTGTTTACGTGATGGTTATTGCCAACATAAATGTTCTTAATTGTTTTTATTTGTTAGTGAGCAGTTTGCAAATTTAAAAAAAATTTTTTTCTAATATTAACCAAGACCTTTGGGAAAATTTCAATATCGTTTGGAAAGATATTGCAATAAAAGTCTTCATTACCTCTGCAGATTCATCTCGTTTTCTGTTCTGTGGGATATTTGTGCAGCTGCTTAACTTCTGTTTTGATATTTCTTCAAAGCTTTAAAGTCTACAAGAAACTATGATTCAACTCAAACATGATTTATTTTGTAGAATAACTACATCTTATCAAAAACATCATTTTTCCTCATTTTCCTTTGTGTAAGGCAAATTCTATTTTTAAAGGATTACTTATCATTTTCTTTTTACCAAATGCCATATAATCATTTTTATTCAATTTCATGAAGTAAATTGCTATCATTATCCTTATTGCTAGATAAAGAAACCAAGAAACTCAGAGTTCAAGTAATTTTCCAAAAAAAAAAAAATCACATAGAACTCCAAATATCTTGCTTATTAAAGAGTTATTTATCCAGGAAGCACTATCTCCTGGTTCTTGAATTAACACATTCCCATAATATTTAATGTAGATTATCCATAGTATAGACTAATATATTTTTAAAGATTTTATTTACTAGAGAGAGAGAGATCAAGTGAGAGAGAAAGAGAGAGAGCGAGCATGGGAGAGGCAGAAGCAGACTCCCCACTGAGCAGGAAGCCTGGCACGAGACTCTATTCCAGGACTCTGGGACCATGACCTGAACTGAAGCCAGATGCTTAACTGATCAAGCCACCCAGGCGCTCCTACACTAATATTTTAAGTCAATAATTAAGTCAAGAATTAAGCCCCAAATTATGCTGAGCATGCGCAAGCAGCAACTTTATGTGGCTTATCCTATTCTATCATCATCTTAATCATCAAAATACACATAATGACGCATATGCTCTGGACCTTCTGAAAGAAGCAAAAACTATAGGCCCTTTTTTGGAAGGGTTTCAAAGCTGTGTCTGAAGATCAGTATCCCATATCTGACCCCAACCCCTGCTAAACCTTTCTCCACTCCCACTCCTTACCTCTAGCAAATACTACCAGTAATTGATAAGTAGGGGCTTGCCTCATATGATTTCAGATACTTGAAACCATATGGAATGCCCTCATTCCAAAGATTATATAGGAATCCACAAACTTATTTCATAACTAACAACAAATGTTAAAAATGCAAATGACCCTGGGAAGAATTCGCTTTTAAGGTACAGCTTTGTGGCTACTGGAGGAAGAAAAAGTCAGTGCCCCTTAGTAGCATTTTAATAGCTCAGCAATTTTTTTGAAAAGAAGTTAGCTCAGTGGAATGGAAAAAATCAGTAGACGTAGTCAAAAGACCTGGATTCTATGCCCCTTATCTTCTCTTCTGTGCCTCCGTGTCTCTTCTGTAAAATGATGGCACTGAACTAGCTAGTCTCAAGGACTCTTACAGCTCTAGCTCTCTATATTTTACACCTATAGTGAGAACATTCTATATATTCATTATAATAATGTTCATTAAAATGAAAAATTGGAAATCAATGTCCATCCAAATGGAATTGGTTAAACCATGTATGGTGTAGACACACACACACACACACACACACACACACACACACACAGAAATAAATTCTATGTAGTCAGTTAAGTGACGATGTGGTTTTATATTTGTTTATGGGAAAAGGCACCATGACACACTGCTAAATTTTCTGTTTGACTAAGAAAGAAAGTATCAGAAAGGATACTCCTAAAATGTTATTTCTAGATGGTGGAATTAAGAGTAATTCTTACTTCTTTCTCTATTTTTGGATAGTGTTTGGATATTTTAGAAGCAGAGAATATTTTCATAATAAACAACAAAGTTATTTTCAATTTGGGAAAGATACTAAAACTAAATAACAAATATTCTATCCTTTTCTGTGAGCAAGTTTTGCTAGACAAGAGGGCCAAAGCAAGAATAGCAGTGACCTAAAGGAAAACAATGCCTAAATATTTTAATCAATACCCTGATAGTGAAATAAATATGTGCCTTAAAAGTAAAGAACTGTTCTTGTTACACAAATTGGGCTCAGCTGATTTTTCTTAGTTATCCCAGTCATGACCAGTGTTGGGAGATGGATATGCTTGCTCCCTCACCAGTTTATCCTACACCCAATGAGAAGATTGGTCAAGTCATCAGCCTGGCCATTGGATCCAACCCAAAGCTAACCATCTGAGGACACAATTAATCCCATAACTTTGTATTCTTTACTCTACGCTTTATTTATTTAAGTTTCCCAATGTTGCCTAATCAATCTTGATAATTGTCACCACTCAAATTTGAAAGCATGCAGAATTAAGTATTTGAAGGTAGACAAAATCAGACCAGATAGAAAATCATACATAATTCAACAAAGGAGGAAGAACTGAGCTTTCTAAATCCAGAATGGCGAACGAGAGTTTTGACCGAAGTTCAAGATTGGTAAGAAAACAAAATGTTGCAGGAGGCCGTAAATTAAATACAGACCAACACTGTAGCTATTGTCTTTCAAAAAGTGTGGGGTGGGGCCAGCAGAGATTTCAATGAAGAATGAAATCTCTGGGAGTCTGAGCAAGCTAAGTCCATGGTACTCTGCTCTTCCTGAGAGAGCCTTCTGTTGACAATGAAATTTTCATATTGAGTTCCACATTATTTGCTTGTCACCAGCTGTATCATGCCTTCTATGCTAAAATCAATTTCCGTAATTCTCAATTTGGGGGGTCATTGGGTATATGGGTTAACTATCCAGGAGCGAGACACTTGGGAGAGGAACTACGCTCACATGGAAGAGAATTTCTCAAGTTCTGACCCACGGCAGCTCAGGAAGTCAACTGGTGTTTGCGTGCTGGAAGTGCTGGAGGTGTTAAACGACACTGCAAGTACTATCATTTTAAGTCAAGGACAGCCTATATGTAATTAGGGGGAGTGTTTTTTATGAATTTATCACTTATTTTATCATATTCTGCTTCCTGAGAGGATTTTGAGGAGGTCCTTGCATTTTATTTACCAGAGCAGCTTCATGTATTAGTCTTCTCTTTCCAACTAGATTGCATAATGCCTGATACTTAAAAGCATGTCTTTGGTTTCTATTGCTCAAGGTGTCTGGTAGAATGCTGAGCAATGACTGATGGACATACATAAAAATAATACTGAAGTGTAACGAGCAGAAGTACATAGTTACTACTGGTTAATTTAATTAGGAAAGCCATGTTACTGACTCTAGCCCTTCTTCTGGATCCCACAAAGGACAGGGTGATCATAGGGTGATCATATGTCCCAGTTTACTTCAGGCAATCCTGGTTTACACCTGTCGTCCTGGCAGAATCACTCACTCCCTTGTGCTCTCAAAAGTGCAAATTACACAAGGACCCTATTGATTAGGTATCACTAAAGGGCCTCCGAATAAATTCCAATATACAAAAAGCAATTCGGCTTTAGCAGTAAACGAAAGCTTTGTGGTGAAAGACGACCACAAAGTACAAAGTTAAGATTACATTATTAACTGCTTGGTATTTCCTAACACCAGTTAGCTCTATATAAGTTTAAGTCAACTCTGCCCTCTACTGTCTTATGACAGTATTATGACATCATGAAGCTAGCACCATTTCATCTTCATTGGCTGAAACTGATTATGTTGGTCCTCTTGATGACTTTAGAGGGCTGATCCTCAACCTTGAACCACTACAATTAATTTTTAAAAATCCCCACTGCCTATGCTGTCACCCTGATCAACTAGGTCAGAATCTCTGAGGATGAGACCCAGAAGTCAATTTTTTTTAAAAGCTCCCCAATTGCTACCAATGTACAGCAAAAGTGGAGAACCACTGCCTAGAACAGTTAGATCAAATAGCCTGCCATGGTTCGCTTAGTTTTTTTTATTCCATAGCCCAGATTATACTATTCTCTTAATCATATCTGGAAAAGCCTTAGAAGTTAGAAGAAAATGATGAGTGCATCAGGACAAATCTACATCACTACTGAAAAAAATGGCATTTAAAAAAGCCATTCTAAGGGATGGTGTCTTCCTTGGGTATAAAAAAATATTTTTAATTATAGTGATGACATGGACAGTACTTACTCAGAAAAGAGTCTGTTACGCCATCAGGTTTGATGGCGCAGCTCAGCCCTAATTCTCTGTTGATGGAATTACGTGCTGAAGAAGCTCTAAGATAGCCAAGAAAGTTGAGCCAGAAGATGGGGGCAAATGAGGTAGAGCCCATTGCATTAAATGACTGCTTCTTTTTGTGTGAATGTTCAGAAACTTGTTAATGGAGTTTATCATATGGAAAAGCACTGATGCGAAAGCCCAGGAAATCTGCTGGTAGAAGTTGCACTAATTAGAACATTAACTAAATTAAGTCACTGGGGGGCAGCGAATCCCAAAGGGAATAACAGAGAAAGGAGAAAAATACAGAAAAACCATTAAAAATGAGGCACCTGAGTGGCTCAGTGGGTTAAGCCTCTGCTTTCAGCTCAGGTCATGATCTCAGGCTCCTGGGATCGAGCCCTGTTTCAGGCTCCCTGCTGAGGGAGCCTGTTTCCCCTGCCTTTCTGCCTACTTGTGATTGCTCTCTCTCTGTCAAAGAAATAAAATCTAAAAAAAAAAAAAAAAAAAAAAAAAACAAAAACAAAAAGGAGAAAAAGAAAAACCCTTAATAAACAGCAAGAGACGGTTTTTGCAGAAAATTAACCATGAAGCAGGTTTTTAAAAAAAGTTTTCTTTATTGGAGAGCGAGGGAGAGAGAGAAGGGATGGGGGCAGAGGGAGAGATTCTCAAACAGACCCCACTAAGTGCATAGCCTGACTCCCTCTCACAACTCTCACAACTGACTGAGCCACGAGGCTTTATTTATTATATTATTTTATTTTTTATTATTTAAGTTTTATTATTTATTATTTTATTTTATTATTAAAGCCCTAGGCTTTTAATAATAAGTGACAGGTTTACTTCCCACTCCTTTTTTCTAAAGTTCACTAGGAAAGGCTAATGGATCTCATGTCTGAGACTGGCCTTGTTAAAAGAAGTCTTATTCCTCTTAAACTCTTAACCAAAACTGTGCAATCAGCCAGAGTGTTGGCATAAGAAACAAGGGATCATTTGGGAATTTTGATAGTGAGCATCAGGGTAAAAATCCCCTGTGAAAACAGCAGAGGCCTCCTAATACTAAAAGGAGGGGAGAGGAAGATGCATGTGACAGATGTTGGTGTCCTTGTACGCCGCATCTGGGATTACATTATTCAGTTCTTCAATCCAGCCAAAGGCAATACTCTTGGCATAAGTGGGGACAGAGTAGAGGTTTGGAAGGAGCACTGGGAATTATTCTAAATGATTCTGTCTGTGCTGGTTTTATTGTCTGTGGAACATCTGATACTTGTAGAAATGCCTTTGCAAGAAAGGAAGGGGGACAAAGTAAAAATGTTTCCATAAATATATTGTTTCATAAGAATGGTTCTTACTCTTTTCTGGACAACAGACCCCTGTGAGTATCTGATGAAGGCTATAGGCCCTTTCCCCAGGGGAAAATGGACATCTTAAAAATTTAAATTCTATTAATTAACATATAATGTATTATGACTTTCAGAGGTAGAGTTCAATGATTCACCAGTCTTATATAATACCCAGTGCTCATTACATCACATGTCCTCCTTAATGGAAAAAGGGAAAATTTAATACATAATTTTACATATAGTTCAATCCTAGTTTAGGAACACTAGACATACACATGGCCTACAGTACATGAAAAGGTGCTCAACATCACTGATTATCAGGGAAATGCAAATCAAAACTTCAATGAGATATTAATTCACACCTGTTAGAATGGCTAGTATCAAAAAGACAAGAAATAACAAGTGTTGGCGAGGATATGGAGAAAAAGGAACCCTTGTACACTGTTGGTAGGAACATAAACTGGTGTAGCCACTATGGAAAATAGTATGGAGGTTCCTCAAAATAACAAAAATAGAAATACCATATCAACCAGTAATTCCATGTCTGGTTATCTATCTAAAGAAAATGAAAACAGTAATTAAAAAAGATATGCACCCCCATGTTCATCACAGCACTACTTATAATAGCCAATATATGAAACAACCTAAACCAACAGATATAGAAAATGTGGTATATATATACACAATGGGATATTATTCAGTCATTAAGAAAATTGAAATCTTGCCATTTGCAACAGCGTAGATGGGCCTTGCAAGTATTATGGAAAGTGAAATAAGTCAGAGACAAATACAATATGATCTCACTTACATGTAGAGCCTAAAGCAAACAAAAACAAGCTTATAGAAACAGAGAACAGATTGGTGGTTGTGGGGGAGGAGGGGAGTTGTGGTAATGAAATGAGTAAAGAGAATTAAAATATAATACCTCATAGTTATAAAACAAATAAGTCACAGGAATATAATGTACAGCTTGGTGACTATAGCTAATAATACGTAATGCATATTTGAAAGTTGCTAAGAGAGCAGATCTTAAAAATTCTCTTAAAAATAAGAAAATTTTCTTAAAAATAAGAAAAAGAAACTATATACCTATATGTAATGATAGATATTAACTAGATTTATGGGGTGAGCATTTCAAAATATATACAAATGTTGAACCTTGTTGTATACCTGAAACTAATATAAGGTTATATGTCAATTATGCTGTAATTTTATTTTATTTTTAAAGACTTTATTTATTTATTTGATAGAGATCACAAGCAGGCAGAGAGAGAGGAGGAAACAGGCTCCCTGCTGAGCAGAGAGCCCAATGTGGGGCTCGATCCCAAGACCCTGGGATCATGACCTGAGCTGAAGGCAGAGGCTTTAACCCACTGAGCCACCCAGGTGCCCCTCTACTGTAATTTTTAAAAAGAATCATTGATTTATAAAATAACTTGCTACAAATGGATTTTATTCATTGAAATTATTATAAAACATTTATTAAAAACTTACATACACGAATCTTTCAGCATTACATACACATTAGGTTAAACAATAAAAAGTTTCTGTCTTTTAATTTA
This sequence comes from Mustela nigripes, assembly GCF_022355385.1. Taxonomy (NCBI): domain Eukaryota; kingdom Metazoa; phylum Chordata; class Mammalia; order Carnivora; family Mustelidae; genus Mustela; species Mustela nigripes. Next base: position 110,128,840 of record NC_081569.1, read on the forward strand.
CTTATTATCTGATATATAATGTCATTACAGCTATGTAAAGAACATACAGTTGCTACATTGAAAAATAAAAACATTTGTATCCTCATAGGAAGGGGAAAGGACACGTTGAGAGGTGGTGGGCAAAAAGCACATTTACTCAAGGTCCACAAACTTCTTTTCAGTATAGCCAGAGATTTTTTTAAAAAAATGTATTGAACGCTTTCAGTGCAAGGTATAGTACTAGATGCTGGAGGGGATCAAAGATAAAGACCCTAAGTTCTTTGTTTTCAAGTTGTTTTTACTCCAATAGGGTAGAGATAGGAGAAGCACACAAATGACTCTAATGGAATGCAGAATTTGGTAAATGCAATATAAAAATTACAAACAAAATATTTGGGGGCAGGGTTCAGACAGCAAGATCATATTTGACAGGATCTGAAATATGAACCCCATACCTTCTTCCACCTTCCTCTCTGTGTGAATCTCCTGTCGTTTTCACAGGGAAATGTCACGTGGCCACTCCAGGTAGAAGGGCTAGGTCCCTCTTTTTCAAGCCCTTAAATCAGTTCGAATATAAGGAAATGTGGAAGTTAAAACAGGAAAGATAAACCGAAAGTATACTGTTGCTGGCTCTGAAAAGCTAGGGTAAGGAGCCTGTACCTAATTCAATCCACAATAGGAATTTGTTTTAGCCAGTCACACATCAGATCAGAACTATACTTTAGGAAAATTAATGTGGTAGCAGTGGGTAGGATAGCTGGGGTGGAGGGAGACAAGAGACAGGCTACTACAGTAGCCAGGGTGAGAAGTAAGAAGTAACTGGGCCTAAACTAGAATGGTGGTCAAGAAAGTGGAAAGCAGGATGGATGTCAGGCTGGAAAATCTATTGGTCACCAAAGGATTTCTTTTTTTAAAGATTTTTATTTATTTATTTATTTGACAGAGAGGGATCACAAGTAGGCAGAGAGGCAGGCAGAGAGAGGAGGGGGAGCAGGCTCCTTGCTGAGCAGAGAGCCCGATGTGGGGCTTGATCCCAGGACCCTGAGATCATGACCTGAACCAAAGGCATAGGCTTAACCCACTGAGCCACCCAGACGCCCCCACCAAAGGATTTTTTAACTGGGGAGTGGATTGGGGGAATTTAGAGAACCCTCAAACAAACAAAAAAACCAAACAAACACTTCAGTTTTTTTAGAGATGACCTCTCATAACCTAAATATCTGTCTCAGCGATAAATCCATAATGTTTTCTGACTGAACCAAAAGGGACCCCAGCTACATGGCAGAGATTAGGTCCATTTTAATCACCTATTGATCACTAACTGTTAAATCCTTTATCAGTTCTTTTCCTATCTGTATTTTCTTCCTCTCTTGGTCTAGTAAACTTCTTGCTTGGAATCCAGAGGGAAAAAGGTACTATGAGCAATTTGAAAAATCAAGGTTTATTCTAAGCAAATAAAGTGCTATCTACCTATCGTTTAACACAGAATATAAATTCTTTACCATATCCTTTAAAAAAAAGTCATCCCTTAATCCCAGCTATTCCTTGAAATTTCATATTTTTCCCTCCCTTTACTGACAAATTTCTTACAAGATCAACCCTCATTCATTATGTCCCTTGAATCACCATCTCTCATTCCTTAAGGAGCCCACCTCTACAACTACCAAAAAAATCGTACCTTCCGCAGAACTCATGTCACCACACCAAAACTATGAATTTTCTTAGTTTTAGCCTTCCTTGACTGCTTTCCAACATCTGGCTCTGTAGATTAACTTCTCATGCTTGAGACTTTCTTCTCCTCGGTCTTCTTGATTATACACTGTCTGCACTGTTTCCTTCCACCTCTGGAATCTCTTTTCTTCTGTCTTTACAAGTGATATTCCTTCCTACTCTACAAAATGTTAATTGTAACCTATGCCATAATCTTGGGTTGTGTACTATTTACGATTTTAGGATATTTATGAACATTCAGACTCTACAGAATTCCTAAATGCGCATCTCTAGCCATTATCACCTGTCTCGGCTCCAACTTAGTATTTCCTTTTGGATATTTCAAAACGATGTCTCAAATTCATCATACCTGGGGGATAGCTCATCTATTTCCCCCAAAAGCTAACTTCTGTCAACTCCCCCACCTTCATCAAAGATACCATCATTTTCTTACTACTCAGTTTCTAAATCCCAAATCATTCTTGACTGTTCCCTCTCCTTGCCAGTTACCACACTCTATTAATCCTGCCTTTGCAAATTCTCTCAAGTCTGCACCACCAAATCCCTTATTATTGCACTACTGTAGACTCTTATCACCTCTCTCTTGGGCATTTTTAACACTTTTAGAGCAAGTTCTTCCCCTTTCCATCCTTTCAATACACTGTATGCTTTAGTTGGGAATATTAATTTTCCAAAATTGTTTTGTTATAAGTATCATTTCTGTTCAAAACTCTTCAGTTACATTTTATTACACTACAGGATAAAATTTATATGTCTTATTCTGGCATTTAATAACCTCCAATATCTGTTCTATGCTTGCTGCTATTCTCACACAAATCCTCTACACAAATTCTTTTCTCCAGCTAAAGTGATCTTCCAGTTGCTCCCCAGATAGGACATACTTAGAGACAATAGTTACACAATCCATAGAGTAAGTTAGTTACACAATTCATAGAGAACATAACGTGAGTGGTGTCCCCTGGAGCTGTGCCATGGTTGTCTTTATTCCCATACCCATTTCAGTCTTTCTGTTCTTTATATACTCCTATACAATGCTCTCTTCTTCCTCTGTCCTAATTCTTCCTACAAGGTCCAACTCAAGTTCTATTACCTCCATGAACTCCCCACCAACTACTGTGGCCATTAATAAAACCTCTCTGCCCTTAATTCCTAGACCACTGGCCTATATATAAGTTGAATATATAATTTATCATCCAAACTATGATTTTTGAGAGTTACTGGGGGCATAATTATTCTGGATACAAGAGGCATGAACTGGGACTCTCCAGGACACACTGGAGCATATAATCAGCTACCTATATATAACTCATTTGACATTCTGTGGCAATTTCTGTTTTTTGTTAAATGTGTATATTTAGGGGCGCCTGGGTGGCTCAGTGGGTTAAGCCGCTGCCTTCGGCTCAGGTCATGATCTCAGGGTCCTGGGATCGAGTCCCGCATCGGGCTCTCTGCTCAGCAGGGAGCCTGCTTCCCTCTCTCTCTCTGCCTGCCTCTCCGACTACTTGTGATCTCTCTCTGTCAAATAAATAAATAAAATCTTTTAAAAAAAAGTGTATATTTAAATGTACGTGCCTTATCTTCTTTATCTTCTTTAGACAGTAAATCCTCTGAGTACAAATCATGCATTCCCTTCTTTGTTCACCTGGTGCCTGGCCAGTGTCCTACACATAATATATATCAAAATTATTTTTATTTCACCATGATATTTTTACTGCTGTTTAGGAATTAAACTTAAGGTAGGAATAAACTTTCAAACTCTTGGACTTTTTTTTTTTTTTTTTTTTTTTTTTTTTTTTTTTTTTTACATCCAATTGTCATTCTGGTAGGAAGAAAAAATTCTTTATGTCCCTAGAAAGAGATCCTGTCATCCAAAAATCTCCTCGACTTTTTGGTTGGGGCTTGGACATAGTCTCTGGCACATGGCTCTGCCTTGCTGCCTTGTTACATACTAATGTCCTTATTCTCAGTCTTGACAGCATACCCTTTCCATTGCTCTGTTATGACACCACACAGAAGAAAGCTGATAGCCCCAACCAGAGGGTTTATGTAACTCACATCAAAATAAAATCACATCTAAAAAAATGGTACTGTGAATAACTAACCTGAAACCAAATATTTGGAAGTTTTGATTTGCTTGACTTATTTTGCTTAATTAACATCTGGCCCCAGCTTAGCATTATCCCTGCTAAACCACCTAGTAACTAAAGGAGAAGGAAGAAAGCCTAAAAACAGAAAGAGACAGCAGGCAGTCATGATAGCTTAGGCTCTGAAAATAAACTAGAACACAAACTGAAAAATGAAAGGCACGTGAGAAAGAAAGAATTAGGACAGAATCATCTCTTGGGAGTAAACACTTAAAAGAGAGCCATGCTATCAGAGTATCAAGTCAAAATCAAAAGGGGATATGAATGGCTGTTGGAAAGCTCCAGGAAGGAAAATTATTCTGTTCAAACTACTGATGGGAAGGTCTTCCTAAAATTCCTCCTGCTGAACCTATAACTACAGTTAGACAGTGTTCATCTGTTTTTTATGTGGAATAATACAAGGAAGTTTGCCTTTGATGACTCTTCTAAAATTTGGTTCTCAGAGAGTTCATCTGGAAAACATTTGGCCTGACATGTTTGCTTGGGCCAAGTCTCTCAGCAGTTTCTGGGCCCCTCGTGACATAAGCAGTCTTTTATTTATTTTTTTAAAAGATTTATTTATTTATTTCTCTGAGAGATTGTGCAGGAGCAGGGGAAGAGAGAGAGGGAGAGAGAATCTCCAGCACACTCCCCGCTGAGTGCAGAGCATGACTCAGGGTTCCATCTCACCACACTGAGATCTTCACCTGAGCCAAAATCAAGGGTCAGGCGCTTAACTGACTGAGCCACCCAGATGCCCCCATCAGCAGTCTTAATAAACACAATACACTATCTAGAGGTTTGCTAAATAGTCTCCAGAGTTTGATAAAGAACTCCTTAGAAATAAATGACTCCCAAACTTTCCCAGAGATGCCCTTCTTCCTTCCATGTGAGATCATTGTTTACCTAGACTTCCCTGGGACAACTGAATATATGACCTCTCAGACCTTTCATTTGGTTCTTTATATCTTAAATAAAGTCACCATCTTCTCTGAAAGATTTAAGCCACAAATAGGCAACCATCTATCTCTTATTCCCTCTTTCTCCTTGTGATTTTGTTTTGTTCTCTCTCTCTTCTTTCCTCAGATATATTTAGGGCTCTTGAGGGCAGCCAGGGCCAAGTGCTATTGATTTAAGCACTGGTCTTCTCGGATGCGTAGGTGATATTAGATAACTTTTGAGAGTTCTTCTACTTCTGATTCTCAGGGGCTGCAGTTATTTACCACACCTTCATTACCACCCACTTACACTTATATCTTTATTAGATTCTCTGGACTCGATTTCATCATCATAGCTAACGTTTATGGAACATTCAATACGTATATCAGATCTTGCACCAAGTGGATTATCTCCTTTAATTCTCACAGCAGCTCAGTGAGGTTGGTGTATTCCCATTTTGCACATGAGGGAAAAGGCACAGAGAAGTTAAATACCTTGCTCAATATATCACAGCTAATAAGTGACGGAGGCAGGATGTGACTCCATATCTGTAGGTCTCCAGACAACCACTGTAGTGGAAAATGTGATGCTGCTACATAGTAGGAAGGAGACTGAGCAATTTTTAAGTTTCATCACATGATATCTGCCACCAGGGCTGGGCATAATTATGAAGTCAGCATTCCTGACATAAGGGTCAAAACTTTATGCTTCTCATAAAAATACTGGACATTTCTTAGATCTATGCTACCTACTCTATGCACCAGCCTTCCAAACTTGTTTCCCCATGCCTCTGTCCCCTTGTCTAGGGAACACCCTTCCCAACATTCTTTAATGTCCACCAATTCTTAGAGTCTGCTCAAGTATCAGCTTTTTGGGAAAATCTTTGCTAACGTGGTGTCCTTCCTTTCTCCAGGCTGACATGCCTGCCTTTCCTCTGGGCCCCAGTATTTTCCTTAAGTGTAATTATTACATTCAATTGTGATTACCTGTTTTTCTTTCCCCCTAGATTATAAGCTACTTGAAGGCAAGCATGGAGCAGGTACTCTGAACATTGTATGAATTGAATGAAATTGAATTTCTGAACTTTAATATTCTATTACCTCTTCATTTGCATTTTGGGCACTATTTTAAATTTCATAATGAAAGACTGTCTAATATAAGCATCTCAAGTATTAACTGAGTTGGAGAGGACTAAGAAACCATACTGGTAGAAGAGTCATCTATCCCACTTCAACCCAAATTAACAAACCATTATGGATTCAATTAATCTATGAAAGAAAAAGATAGAGTAGTATTTAGAACCAATTGAAGTCAGGAAGTTGTTGCTAAACTTCCAGGAATAAGGTGACAAATTGAACTCTAAGTTTACAGATCATTTCCTGGAGAGCAATGAGGTGTTAAATTGAATGATATTAGGGTACTTGTTCTTGTGGAGTCATCCATGCCTTCGGCAGAATCTTCTTTTTGGTGGGCACAGCATGAAGACATAACTGAGCAATAGATTATTGGTGCATAAAGAAGACACTGGGCTTAAGACAACAGTTTTAACCAAAACTCCTTCTCCTCAAAGGTTTTTGTTTGTTTTGCTTCTCAGATATTAAAATCCTCAAAAGCAATGGCCTAGAGTGAATAGGTCATGAAAGCGGGGAGTTAAGGGCAGGCTGGAGGGATCAGTGAAACTGTGTGTTCAGCTTGTGTAATCAATCAAAGAGCATTCCTGAGCATCCACTATGTGTCAGTCATAATGCTAAAAGCTGGGGAGTAAGCATCGTGCTAAAGGAGTTTGTAGTCAAGCAGTGACTGCATTCCATAACAGGGGAAAGGATAAAGTTAGGATTTTAAATAGGAAATTAATATTTGGTCTTCATGGAAGTAGTTATGTTGGAACCATGTCTAAGAGACTGAATGTGACCTCAACAGGGAGAGAAAGGACGATTCTGGGCAGAGGGAACAGCACACAAACAGTTAGAAAGAAGACCTGGAAAAACTTGGTGAGGTTAAGGCCTAAGTAGTTTGGTGAGGCTACAAATAGGTAATGTGTGGTGACAAGGAAAGGTAGCAGGAGGTGGAAGGGGGGAGCAGCAGGATACAAGGTGAGAAAAGTAGACTGGGGCCTTATTTTAAAAGGATTTGAATACTGTAGTAAGAAACTTGGTATTTTTGCTGAAGGCAATATGGAATCATGGAGCTTTTAGACAGTGACATAAGGTGATTTATTATAACTGTAGCATTCTTGGCACTGTCTTCTATAGTCACTTTATAAAAGGCCTCAGTTCCCTCAAACCTTTAGTGTGTATTTTCTCATTAGTTCTCAAAGAAGATTTTGTCAAGAGAAAAAAATACAAGGGACTGAAGGAAGGACTGGGAAACTGTAATTCAGTAGGAGCTCTTTGTGCCTTTAGAAACTTTCCAAGTCAGCTTCCGACAAGAGCCTGGTTTTTTGCTCGCTCTCTACCTCATTGTTCCTTCCCTAACACAACTCTTCTCCCACGGTGTTCTCTCTACCACAGAATGCTCAACCAGTCCTTTCAAACACACAAAGCCACATTATACAAATTAAGGAACACAGTCTCAAAATATCCATTTCAGCTAGACACAGATTCCCACCTTGGGCAGGTTATTAGCCATTATTACCAAATCCCCTTTTCCTAATATATTATCCATCCTTTGATGGTAACCTCATGCTTATGGCCAGAATTACTTTTCTTAGCACCCTTGAGTCATACATATATACTCACATTATCTAAAACATTGGGTATTATTTCATAAAGCCACCCTGAGTGATAGGTATATTTTTTATTGTCATTACAGATGAGAAAATTGAAGCCCAGGAAATAAGTGACTTGCTTATGGTCCTCCTTTTGTTATTAAGATACAATTTGGGGTGGAATTTAAAAAAATTTTTAAAGAGTTATTTATTTATTTGAGGGGGGGGGAGAGGAGAGGGAAGGAGAGAGAACCTCAAGCAGAAGTCCTGATGGGTACAGAGCCTGATGCCTGGGGCTCAGTCCCACAACCCAAGAAATCATGACCTAAGCTGAAACCAAGGGTTGGAGGCTTAACCAACTGAGTCACCCAGGCACTCTGGTATTTAAAATTTTAACTTTAAATCGCCATACTATTTCCCAAATATTCCTTGCAACTTCTATGTACCTTTTCTCCATTCCAAGTCATACTACTCTTTTCAAAACCACACATTTTTCTTGATTCCTATGGATTTTGTGCCTGGATTTCCTTGAAGTAAACCTCCCTCTTTTGGCCATTCTCCAGGACAAAACAGGAGCTTCTTAACTTTCATTTCTTCACTCCATTGGCTTCTCTGAAAATTTCAAACTCCTTCACCTCTCAGAGTTGATACAGGCAGTAGAAAACAAAAGTCTGCTCTGAGTTTTAGTATATCCTTAGGGCACACGTTAGACATGGGATAAAATAAAGTAAAAGCACATGTAAAACCCAGTTATATTTTGATTATTATTAAGTCTATCCCAATCTGTGTAAAATGTGAAGAATAACATTTTCCCCCAAAGAAATCAGAAATTTTGACATATGTTATGAAAATTGTATATGGAAATAATCATCTGTATATTTCAGCTGGAGGAAACAGAGTCAAGGGGGAACATTAGCAATTATCTTTTTTTTTTTTTAATGTCATGTATTTGGAAACTGGAGTTTATTAACTGAATAGCCTTGAGAGCCCTGAATAAAAGAAAGTCCAACTTGGCCACTGAACTAGAAGAAAAAAAAGAAAGGAAGGAATTTTTTAAAAAAGTAAGAAAAAAAGCTGAGTTCTTAGGATCTTTGTTGCACCTGCTCCCAGTCAGTCTCACCTGTGTTCACAGTGAAAAACACAGAATTGCTACTAATTCATTCTCCCCAGGCAGGTGAAGGCACATAAAGACCAACACCCCTGCTTCACATTTCCCTTGAGATAATGGAAAGAATAACACATACCTTCATCAAGCAGAGGAACTTCTCTTCAGAGATAAGTTTCCCTCCATCTGTGAAATTGGGCTGTGAGTGGTACCATAAAGGCTCCAGGGTGCTTCCTTACCCCTTTAAACAAAGGATGAAAATGATAGGTATGCTCTAGGCACTGTATCCTTCTAGCCTCAGCTTCAGGCATCATAAAAGACAAAAGACAAAAGGTACTAGAAAGAGGGTGTTAAAAGAAGATTCAAACAGCGCTCTTAAGGGAAAACTGTAATCCTGCCCCAGCAATGCAGTTTACCATAGTAATTGAACCATTTTAGCATCTAGTTTCTTAAATGGGTTCTTTTTACCAAGAAATAAATTCATGCATGGGCGGGCATACTTAATATATATTATTGACATCATATGTTTACTAAAGATTCCTATGGGTAGAGTACTGTCCCAGAGAAAATTCTATTAGAAGGTAATCCTTAAAGGAGTCTTGCAAACTTCATTTTAAATAATTATCCTTAAGAGAAAAGAAAATAGATTTTTTTGTGACATTTTTTTGCTTATTTTACACCACTACTTGGTCATTCCTTTCCAGTGCTAATCTCCTGCTTCGTGGTCTCTCTTTTCCTTTCTTCTACCTGTCAACTCAGAAACCTTCATATTCCTTTAAGGAATAATCTCACTTTAATTTATGGGGCTGCCCTCCTCCTCCCATCTCATCTGCTGCCTCTGTGCCCTGGATATATTTAGATTTGAATGGAGAACTTTATTGGATGGATAGCCATTAGTTCTTGAAAGTTCATACCTAAGAATAGATGACCTTTTTCATCTGCTCATTTTAATGACAAGATACCATATCACTCTGGGAAGTTAAAAAAATTTGGTAAACATGTAGATTGTCTTTCATGCCAAAGAACCAACTCTTTGAGATCTTTGACTGCAGTGTATTTTTTATTTATTTAATTTTTAAAATCATTATTGTTCCCTATTAAGTGATGAGGCAGAAAGTTATACATCTCCCCCTTGTGGTTTCTGTTAGTGTTTGCCTTTTAATGTCCAATTCTTCTAGTTCCAATCATTCCCAATAAAATACTGTTAAAATGGCTTTCCTAAACCACAACTCTTTCACTCTCCTGCTCAAATTTCCAGTGGCTCACTATCGCCTGCAGGATAAAATCCGAACTTCTTGCCATGGTCCACCTGAAATTCCTATACTAAAATTCCCTGCCTTTTGAAATCTTACACATCTTTCAAGGCCCAAATTCCTCATTCCCAGTCCCCACCTGGAAATAGTTTTTTTGCTGTTAAATAACCACAATCTTCCAGTAATTATAGGTATTTATGCTCATCTTATCTCTCACACTCTATTGTGAGTCTCTGGAGAACAGGAAGGGACAATGTCTTTTTCATCTTCCTGTTGTCCACACTGTTCCTTGTGCGAAGGCCTCAACAAATGTCTATAGAATTGAGTAAAATAGATACAGCAGTTAGTAAAACTAAAAATCAGCATTAGGTTTTAAAAACAGAGGAAGCATTTTAAAAATGGATCAAGAGAGAGAATTGTATAGACTAGCCTTGTCTAGCAGAAATATAATACAAGCACTCGTGTAATTCAAAATTTTCTGGTAGCCAGATTTTAAAAATAGGTGAAATTAACTTTAATAATATTTTTTAACTTAGCCCAATTATTTTAACATGTAATCAATATAAAAATCACTGATTAAATATTTTACTTTTTTTTTTTTTTACATTTTACAATTTTTTACATTTTTTGATCCCATCTTCTAAACTTAGGGTGTACTGACAATAAATCTCCATTCAAATTTGCCACATGTAAAAGTGCTTTATAGCCACATTGTGGCTATTGGCTACTGTATTAGAACGAAGTTGAGCCCAGGATAGGAACAAAGTCCTAGTCCTGGGTGACTGCTAGCAGTTTTGTTACCACAGATAAGACCTTTCACCATTTATTTCTTGGTTTCCTCATCTGAAAAGGGAGGACATTTTTCTTACCATTCTTATAGGGTTGTAAAGCCATAAAATTAGAAGCTGAAATGAGGCCACTTGGAAGGTTGAAAATGTCATACAAGTGGAAGTCATTGTAATTATTCCAAGAATAGAATGAACTTTGCAATAGTTAACCTCTTCTCTAAAGAACCTGGATCCCACAGTCTCCTATGCTCCCTGATTTCTTCACTGACTTGACTCTGGTAGTCAGGGTTAAGGGAGGATGCTGATGTTCCTATTGAGTATCATTTCCATTGGAGTAGCTGGTATGAAGACAGGTTGTTCAGAAACAGAAAGACAGATTTGGGGTGTTCGTATTCAGGTTAATTATGTTACTGCCAAAAGTAAGATACTTTCAATACGAAGGGAAAGGGAAAGGCAGGGCTCCAGCCACAAACATTTTCAGCTCTGCAGGGTCGACCTGGCCATTTTCTATTTGTCCAGGGCGCTCATGCCAAGGAGGTGCTTCTATGACACAGAAACGTTTCCCACCACTACTGGGATAAATAACGGTCATTTATTATTAACATTTTGAGAGTTCTTTTTAGGAGTTTTAGGAGATTCTCTGCAGAGCTGTAAGTGCCTCTTCCCCAGCACTTCGGTTATTGCTTATTCACGGCCCGAGAGCTGATTTCTTGCTCTCACTGATACGGAAAGGTACATAAATTATTATAATTTCGGCTTTCTGTACGGGGTATGCCCAGGCAGCGAGAAACAATTCCCTTTCATGCGTGTTGTGACTCGCCGTTCTGTCAGCTTAGACTCCGGAGGGCGCCCATAAGAGCTCTGCTCAGCGGGAGCTCCCTTTCGCGTTCCCGCCACAGGGTCCACGGTCCCGCCCTCTTCCCGGGTAGGTTTCCGAAGTCCCACTCCCCGCCCCGCGCTGTTGCCTGGGAGACCAGGTCCTGCTCTCCCAACAGCGGCTACGGGGCGGAGACTTCGCGTAGGTTCCCGAAATCAAATACTCCAGGGTCGAGTACTTCAGAGGGCGCATGCGGCAACCTTGGTTTTGCTCTCGCGAGGTTTCGTCTTCCCGGAAGCGGCGGAGGACGGTCCTCGAGAACGGCGTCGGGATGTGTGGGGGCTGTGTGGAGAAGGAGTATCCGAATCGGGTGAGCGAGTGGGCGCCCAGAACTTCTCGTTTTCCTGGCCCATGGCCAGCCCTTGGAGCTTCTCGTAGCCCCGGCTGGCCTTCCCTGAGAGGCCGGGCGCGGGCCGATCCAGCCGTTCTGTCCATTCCAGTGAGCCGGTAGCTGTCTTTAGGCACTTGAGGGCGGGGGCGGCCTATGGCTGTCCGTTCCGCGGGTCCCCCGAACTGGCGGCTGACATCAGCTGTCACCCCGCTTCTCTCGAGCTCCAGGGGACAACAAAGGAAACCCCACCACCGCCACCACCAGTCCAGTCTGACGACGAAGGGACACGGCCCCCTATTCCCCCGTCACATTCTCAAGCTTGATTTGGTGAAATTCACTTTTCTTGCTGAATTCTAGCGCTGGAAGGGACCTTTGAGGCCATTTGTTATAACCCAGTTTTGCAGATGAAACTAATGCCCATAGAGGAGAAATCACTTGCCCAAGTTCACATTCCCTTAACAGAAGAGCCAGGGGCAGAATTCAGGTTTCCTGACCCTTCCTTCCTTTTTGAAAAATCTCGGCTGCTCTCAAGCTCGGGAGGTTGTCAAAGCTTGTTACTGTCATTCATGTGTATACTTACTGAACATGTGTGTGTATAGTTAGATTACTTTGCTAGGCCAGAAAGGGACACCAAAGAAGAAATAGACAGCTGTCATTGCCTTCTGAGGAGTATGTGATTAACAAAAAAAAAAAAAAAAAAAGAGTAGTACAGTTGATAAATGCTGTTCAAGTTCAAAGAAATGGGAGAGAAATAGCACTGCTCTCCCAAAAGGAAGGTGGACTTCATTGGGGACTGGAAGGCTAGTGTGACTGGGGTAGAAAAGAAGGAAAGGAGGAGCCAGAGGCTTGGGAAATGTAACAAGAACAAGGATTCTTGTAATGGTTGGGAGGCGGAAAATCTGTAGTTGTCTCTGTCTCTGAATACTTACTCTTTGGGGAAGGATATACAACAAGAACACTCCCGATGCAACCTCCTTGGAAAAAGTTTTAGCTTCATATCAAATCAAATGATTTGATTTGATCTTCATATCAAATGAAGATATGCATACGGAATGACCCGGCAGTTCCATCCTAGAGAAATAAATGCATTACATTTGTTCCTGGGCACTTGTGTAAGAATGCTTACAACAGCATTATTTGCAGTCGCACACCAGAAAAGTGTGATACAGTTAGAGAATGGAACGCCATGAATGAATAATGAAAGTGAATTAGTTAGAGCAGTGGTTCTCAACCAGGTGAGATTTTTGCCTCCCAAGGGACACTTGGCACCATCTGTAGACATTTTTAATGGTCACAGCTGGCGGTACTACTGACACCTAGTGGGTAGAGGCATTATATTGCACATTTATGTTTCATATACTTTATTGTGTTTCTCTTTCATACTTTTTTACAAGTGTAAAAAATGTTCATGAATCCAGTAAGGAACACTGCACTTTCCAGAGACCACAGGAGGAAGGTGTTTGTAGTGAAGAGGATTAAAGAGATTAGGTTGGATTCTTAACAATTGGGCTAATCAAAAGACTTAAAAATTGTATTAAGTTTAGATTCTATATGTGAGGCCTTGGGCATCCATCAAGAAAATCTAATAAGGAAATATTTCTGGAATCTGTTACTTAGGAGAATGAATCTTATGGCTGTATATTGAGGTTGTAGTAGAATGGAAATATAAAAGGGAGAGCCCTACAGAGTATTTGGGGAGCCATGGCAACAGTAGTGTAGGTATAAGACCTCATCTCAAGGAAAGAATTACTGGACCTCAGCCAGTTTAATGGAGGGAGGAGCTATAGATGATCTTAGTGTTTTCATTCTAGGCAGTTGGGAAATTCAAAGTATCATTACAGAAGTTGGAGGCATATGGAGAGAGAATGAAATTGAGGTGCACACAGTCAGGTTGTTTTTATCATGTTTCCTTCAAGATTGGGAATGTAACATCCAAGGAGTCAAGTGAAAATACAAAATTGCAGTTTAGGTGCAAGATTCAAACAGATGAAAGGATTTGTTTTCTTGGGAAAAGAATATGGAGAATCAAGCAGAATGGAGAGCTTCAGGGAATAATTAGTTAAGTGAAGATAAAGTTTAAGAAGAATAGAGAAAAGGATTGAGGTGATGGAGCCTTTCATTGGCACTTTTTTCTGACTTTATATTTTCTGACTTTATTCTGTTCTAAAATAATTAAAGGGCTGTCATTCTGGAATTTCAGAAGGCAGATTTAGAAAGCATTAGTGGGTGGATGTTATTGGATTGTAGGCTTTGAATCAGAACAAAGAACTTTCTAACAGGTTTTCAAAAGTGGAATGGGCTACCATTGGAAAAACTGAACGCTCTTCCTGTTGTTCAGGAGAGACTGAACATTTGAAATCTGAAAGGTCCTTCCAACTCTGGGAGTTTTTGAAGTCATGTGATATTTCTGAGGGCAGTAAGAACAGAAGCCACTTTGAGCTTAGCAAAGGAAAGGACAATAAGATGATGGTAGCAAGTATAGTGTACTCATCCAAAAAATTGTCAGAGAAAAATAATGGATTAACATGTCAAGAAGTTCTAAGTGTGGATTGAATAGGTAATATTTATCTTTGGTTTCATAAATTTTTCTGGAGATTTATGGTAGATACTTTTCATAGATGAGGAATGCTAGTCTTAGAAGACAAATATAGGGGTGTCTGGGTGGTTCAGTGGGTTAAAGCCTCTGTCTTCAGCTCAGGTCATGATCCCAGGGTCCTGGGATTGAACCCCACATCAGGCTCTCTGCTCAGCGGGAAGCCTGCTTCCTCCTCTCTCTTTGCCTACTTGTGATCTCTGTCAAAAAAAAAAAAAAAAAAAAGGACAAATGCAAATAGTGAAAGAAAAAAATTTGATAAATTGGACTTCATAAGATCAAAACTATCTGCTCTTCAAAAGATATTATTTTAAAAATCGCACACCAATAATAGAAAATATTTGTAATACAAATCTGACAGAGGATTTGTATTTAAAATATATAAAGAACTCTTACAACCCCATAATAACTCTTACAACTAGATAAGATAAACAACTTAGCTTTCAAAAGACGGGCAGAAGACTAGGCGCTCCACACGTGTAGGCACCATGAAAAGATGCTTAATGTTATTAGTCATGAGGGAAATACAAACTAAATACAAATTAAAAACTGTGAGATACCACAAGATGAGGATGGCTAATGTAAGAAAAGACACTGTACCTCAGGTTGGTGAGGATGTGGAGCAACTGGAACTCACAGTGCTGGTGGGCATAGAAAATGGAAAACTAATGGGCAGTTTTAAAGTTTGCTGGACCATATTTTTCCCATCTGATTTAGCAGTTCCACTTCTAGGTGTTTACCGAAGAGAAAGGTATATGTTTACAGAAGACTTAATGAATCTTCGTAGCTGCTTTATTCATAATAGCCCCAAACTGAAAAGGACCCAAAAGTCTTATCAACACGAATCCATGCCGTTTGGCAATGAAAAGCAATGAGCTACCAGTACAATGACATAGATGATTAATTTGGACAGAACAAAAGAAACTGGATGCAGAGAGGTATACTGCATGGTTCTATTTGTATAAAATTTTATAACAGGTGAATCTATCATCTAGAGATAGGAATTGGATCAAGGGGTGCCTGAGGTGAGATGGGGGTTGGAGATAGACTGCAAAGCCTGAAGGATCAGCTAGGAAGATAAGAAATTTTTATATCTTGGTTGGAATATTGGTTAAAAGTGAGTCACCTATTTTATTTATAGAAGCTACACTTCAGTGATGTTTATTTTTAAGAAAATCAAAGCAAAGCACCCATTCTTAGTAGCTGGAAATTTATACTTTAATCCCAATGCCTTTCCCCCCTTTAGTGGTTAAGGTGATGTGCCTGTGATTTAGTATCTCCCAACTATATCTGCCCGCACAGAGTTAATCTCTTCCTTAATATATAGCAAAGAGCCACTCAAAAGGGGGAGGTTCACTGTGGTGTTGGGAATCCAGGAAGGCTTCATTGTGGCATCACTTAAAGCTGGTTTTCCTGATAGTTATAAGCTCTTCGGAATAGGAAGGAGGTGACTCCTCTAATCCTTCACTGTGCTTTTGCACAGTATCAGGCACATAGCTTCACTGGAGAAGTGTTCATTTGACTGATCTTTAGTCACACCAGCTGTTAAAAGTACTCTGTGTACTGGTCAGAAATGAGGTTGATGTAGATTATTGATAAAATGACTTTCTGAACTATCACTAGTAAGCTTTTAGCAAAGACCTCTCTTGAGCTAGCTACGTTCGTTGTTTACAGTTTCTTGGTGATGAAGCAAATCCCTTTCTCTTTTGAATGCCCTGGTGTCTGTCTGATGAATTGCAGAGCTTATCTTCTCTGCCTGAATCACACATACCCTTAAGGACAATCATCTGTAGAGATGAGAGTGTATTCTTGTTTGCTTATTTTGTGTTGTTTTTTAAGACATCAGAAAATGCTATTTCAACAATCAACTGAGCATCACAGTTTTTTGTTTTTTTAAAGATGGATAGGTAACAGAATGCCACCTTTCTTTTCTTTCTTATTTTTTTAAAGATTTTATTTATTTATTTGTCAGAGGGTGAGAGAGCGCACACAGGCAGGCAGAGGCAGAGAGAGAAGCAGGCTCCCCGCCAAGCAAGGAGCCCGATGTGGGACTCGATTCCAGGACCCTGGGATCATGACCTGAGCCGAAGGCAGCAGCTTAACCAACTGAGCCACCCAGGCGTCCCCTGAGCATCACATTTTATAAGATCATTTTTATCATTAGTTCAGTATTTCCATTTTGATTGGATTTTAATTCTAGTTTTATGCTATGCCTCATTTAATGTTGTTGGCTATTAGATTTTTCTAATTTTTCCTTTTCACATTTTATATTATTAAAGGTTCATTAAGTTTCTAAATATCCATTTGCATTTAGTCCTCTCAAACACAGTTGCAGTCCTCAGAGACTTACAGCTTTAACACTGCATCAATTTTATTTGCCATAAATAGCACTTCTAGAGGAAAGCTGGTAATTTCAAAAATTACTTCAAGCAAGTAAATTCTGGCCATTTTTTTTTTTTTGCCTTTAGAAATTTTTAGTCTATTAATTATTTTCACTAAGGGTTTTGAAATAGAAGAAAATTAAATTTCTATTTTTAATGTTTTAGGGTAACATCTGCCTGGAAAATGGATCTTTCTTGCTGAACTTTACAGGCTGTGCAGTGTGCAGTAAGCGGGATTTTATGCTGATCACCAACAAATCTTTGAAAGAGGAAGATGGAGAAGAAATAGTTACCTATGATCGTAAGTAGACTTTTAATTTTCATGCAATTCTGGTAGCAGATACTGGCTTTTGAAAGCTGATATGTTATACCTACTGATATGTTGTGTTTTATGAGGCCTGTTTCAATATTGTATTGCAAAAGAGTTGCTAGTTTGGTTTTTAAGAGGAAAATAAAGATGCTAGCATCATCAGACTCTGCATAAGTGACTTGCAGATAACTAAAGCTTATGGTTCAGGTACCATTTTTTGTTTGTTGTTTATTTTTAAAGTCTTTATGCCTTCTGAAACAAGAGAGACTTTTTTAATTTTTATTTTTATTTATTTTTAAAGATTTTTTTTATATATTTGACAGAGAGAGACACAGTGAGAGAGAGAACACAAGCAGAGGGAGTGGGAGAGGGAAAGGGGAAGCAGGCTCCCCCGCTAAGCAGAGAGCCCGTTGGGGGCTCGATCCCAGGACCCTGGGATCATGACCTGAGCCGAAGGCAGACGCTTAACGACTGAGCCACCCAGGCACGCAAGAGAGACTTTTTTTTAAACCTTAGGTCATTCATGTGAGGTTTCTTTTTTTACTATACTCTAGTACAGTGATGTCCTCCAACAGCTACTGAAGTGTTTAGGGCTGTTTGCTGCCATATAAATTACCCGGGGATGTTATGGTTTTTTTAGTCTTATTTCTGCTCTCATAGCTTATTTTTGTCTCCCATCTCATCATCTGTCTGTTGTTTCTTTTGCTGTGCTATCTTCATATGCTGCTTCTTGTCCTCAGTGCTGGGGAACCAAATAAATTATGTATGATAGAAACAAGTCAGTTCTAAGGTTGGCACTCTTAAGAATTTTTATGAGTAGGGACGCCTGGGTGGCTCAGTTGGTTAAGCAGCTGCCTTGGGCTCAGGTCAAGATCCCAGCGTCCTGGGATCGAGTCCCACATGGGGCTCCTTGCTCAGCAGGGAGCCTGCTTCTCCCTCTGCCTCTGTCTGCCTGTGTTCGCTCGCTCTCTCTCTCTCTGATAAATAAATAAAATCTTTAAAAAAAAAAAAAAGAATTTTTATGAGTAGATTAAGTATACGTACTTGTAAGTCCTCAGGTATGGTGACAAGAGATTAAACTGGTCACACCCCCTTTTTGCTTGTTTCCTGGTTCTTTGGTATGTTCTGAATATATGAGGAATAGATGTGCAAATAATGATATTAAAAAGGAATATGAAAGATGCTAAGCCTTTAGAATTGAAAATATTAAAGTAGAACAGTCTTTTTCTTTGTATTAGGCATAACGCTTTAAACTCCTTTAGAGAGGTATTAGGACATAGTGGTTAAGAGCAAGGGCTCTGGAGCCAGAATGCATAGGTTTGAATTCTGTTTCCAACACTTCTGCTAGTCTTGCTAATTAATTACTTAACCATGGTGTGGCTTTGTTTCTTTATCCTTCAAAAGGTGAGAACAATAGTATCTATCTCTTCGGGTTTTGAGAAGATTAAGTAAACAGATAAAAAGTATTTAAAACAGTATCTGGCACACAGTAAGCACTCAATAAATCATAGTTATCATATGTTTTTACTAGAGTCTTTTTTATTGTTAAACTCACTTTAACATCTAGCATTGGCTTTTTATTTATGATTGTTTTTAGTAGCACAGTTTCTCCCAAGTTCTAAGAATGGGAATTAATATATGCCTGTTAATCTCTGAGTCATTATGTAGCGTTGCTATGTGATGGGTTTTGGATTTCTTCTCAAGGTAGATACTATAATGGGTTTCCTACTGCTGTGTTTAAATGTATTTATTAATGTATTCTTTTAAAGCACCACCATGCTGAAAATAGAAGTTTTACTGTCTTAAGGCACCTTCAAAGACTTAATCATTTAAGACTCTCTCTGTTTTGGCAGATCTGTGTAAGAATTGTCATCATGTAATAGCCAGGCACGAGTACACATTCAGTATCATGGATGAATTTCAGGTAAATGTATAAATGTGGTATGTTATTGTGGGGAAGGGGGAATAATAAAAATACTTTTGTAAATCTAGATATAGTTTTAACAATTGAAGTACTAGTAAGTTTTAAAGGAGACTATCCTTCTACTTGTGTATGTTAAGAGAGACACTTTAGATGTGAGTGTATCTATTCAAACCTGTCTCCATAAGAGTTACAAATCAAAATGAATGCCTTAGAAATGGTATCTCAGGCCTGTCATGTTTGTTGATAAAGAATAGCACATTGTGGGTTCTTATGAGGTTACGGTTGTGCCTGTTTTTTTCTCTATCCAGTTATGTAATTGCATATTGTTGGTTTTATAAGTGTTGGCCTGCCCACTGCCCCCCTACTTGTGGAGCATGGAAATTCTGATAAGGAGGTTATCCTTGTCTTCCCTCACAGACATGTAGACTTGGGCAACTCTGTAGTCTCAGTTGTAGTGAGTCATTTTAATATAATTCATTAAGTAAAATGAAAGGATGGGTGTATCCAGGTTGGAGGAAAGAAGCTGGACCACCATAAGGGTGGAGAATAAGTATTATACGGATGAGGCCTTGTACGGAGCAGCAGGCAGAGAGAGAAGCGGCTCCCTGCTGAGCAAGGAGCCCTATAAGGGACTTGATCCCAGGACCCTGGGATCATGACCTGAGCTGAAGCCAAATGCTTAACTGACCGAGCTACCTAGGTGTCCCAGGCAGGGGAATTTTATTTTTTTAAGTCCTTCAAATTAGGGTAGGATTTTAATGAGAAAAAAAGAATAATCTTCCATAACAGAATCTTGCAGTATGAGCACTCTTGTTCATTTGTATTTTAGGGTAGAAGAAAGCACTTATTCACCTGTCAGAACCTGGCCTGATATGTTGTGGTTAATCCGTACAATATCTTGACCATATCTTCTCAGCATCCAAAAATTATGCCTCAGAAAATGTTCATATATTATATGTAACTTAGGGCAAAGTCAAGATCTCAGTGAATGAGTAGGGGAGGGAGCATATCATGGGCTCAAAGGAGCAGCTCTGTCCTTCCATGAGAGCAAAGGAGGGCTTATAGCCATTTGTGGAAGCTCTTGAAGCCCCTGTGAGCTCTTTAGAGTATTAAGATTGCCCTAATGAAGCCATTGTCTATCACTGCCATCAGAGCCAAGTCTAGCTGATTTCCCTTTATGACTGAACACAACCATTTTCAAAGCTGTCCCAGAAATGACGCTGGGTATAGGAAGAGGAAGATAAAAGAAGATGGCTTGTATTCACGATGTATAGACAGTGAAATTCTCTTGGGAAGAAAACCTGCTCTTAAACTGGCCTCTCCACCTCATCTTCTCACCATCTGCTACGTGTGTTCTGTATCCTGTGATGAGAGTCATTTCTTGAAAGTGATGCGTTAGGCCACTGCTTTGGCCTTTCCATAGCTCATTTAAGCTATAGTGTAATAGTTGAGCTCTGGACTTCAGGGTTCTCATGGGGCTGGCCACTTCCCTTTCTCTTCTTTCCCACTAGTCTCTTTGGCTCACCACACATAGCATTGTCCAACCTCAGACTCTTCCCTCCATCCCAGTAGAGAGGAAGATATTCCTTCCTCTTGAACTCCACCCTTTCTGCATTTCCTCATCTATGTGCTCTCTATCCAGCATTTTCTTTGTCTCCCTGGGATTTAAAATATTTCTGACGGTAAATATACTTGATTCTTCTCTGGTTAAAAAATAAGTTAAAAATCTTTTCATTTCACTCAGCTACCTCTGAGATTCAACTTCTAATCATCTCTGTCCTTCCTTTTGCTGCTCTACTTGAATAGGTCTTTACCCGATTTTCCTTATTTCCCTGTGCTTCTTTTAACCCCCTGCAAACCAGGGGGTTACTAAAACTATTCTCTCAGAGGTGTCCTATAATGTAGCTGAGTGCTGTGACCTTGCCTCAGTTCTAAGCTCTTTTAACATCTTTCTTGGGTCTGGTTTTGTCAACCGTAGTGGTTTGGAAGGATTTCGTCCCTTAAGGTCCATAGTGCTAGACTTTTTTCTTTCTTTTTAAATCATTTTGAGTCTTCTTTTGCTTTTTCCCTGGTTTTCTTTCCTATTGTTCCCTAACTGATTTTTTCCATTGAACCTTGGTCTCTGTTCTGGAACTTTCTCTTTACTTTCTCAAATAGTGAACACACTCACACTCAGGCTCACTTAAAACCTATCAGCTGTCTCCCAAATGCCCTTCTTTGTTGCTAACACCCTGCCTACCCTTCTTTCTTTCTTTCTTTCTTTCTTTCTTTTTTTTTTTTTTTTAAGATTTTATTTATTTATTTGACAGAGAGAGATCACAAGTAGGCAGAGAGAGAGGAGGAAGCAGGCTCCCTGCTGAGCAGAAAGCCCAATGCAGGGCTCGATCCCAGGACCTGGGACCAGGGCCCGAGCTGAAGGCAGAGGCTTTAACCCACTGAGCCACCCAGACGCCACTGCCCTTCTATCTTTCTTTGTTTCTCTTGCCTTTTTTGGCTTTGTTGCCACACCTCATGTTAAGAACCGTACCCACTCAAACCTAAATTACTGCGGCACAGTTCTGCGTGCTGCTGTCAAATTAATCTTATTCAAATTTATCGTCCTGTTGCTCTTGCTACTCCATATGGCATATGCTTGCCCTTTGCCTCTCACTGTCCTTATTCATGCTTTTTCCTTGACTTGTCCCTTTCTCTACCTTCAAGTCAACTACATCTTCCCTCTTTCAAGTAGAACTTAAATTCTGTCTCCTCCCTCCTCTTGATAGTCTAGCCCATACTGCTTTCCCCCTTTCTTTGTACCTACAGCAGGCCCTGACTCATAGGAATAGCCACTTGGAAACTTCCTTCTCAGCCTAACGGGCACAAAAACTCTTTGTTCTCAGCTTTGCTAGCTTTCTTCCTTGTCCCCATTCTGCCCCAGCACCTGTTTCACTCCAGCAGTAGTTCAGGTTCAAGGTGGGATTCCCCACATTGGTAATGTTTTGTTGTGTATTAAATGTCTTATGGGCAAAAGTAGGCAGAATAGTGTTTTAACCTCCACCACCCAGCCTTCAGTTTGCTTTATTTTGTATCTCACCATTCCCGCAGCTCCCTACAGGATTATTTTGGATCAAATCCCAAGTATATCACTACTTCTGTAAATATTTCTGTACATATCTCTAAAAGATAATTCTGTTTTTAAAATAACCACAATATCATTGTTAAAGTGAGATTTTTCTGATGGCACAAGTAGGGGTGGAGTAAAGACAGAAGTATAGTTTAAACAGAAAATACATTATAAATGATTACAGGTATCCTTTATTTTTTATATCACCCTAAAAGCCACTGAAAGGACTGTGTGTTTGCTTCAGAAAACAAAAGAGGAACAGTGAGTCTGCCTTCTGTTCCTCTGTGGAATAGGGAAGGAGAGGACTTGGGGTCAGAAATAATAGGTAGTAATAGAAGCAAAGGGCCCTGGGCCCCTCAGAATAAAGCAAAGGATCTGGTCGTCCCAAAGGTGATTCCACACACTCCACCCTTTCTTCCAAATCTCTATCCCTGTGCTTTGCCCAGGTGGAGCCTTTGAGGGTCTCCATGAATGACTGAGGAGAATTCTTGTTCTCTTGGCCAGTTTTGTAAAAGGTGTCCTGACCCTGGCAGCACAGGGGATTGTGTTCCTTGCATTCCAAGTTAGAATTCTAGACTTGTTTTCCCAGAGAAGCATGCTATGTATGGCTAGATTCTATAGTACTTGTACAATATGAATTTGAAAGACTCCCTGGAATTTCCTGGCAACCTAACTGCTGTGTACAACAGTGCTTCTGTGGGAAACTGCTTTTGAATTCCAAATAATTGACCTACAGTGAAATTTGGATTCCACACCAACTATAAATGAAAGATTTCAAATGTAGTTAGTCTTACTTATTTAATACCCTTTCCAGATTATACCACGTGTTAGGTTTTTTCTCTCTCTCAAGATAGATTGTACATTTTGCAAGGTCAGACGTTGTCCTTGCCTTCTCTCATGTCTGCCAGTGCACCTAGCACTTTGCAAAATATTTAGGGCCTTAATAAAAATTTGTCGATGGATACATTGGTGAAAACTCAGATGTTTGTCTAGCTTCATACGTTTTCCCATTTCGACTTTATCACTGTTTTCTTCTTCATCTCCTGTGAGAGGTTCAAATCCTACTAGTAATGTCTGGCAGGTGAAAGTGGAAGTATTTGGGAGCAGTAAAAGAGGGTATATGTATAGAGGGTAGATTTTTATTTCATTGTTTTAGAAAGATTTCTTTATTTTGGGGGGAAGAGGTAGAAGTAGAGAATCTTCAGGCAGACTCCTTGCTGAGTGCAGACCCCCCGTTGTGGGGTTTGAGCTCATGACCCTGAGCCCATGACCTGAGCTGAAACCTAGAGTGGAAACTCAGCTGATTGAGTCACCCAGGCACGCCTATTTCATTTTTTAATTTATGAGACCTGTATTTGTTCTCTGAGCTTTGGCCCCTATCTCTACCGTGTGTGTAGACCAGACCTTGAAATGAAGTGTGGTTTTTTAAGAAACAATCTTTCTCTTGCCACAACTAAGCTCACCTGTAGGAAACAGAAATGCAGTTCCCTGGTTCTAAGTCTCTGAACCATACTCCTTGGTTATCTCTGTGACCCTCTCTGTACTGATTATCCAGATCATGAAACACAAACTCCCTTGACTGACCAATTTTTCCCAGACAGCTAACAATCTCAGTTTGAAGTGTGGAAATACAAATAAATTTAGCAGTAAGTTTGTTTTCTTAAAGAAGAAAGTTTTTAAGCAGAAGTTTAAAAGGAAATATGTGTATATAGTTTATGATCCATATTAAATATTCTAGAAGGGGATAACTATAAAAACAGGACTTTGCCCTAGGAGTTTTCCCTAAAACAAAATATCTTCTGTCACCAGCCTGATATTTTTAAAAATTTTAATTCCAGTATCATTAACATACAGTGTTGCAGTAGTTTCAGGCGTATAATATAGTGACTGAACCCTTCCATACACACCCGGTGCTCATCACAGCACGTGTACTCGTTAATCCCCGTCCTCCATTTCCCCCATCCCCTTCCCCTCTGGTAACCATCAGTTTTTTTCTCTACAGTCTCTAGAGTTCTTGGTTCATGCCTCTCTCTCTTTTCCTTTTCTCAAGTTCCACATATGAGTGAAATCATACGGAATTTGTCTTTCTCTGACTGACTTCCTTTAGCATGATATACTCCAGGTCCATCCATGTCATTGCAATGGCAAGATTTCATTCTTTTTTTTTTAATCAGCCTGGACATTTGTTAAGCCCAAGAAACATAAACTCCTGAAATAGATCATATTCCAGACAGCTAGCTATTTAAATATGAGGCATGACAGACAAATGGGTTTAACTTAATTGTTTATTTTCTTAGAAAATAAAAATAGTTGTTTTAGTTTGGGATCTTTCTTTCTTTCATTTAAAAAGAAAAACATTTCTGTTGCTTAGTAGTCTTAAATAATCTAGGAAGGAGCAACTGTAAGAATAGGAATTTGTCCTTAGGGACCCACACTCATATTGCTTCACTACTTTATTTTATTATATTTTTAAAGATTTTATTTATTTATTTGTGTGTGAGAGAGAGAGAGCACAGCAGGGAGAGCAGCAGAGGGGCAGGGAGAAGCAGGGAGCCTGGTGCAAAGTTCGATTCTAGGACCCTGGGATCACAACCTGAGCCGGAGGCAGATGCTTAACCGACTGAGCCACCCGGTCGCCCTGCCTCACTACTTTAAATAGCAGCACTAGGGGCACCAGTTGAGCATCTGGCTCTTGGTTTCGGCTCAGGTCGTGACCTCAGGGTTGTGAGATT
Source organism: Mustela nigripes (assembly GCF_022355385.1). Lineage (NCBI taxonomy): Eukaryota > Metazoa > Chordata > Mammalia > Carnivora > Mustelidae > Mustela > Mustela nigripes. Next base: position 110,153,716 of record NC_081569.1, read on the forward strand.
GAGCACCCTCCCACCCCCCCCACCCCAGGGGGCTCCGGGCTGAGCATGGATTTTCCCTTTCCCCCTGCCCCCCCCCCCCCCCAACTCTCCCCGTCAACTAATGCACACATGCACACACTCTCTGTCTTTCAAATAATTAATTAAATAGCACTAATCAAGCCCAATATGTGTTTGGATTTTTTTTTTTTTTTTTTTTAAATAAGAGAGGGAAGGTGGGAAGGGGCAGAGGGAGAGGGGAGAGAGAGAATTCTAAGCAGGCTCCATGCCCAGCATGATACCTGATGTGGGGCTCCATCTCATGACCCTAAGGTCATGCATGACCTGAGCTTGAAATTAAGAGTCAGATGCTTAACTGACCGAGCCACCCAGGCACCCCTAGCCCGATATGTGTTTTGAGTTCAAGAAGTAGCCATGCATTTCCAAGTTGACATTCTTGGCATACATAGTAAATAGGCTGTCAGCATGTGTTCAATTTACATAAACAAAAGACTCCAGGATACACAGATTAAACCTAAGACATCCCTGATAGGTGTTGAAGAAATTGATCTAATGTGCAGAGGGAATATCCATTCCAATTTACAGAGAATAGCTTGATCAGAGTAAGTTATGAAGTGTCTTTCTCCCTGTTCCTCAATGTAATTATGCACTTTATCTTGTTCTAGGAGTACACCATGCTCTGTCTGTTATGTGGCAAAGCTGAAGATACTATCAGTATTCTCCCCGATGACCCTCGACAAATGACTCTGTTATTCTAAGGATCCTCTGCAGTTCTGTAGTTAACTGTGTTGTGTTGGTTTATAATACAGCAAGCCTCATGGTTTGTCTTACTTCATTTATAATGGGAATTATTTTGCATTTTTTTTCCTGCTTACACTTAACTATTCTTTGAAAGAAAAAATAATTTAGGGGATTATGTTCTTCTGCTGAGCTCTTCTGCTAAAGTTCTCAGTTCACATCAGAGTGTAGAATCTCTGTTAGAAGTTATGTGGCTAGAAAATAAAACTAGAATAGGAGTATACCTAATGCCCAGATCTTTTGGGTAATAGGAGTATACCTAATGTCCAGGGTTCCTTGGAGAATGATTGATTCCAGGACTAGGGCAGTGACTGTACAAAATAAGCTTGAAGCATTTTGTGTCAAAAGAAAAGTGCCCCCCAAAATCCCCAAAACTCTCCCCCCCAAAACCCCATAAGACACAATGACTGGGAGTATGTCAAAGGGACAAAAGGGCTAACAAAAGGGGCTCCCAGTGACTGAAGTTGGAATAGCTTCAGCAATAAAGTAAAGTAGTACTGAGTTATAACCCAAACACTAAATATCCATGAGTCCTTACTGACAGAGCTAAATGATTGAATCAAGAAATATGTAGATTAGAAGAATAGACATGCAGAAGAATTTCAAATAATATATGTAGATACTCCCCACTCCTTAAGGGTGGGTTATACACAGCAATTTCCTTCCAAAGAGTAGAGTATGCAGAGGGAGAAAAGTAACTTTACAGTGGAAGAACCAGACAAACACTAGCTCAACCAAATGACCAAAATTAGCATCCTCAATGATAATCCTATTGATAATGGCATGTGCCCTTGATTTAATGTGCTGAAAGCATACTTTACCTTTGTGGTCTCCCTTCCCCAAACCCATAACCCCAGTCTAATCATAAGAAAAATATCAGAGAAATCCCAGTTGAGGGCCAGCTTTCAAAATAACTGATCAATACTCCTCAAAATTGTCAAGGCCATAAAGACAAGTCTGGGAAACTCGCACAGCCAAAAGGAGTGTAAAGAGACCTGAAAACTAAATGTAACGAAGTGTCCTGGGACAGAAAAAGGACATTTGGTTAAAACCAGCAAAATATCTATGGGGTGCCTGGGTGGCTCAGGGTGTTAATGCCTCTGCCTTTGGCTCAGGTCATGATCCCAGGGTCCTGTGAGTGAGCCCCGCATCAGGCTCTCTACTCAGCAGGGAGCCTACTTCCCTTTCTACCTCCTTGTGATCTCTGCCTGTTGGGTAAATAAATAAAATCTTAATAAAAAAACAAAAACCAAAAATCAGCAAAATCTGAATAAAGAGTGGACTTTAATTACTAGAAGTAAATAGAATCACATCAACTGCTCCAAAGAGATCTTAAAATATCTCACCTTGTATAGTTGAAAGAACACCGGCTTGGGTGTTGGAAACCTTGGCACTTAGGTCTCTCTGCCATTTGGTAGCATTATGACCATTAAGCAAAACATAACTCCAGTCTTTAGGTTCCATGTCTATTAGATTGGGCTAGTAAAAACTGATATTTTACTTCCTTCATAGTATTGTTGGAAGATCCAAATGAATAATGAATGTAAAATGCTTTAAAAAGCATTATAAAGTACTATATGCTAAAAGATGGGTTTGGTTAGTTCTTCTCATTCTAAGACCAAAACTTCAAGGGTCAGACATCAGAAAGAAAATTGTTTCCTCTTCATATCCAAGATGTTTGGAAATTCTAAACTAAAGCTTTGCTTGTAAGGGAAAAAAGTGAGTAAATGTTCATTGTTGATGCCAGGGAAGTTTTGTTATATAACAGGAAGAAGAAGAATACTGCTGAGGTTTATTAAGTACCTACTGTGTGTCTGGCCTTTTTAAACACTTAATCCTCATTAATAACTTCATCAAGTAGTAGGTACTATTGTTTTCCCAGTTTTAGCGCCAAAGGAACTGAACCACAGAGATGTCAAGGAACTTACGGTCAGACAACTAGTACAGTGACTCTGTCTCAGCACTACTGTTCATGACAGATGAAGTATAGGGGTCTGGCGAGGTGAGGAAGAAGTTGAGAATGTTGGCGACAACACTCTGAGGGATCTAGGCCTGTCAGACCAAAATCTGTTATTTAGAAAAGTTAAGTCATCTAGGCCTTAGGGTTCAGTTGTGTTATTCCTGGAAAATGTTTTCCACTTTTCTGCAAATCTATATCTGACCTGCTGAGGAAATCGTTTGGTGAAATGGATCCAGAAAGCAGAGACAATGCTTCATTACTTTAAATAACAGCACTAAGCCCATTATAGCCTCTGAATTGTCTCTTCTTGGAGTTCGCTAATGCTTCCAGCTTAGTCACTTGGAGCTCAAGAATATGATTTTATAAGCCCTAACTGACAATCCTCATCTATTACAGGCTGTATAATTATCTATCTGTTTTGGACTATATATTACTAAACTTAAAACACAAGATCCTATCCACATTGGTCATTATTAAACCAACTTTGTGCTGTGTTTTGTGACACTATTTTCTAGAATTCTTCTACGGATCTAATCAAATAAAGACTTCTTTTTTTAAAATTTTTTTTTAAAAGGTTTTATTTATTTATTTGACAGATATAACAAGTAGTTAGAGAGGCAGGCAGAGAGAGGGGAAGGGAAGCAGGCTCCCTGCTGAGCAGAGAGCCCAATGCGGGGCTCTATCCCGGGACCCTGGAATCATGACCTGAGCTGAATTCAGAGGCTTTACCCCACTGAGCCACCCAGGTACCCTGCAAATAAAGACTTCTTAAACCCAGTTCTACTGAATCCATATTTTTCTGTTCAAATAAAGGGGAACCAGGCAAAAATATCAGTTTTTTTTTCACTTCCCTTTCTGAGAGACAAGAAAGAGAAGGAACAATCTATAGGTGTAACTGGAAAGTGAACTTGTCCAGGCACCTTATTCTTAGTTTGCATGCTCCATGATGTATAGATCTGGTGTCTGCATACTTAGGCTCTTGGAGTCAAAGCTCAGCCTGTTTGTTTTGTTGTTTTAGGTGGCCCAGTCTTTCTTAAATGGTCTTGGCTTCTTCCGGTACTAATTAATTGATACGTGATATATTGTGGGCACAACCAGATATGGTTCATTACTTATAAGGAATTATTAAGAAGTATATATTCACTGCTCTTTATCAGGGGATCAAGAATTCTTTGTTTCATTCTGCTTTTTTTGTGAGTAAGGCTAAGTTACTTCACTGAATTTGAGGCCCTCAGTTTTAGGTGTGTGTTTCTTGACTGTAGTAGTCTCTATTGTGAGATGCAGTATGGTTAGATAGAAAGGAAACCAAGAGACCTAGTTCTAAAATGAGCTTTGCTGGGGCACTTGGGTGGCTCAGTGGGTTAAAGCCTCTGCCTTTGGCTCAGGTCATGATCCCAGAGTCCTGGGATTGAGCCCTGCATTGGGCTCTCTGCTCAGTGGGGAGCCTGGTTCCCTTCCTCTCTCTGCCTGCCTCTCCGCCTACTTGTGATCTGTCAAATAAATAATAAAAAGAAAATCTTAAGGAAAAAAAAAAGAATAAAATGAGCTTTGCCACCTGCTCATGTTGGGACATTGGGCAGGTTATATGCACCTTGGCTCTTCAGTGGAAAAATAGAAATAATGATGTCTCCTGCACAAAGTTATAAAATCAAATGATAAAACATAAGTAAAAGTGTTTTTAAGTTGTGCAGTGCTGTGTACAGGCAGTCAGTGCTCTTTCTGAAGGAACTCTGGAATAGAGGGAAACACTATTGTATTTAATAGTACGATTAAAGGCTTTGGGGCACCTGGCTTGCTCAGTTGGTTAAGCATCTGACTCTTGATTTGAGCTCAGACCTGGTCTCAAGGTTGTGGGATCAAGCCCCATGTTGGGCTCTATGCTCTGTGGGGCATCGGCTGGAGGTTCTCTCCCTCTGCCTTACCAACCCCCTCAAATAAATAAGTCTTAAAAAAAAAAAAAAAGCACAGACTTTATAGTCAACTGACCTGGGTTTAACATTCAACTCTGCTACTTGGAGCCACCTTCTTGGCAGGTGTCTTGTTCACTTACCTTCTCTTTAAAACAGAGAATTCTTCACAGAGTCAGTACAAGGATTAAGTAATCTAGTTATGTACTTAGGCAGTGTGTGAGTGTAGTAAATATTCAATAAATGATAGTTTGTCATTTATTGATGACAGTTGTGATGGTGGTGATAAGAAATCAGATTTGAAATCACTAATCAGATTCTGGCTCAGTGTTTCTTAAACTAAGGAGATACAGCTGTGGGAACTCAGGGAAATAATAAATTTCAGTCTGTGTACCTTGATCCTCTAAAATCAGTTGCCCCAAGCTTTATTTTTTGTTACAGCCCTCAGGGAAGTGACTGTCTCTGTCCCTGCTCTAAATCAAGTGGCATTATGTCATCTCTCTGGGAATGCTTGTTTATGAGACCCTTCCTACTTCCTGAGTTCCCCTAGGGAAATTTGATTAAAAGATTGAAAGTGAGTGATTATTTTAAGCTTTGCCATGTCTTATGACCATAAACTGGTACTTCTGAGGCTGTAAAGGGAGACAAACAAGATGAAAAATAAAACAATTTCTCAGTTCTCTTCATTTTAACAACCGCACAACTAAAGATTTAGTAAAAACAAAATGTGCTTGTAAGAGAAGTGTCTCCAGTCTTGCCATGCCTGTTCCCTCCCGAGCCACACTGGGCAAGTCCCTTTTGAAGCATGTAGCATTTTCCTTGCCCAAGTGAGGAGCACTTTTCCTACCATAATGGCTCTTACTGACTCTCTGCAAAATCACTTACAGTGTTAATTCCCAATCCTTCAGGAATCTTTAAATAATTCCTTCAACTTGAGCCTCAGGGGAAAGACCCAATACATTGTACTGGCATTTCAGCCTGAAATTGCCTGTGGCATCATACCAACATCTAGGACAGCTGCTCTGTTATTAGGCATAGCAACAGACTTAGCACTATGGAGATCATGAACAAATCATACTAGCATCTGATATGAATTCTGTATTTCATTTCTTCAGAGAAGCCATTTGTCTCTGCAGCTATTGCTCTAAAATCAGTGCTCAGTCCTGCCTTCCAAAAACTCATACCCCAGCTGTTGGCTTTAAGAGCAGGAATCTTGAAAGGCTTGAGTTTTTGACAGTCAAGGGTAGCCTTAATTTAGCAGACGGCCCTGCAAAAGGGCGCCAGGGGATTCCCACTGTAATGCTCAGGTTACCGCTTTTGAAATAAAGCACCACAGATGGCATAACTTCAGTTGAAGGTCAGACAGTAAGGATCCTTAACCTCTATTCTGCACTGACTTCTCAGACGATGCAGGTACTTGGAAAATAGTTATGGGGATGCCATAGGAAAGGGATCTCCCCCCTCAGCATTGGGGTTCATAAGCAATGTGTCCAGTTTGGAGAACTGCCCCTTCTGGGCTTCAATGAGGAAAGAAAATGTTCCAACTAGTGGTCCAAGAAGGAGAGGTGAAGTGAGTAGTTTGCAGCAAGAGGTTTGTGAGTCAAAGTGACAGGACAGTGGCTTCTCAGCAGGTATCTTTCCAGAACATGATAGGACCTGGTGGTGTTTGTGCCTTTGGAGTCTGCCTGTACTTGCTGAAGAATCTGGGGCACTGTCTCTACAAAGTCATTTGGCAGAACCCTGTTCTCACAGAGAAGGGCTGTCCTGTTGGCAGGTTATGAACAGTTGGATGGTCTAAAGGGAGGCCCTCTTCATTCCCACCCTCATGAAAGAAAAAATGAAATCAGTCATTCATGCCTACGCTGGTCTGTCTTGTGCCTGTATCTGGGAACATGTGAATTTGAGAAAGACAAGGGTAGCATGGAACTGTGAAAAGGTGGGAGTCAGTCCTGCTAAGGATCAAACACAAATGTGACTGAGCAAGGTGATCAGGGAAAGAAGTCCTCTTTGTGTTCCCAGGAACTGCACCCTCCACACCCTTGCTGTCAGTTAAAGTTGACCAAATTTGTGTCCCAGCAACGTCTCCAAGTGAGGTAATGCTTGGCTGGCCTAGTACGTGCAGTGATAGTGACATCTTCCTGATTGAAGTCCTCTACCCAGCCTCCCAGTACTCCACTGAAAGGCTTGCTGCCTTTTCCTCCCCTTTACCTCTCATTACCTACCCCTGCACCCCCCTGCACCGCTGCCCCTGCCTCTGTTCTGGAGGAGCCATTAAGCAATAATAGAATTCATACTTCCTGCAACTCCACCTGCCACCACAGACCCTGGCCAGAGCCTGCTCTCGACAGTCATCAGGGTGTCACCCGGATCAGAGCCTTCCTCTGTCAAGCCTTTGTGCGCTGCCAGCTCTCTGTCCAACCTGCAGTTTTGGGTTACCCCTCTACCCTCCATCGAGGAAGAAGACACAGGGAGCCTGGCTGTTTGCATACCTGCCCTTTATTGGACACACCTAGCAGCCTGGCTCTAAGCCCTTCACACTTCTCAGACACCACCCATAAGGTTTAGGAAGGTGCCATCATTCTGTGAAGGCCCAGAGCCACCCAAATCTTGGAGCTCCAAGTAGAATCACCAAGCAGAAGGTTGGGGGAGGGAAGGGAGACAGGTGGCCTGGAAGGGCAAGGCTCTTCAAGAGGAAGCTTTGGCCCATGAGTGCCTCCTGTGGGCACACTGAAGCCTCGGGAAAGATACCAGGGGCGGGATGGGGTAGATCTGTGTGCTGAGCAGCTCCTGTCTATATGGCAACTTTGAGGAGACGCTTGATGTCAGGCTCAATGTTGATGGTAGGGAAGGTACGGCTGTAGCGGCGGAAGGGCTCCCCCTCCGGCCCAATAAGGAACTTCTCAAAGTTCCAGGCCACGTCGGAGCGGCGCACCGGGCTCCAAATGATGAACTTGGGGTCGGTCATGAGGGTAAATGGGTCATCATAAGGGTAGGGGAGCTTGTCCTTCAGGTAGGCGAAGACAGGATGCTCGTTCTGACCATTCACCTCACACTTTTGGACAAGAGTGAAAGTGGGCTGGAATCCACCCCCGGGGCGGACATACTTGAGACTGTTCAGGATCTCCTCATTCTGACAGTTCTCCTGGGGGAGGAAAAAGACAAAGAGCATGGAAGAGGGAAGGGGGAAATAGAAGATCCACGAAAACCTTTCACCCTACTATAGTCCCTTCCCAGGACTATTCTCTTCTGTGTAGCTCCCCTGCGTCCCCTATTCTTTTTCCTTCTTTTCAACTTTGCCCTACTCTTGACTTGGAGATTCCCCATTCAGAGCTATTGTTTGATGGTTTGCGAGGCCATTCCTGAAAATTCTTGCAGTTCCTAGCTTGGCTGTTCTTACAGTGAATGATTTAGCAATTTTGAACTGCTGCTTCTCTCTCTAAACTACCTTGAATAGTTCTTAGGATATCTGTCTGAAACTTCAAGGTACCTTGAGTTCAGAGCAGTAGAAAGAAAGGAAAAAAGGGGCTCAGGTGATGCCATCTAGAACTCTCACTTTTTTGCACCCCCCTCCCCCACTCTCACATACATAGTCACACACACGTCCAGGCAAACCTTCCCCTTCCCTCTGCTCTGATTTTGCCTCTGTTGTTGCTGATTACATGTGAGTATTGAGTATAGCCTCTGCCTTTCATCTTGCCTTTTCCTCGATCTGAAAGTCTAAGTGAGAGGAAGCGTTTATGAAGAAAGGCCCCATCCAAGGAAGTCTAGCTTTCAGGTGCTACAAAGGCAAAGTAAATTAGAGATGACAGTGGATGTATGCTAAATGAAATTGCTTAGTGACCGGCAGGGATGATTTAACAGGATAGAGTGTTTAGGATTCTGAAATAGGCCAAGGGAAGGAAAGCTAAGTGTGTACTTGAGGACTACCGTTGTGAATGTGTAGTTAGCATTCCTTTTACTTCCAGACTGCTTTCCCAAGACTCCTCGCACTCACTCACTAAACTCAGCTGTGAGGGCTCTAGCTCTGAGCCTGTTACTTGTCTTTCCCTCCCCCTTGCCATCCCTGTCCTATCCCTACTTGGCATTCTCCACCCCTGAGAACCCCAAAAGGCCCATGAAACCCTTATTTTCCACCCCTTCCCCTGGGTCTAAGAGTCAGATTTCTCCTTATGGGAGAAAGTTCTTGCCTCTGACGTACTAGAACCAATCAGTACAGTCAGTTCCAGGCCATCAAGACATCTTGAGCCCAAAGGTGATCTCCATTATACTCCTTATCTCTTAAAGTAGACGGCTGGCGGGCTCCTGGTAGGTTACAGATTCCCTCCAGCCACTAGCTAGCCTGATGGTGGAAGGGTGGAGACATCTCTGGGGCGGAAGAGACACCCTTCAAATGGTTTCACCCATTCTCTCTCAGGCCTGGCCAAGCCTAGAAACAGACTGAGACAGGGAAGCAAGAGTGACAGCAGTGATGGTCTGGACTCAGGTTTGTCACAGCCAATGACACTTCAGCCTTCCCGCTGTGTATCTGCTAATCAATTTCTTGCCATCACTCCACTGTGAATTGAACTGAGGGGGATTATAATTAGAGGGTTCACTTGAGGACATTCTGTCTCCTGGTGCTGTTAAAATAATAAGTGAATATAGAAGAATCCCTGAAAGAGAATTTGAGGTATGTGGGCTGAAGATCTAGAACTTGACCCGGTAATCAGAGACAGAGATTTGATCCCTGTGTGGAACATACAGACACAGACACACCAAAAAAAAAAAAAAGAAAAAAAATCAGAGACAGGTGCACGTGACACCCAGAGGAGACCCGTAGACGTGGAGTACCCTGAGCTTTCCACCAAAATCATTGTCCCCTCGGCTGATTTAAAACAGAATCCTTCAACCAAAATAATACAGTTGCATTTGCTTTCACTTACATATTACTTTATATTTTCCAAAGTTTTTTTTTTTTTTGGTATATCTTACCCTCTGAACCTCACAATTATCCTGTGAGATAAGTGGCATTATCCCATTTACAGATGAGGAAACTAAAACAGATAAATCAAGTGACTCTTGCATGGGCACAGAGCCATGGAAGAGCAGAACCACATCTAGCTGCAACTAAGGTCTCCTGGGTCAGTTCAATCCTAGTGTGAGTGTTCATCTTCTGTTTCCTTCCACTCATCCTCTCAGTGGGTATTTGACAAGTGCATTCTCCACCGTGGAGAGACATGGAGAGAAAAGCAGACACGGTACCAGCCCTCCTGGATCATAATGGGAAGACAATAAACAACAAAACCCTACCCTCTGTACTGATGCCCAGACAGTTAGAACCCCATGTATTTCCCCTTGGTATTCACCTGTATCCAAAAACCTAGATTAACAAATAACTCCGATTCCAGACGCTCCAGCACACACAGTCACTCTCCATCCCCCCTTCACCTACCAAAGCTTCAGCACCCCAACTCCTTGGGTACATTACAAGGCACCCCTCACCTGATGTCCAAATTGGTTGCAAGGGAAGCCAAGAACCACCAGGCGCCTGGGGAAGCGGCATTGCAACTCATTGAGCTGGGTGAAGTCCCGGGTAGTCGTGCCTCAGAGCGAGGCCACATTCTCAATCAGCACGGCCCTGCCTCGGAACGTGTTGAAATCTACCTTCTCCCCGTCCAGGCTGACGGCACTGAGGTCGTAGAAGGACTTGGCTATGTAAGCCATGGTGAAGGGGCAGAGTGAGGCGTGCAGAGCGGCGGCAGAGCTGCGGCAGCCCACTTCAGGGTCTGTTATAGGGGTGGGGAGGAAGGAGGAGCCTGGAAGGACAGGAAGGATTTCACAATGGGGCTTTGAGCATCCCCAGGATGACTTAGCAAAAAAAAAAAAAAAAAAAAAAAACGGTCACCCACCTGGAGGTGCTGTTTCAACAAGGAGGTGGCAACTCCTGTTTACAGACTCTGAACAAAGCCGCCTACCTGCCCCACCCTGCTGGCAACCCAGGAAGGGCCAATTTGATATCTATGTACAAACATGAATAATTCACTCCTTGCAGGAAACTAGAGCCCCAAAGGTCAAATGGGGAGGAAAAAAGGGAGGGAGGGATGCAGGATTGACTCCGACTTGCCCCAGCAAGTCGTTCTCGCTTGGCACAGACACGTATTGTCGGCTGAAGGCCAAGCCGTGAACTGCGCCATTGAGAGGTCAGGGTCTGCCAAGATCTGAAAGATGAGGAAGAGAACTGGGGGGCATGTCCCCTTAACTCAGACCGCAACCAAAATATACATATGACGGGCACATAGTTTTCTGTGGCTGTTGTTTTCCACAAGCCTATAAGCACAGGGATCCTCAGAAGGACAGTGTGATTTTTCTGGAAATAATTGCTTTCAGGGGGCTCAGCCAGGCTGAAGAGATGAAGTTTGTTTTGGAAAGTCTTCCAGTGAGTGGTGCTGCTTCTGCCGGAGAGCTGCTCTGCCCTTGCCCCTCTGCAGTGGCACCGATGCTCACACTGTGTCCTCCACTCTGCCTCCTTGGGTTCGTGAGGAGGCCGTCACTCATGGCCGGGTGATGGTGAGGAGCCACAGAGCAGGTGAGTGACTCCCAGGGCACGAGCTACACCTGCCTCCTCTCAGACAAAGGCTCAGTCCCCAAGACTTCTCCTGACAGGCTTGTGCTGCTCATCCTCCCCACCCCACCCCAGAAGGTAACGTGCAGGTAGTCAAAGCTTCGATGGTTCTAAACCCAGCTGACCTGCCCAGGTTTTCAGCACCAGCTGTGCAGCATACCGTGGCCCATCTGAGGACCCAAGAGAAGGCCTAGTGCTTCACTTCATTATTCCAAGCACCCAGCAGCTAAAATAAATCCGATTTAAAAAAAAATTAGTCTGGATTTCTCCATCAGGAAGACTGGCGATTAGCCCTGACCTGGCTCTGGGACTTTTGGGAGTGTTATTTCAATAACAATGCAGATGTTTACTAGAGAGTGTTTTCACAGGTACGTGTCCATTGGGAACTGTCTTCTAGAACCAAGAATAAGCAAGGCTTGGGAGCAGCTGGTATTGAGAATCTGATTTGCTGTGAAGATGGAGGAACTACTCACCAGGGAGTGCCCAGCTGTTCTGTCTTCTGTAGCCCGTTCCATGGCTGTTCATAACACGTGGGGACCCATGTCCCCACTGGCTGCTCCCTCAAAACAAGGCTCCATTACTTGAGTGGGAATGGAATCTTTGGCCATTAAAAGAGGTGGCAGGAAATGCAGCATGAAGTGTGTCGCCCAATGTGTCCAGGTAAAGTTCCTAAAAACAGCCAATAAACGTCCCTACCAGGCCACTGTGTCAGAAGAACTTGGCCCTGACAGTACACTAAACTTCAGCACCAACTTCTCAGACTTACCTGCAGGCTGAGAGCTTCCAGGACTCTCAAGCATCTGGACACCTCTTACTGGCTGCCGTTCGGGGGCCTCTGTCCAGGATGACCGTGGAAGTGCCTGAGCTGGGGACTGACTCCCTCTCCCTCAGGGACACGCCATCCCTTTTCTCCCAGAACAACTTAGGACTCTCGGTCATGCAGGTTCTCAACTTTCATGATTGGAAAAACCTCTCTTAAAATACCTTTGTCTCCAACTTTACCTCAAACTGGCTCACTTCCCAGAAGCTTATTACTTCGGACATGCACTAACAGGTGTGTGATTCCCACGGCTTTCCACAGGGACGGTTGTTCTGGAAACTGCACTGCCTTAGTACGCAAAAAATCTAGGGATGTGGTTCGACTATGGCTACAGATGAGAATTGCTTATCGAGATTTTTCTAAATAGATGTTGCTAAAAGCTTTTCCCTCCAGAGATTTCAGTTCCGATGTCTCTGGCCATGACTCTGCCACGGTTACTTGAGGCCCTTCGGCACGTTTTCTTACCAGCTGACTTTGTGTCATCACCCTCCCTATCTCCCACAGATATGATTGTTAGGATGGAAGAGGTGGAGTACTGCAAGTTTTCCATAACCTGTAAAGCACAGGTTAAGATCTTAGGCCACCACTGCCATCTTGTCTCCTTCCTTCCTCATTCTGACTCCAGTTTTCTGCCTCTTCCCTTCACACAAGTATAGTATTTGGCAACCCCCAGACCCCCAAGATTACAGTCTGCCTTGCTTCCCTGGAGTACCCGGTCACAGGGCTAGGACAAACTTCTGATTTAATCCCTCCTCATGCCTCCAGGGAGACCTGTTCCTGTTCTGTCTCAGATGGTCGAGAACCTTCTTGGTTCTCAATACTTCAGACATAGGTATTCGGCATCCTACCAGTGACGCCATCTTTCTGCTCCTGTAGGCCCACTGCAGAGCACTGGGGGGCTTTGCTGGGGCTCCCCTGCAGGTGACATTGGGAAAGGTACAGTAAGGAAGAGGACAGCTTGCTGCTTCCACTGTCATTCTCCTGCTGTTGCTGTATAAGGTTCTGGAACCGTCTCCTAGCACTGCCTCTCCCTCTCCCCCTTAACTGCCAAGGGCCAAGCGAGAACTCCTCCTAGGGACTCATACAGGCAGACACACCTGTGGTTTGAAATATTCTTTATTTTGTAAACATCTGTGTTTAAAATAGATGAACCCTGCTCACAATTCATATATTGGACCCAAGACACAGTACACGAAGTTCACCCATCACAGGGAGATGGTGGGGACTTGGGAGCAGGTGGAAATGCCTGGGGCTGGGCTGAGTCTGGAGACAGCAGGTGCAGAGGTGGTGAGGAGTTAACAGGCAGGAGCGCCTGCTCAACAGTCTGGGCCTAAGGCCAGACCCCAGGCCACCCCCCGGACTGGAGAAGTGTAGGGGTGAGATGCCGACTCCCAATACCTAGTGAGCATAGCTGACCCTAGAGCTCCAACCCTCCCATACCTCTCCCCAGCTGTGGCCCTGATGGGTGGGGCTCATCGGTACATAAATCTCCACCCTGTGTTTTCCCTTCCAGAACCCCTAGGTACAGTAAAAATGAGTCCCTCTGTCCCGAGGGGGCTGAGAGAGAAAGGCAGTGGTGCTCTGCCTGATCTTCAGGGACTGCTGCAACACGGGTCACAGGTTGGAGCCAGAACCCAGCATGTCTGCTTTCTGAAGCCCCTGGCTTCCCGAGGTCTGGCGTTACTGTCACCCCAGCCCTGGCATGATGCTGTGTCTTGACACCCGAGAAGTCAGGCCTCAAGGAAGCATCCCAGCCATAGTCATGACTTCATCCTAAAGAGTCTATCTAAGTTTCTCATCAGCTAACAATTTCTAACTATTCCCGCCCTCCTTTTCCTTCCACTGTTAGCCTGTCCCTGGTCCTACATCCTGAGCTACCCTCTCCCACTCTGGTAAGAGTCAGAGGAAAGGTTTGGTGATTTTTTCCCCACTTTTTTTTTTTTTTTTTGGAGTAATAAGGAAGTGGGGCTCTTAATCCTGCACATGTGTGTGCCCTGGACTTTGAAGCTCCATTGGTTCAGGGCTCGAGTCTTTGTTTTAGCTCCAGCCCAAGCCATAAGATGCAGCTAACACATAGCTTAAGAATGAGCCTCCAATGCCGGGCAGGTGGGGAGGAACCCCACTAGGCCCCATCACTGACTTGTCCCTTCTTTAAAGCGCCTCCCTCAAGCCACCTTTGGGCCACATCGGGCTAAAGAAACTTCTTCCTGAACAAAGAGCTCTGGAGGAAGGAGTCGGCTTCCCTCCCTCCTCCGGCAGCCACAGTGCGGTTGGCTCCTCTTCAAGAAGCTAAAGGGGCAAGATAAGCACTTTTTCTGGAAGGCTGAAGAGAACAGCACCAAGCATTTCTACCCAGGGCCTTCTTTCTCCCTCCCCAGGAAGCCCCTGCCCTTCTCCCACAGACTTTCTCTGGAAAACCTTGAGCGCTGAAGGCTGGGTTCAGTGGTTCCGTCACCTTGCCAGGGGGTTGTGGGGAAATGCCCTTCCTACACAGAAAGGGAAGTTGCTCCCGTATTCCCTCTGGTTTGCGAAATGCTGTCTCTGGCCTCCTCTCCCTGCCTTTCACCTGCTACACAGGGGCTAGTCCTTCATTTCCAAACACTTCCCTTCCTGGGGTGTGTGGTTGGCTTGTCGACATCATTCCCATCTCCCTCCCCCCTGGCAGGTTTTCCTCGCCCCTGCAGTGCCCTGAGGCCTTGGTACATATCTTTAAATTTAGGAGCCCAGGTGGGGAGAAACTGTGTACACCCTGCATGGGAGGTAGAGCATGGAGGTGACCTTTTGTCCCTGCCTCCCCTCAACAATTTTTTTTCTTCTCTGAAGCACCTGCTTCTGAGCTCACTTTCCCCAAAAGGCAGGTGGGCAGGCAGCCAAGCAAGGCCAAAGCTGCGGGGGGCGGTGGGCCAGGCAGGAAAAGGTGGGACAGCCCCAGTTTTGAGGACCGCCAGTTTGGTGTTTCCTTCCTACTTTGATGTTCCACTTTCCCAGATCATGGATGGGGCAGGCCATGCCACAGGAAGGGACAGCGGGGAGGGGAAGATGGGAAGAAGCACCCCCTAGGCTTTGGCCCCTTCACAAAGCAGGGTGGGGTGTTCTCCCAGAAGAAGAGTATGGAACATCCCCATGAGCCTGAGTCCATTCCCTTGGACAGGGTTAGGAAGAAAGGAAAGAAAAAAGCTGCACTGGCAGCCACAGAGCAGGACAGAGAGGGAAAGAGGTTCGAGGGGCTTTGATACAGAACACACTGGAAGGGGGAAGGGGACAAGAAAGAGAAGTAGGAGGAAGAGAGGAAAAGCAGAGAGGAGACAAGATGCACTGAGAAAGAAGGAGCCTTAGAGTGGCCTCACTGCAGACGGGGCCACTGTCTGGGGAGCCTGGGGCGGCAAGACAGCACCCGGAGCACACCGGGGCTCATGGCAGGCCTGTGGTGGGGAGCCCGGCAGAAGGGAGCCCCTCCAGGCTGGAGGGCAGGGGGCAGAGGCTGCTCCGAGATGACAGCAGGGCTGCTCTCGGGGCCAGGCAGGGGAGTAGCAGCTACTGGTATTCCACAGGGTCACCCGAGTGAGAGGAGAAGCAGGGCAAAGCCCGGACTCCCTGTCTGCCACAGGCCTCCTGTGGGGAGGGAGGGGTCGCTGGGTGCTCCACACAGGACCCTCAGCACCAGCAGGTTTTCGAAGAGTTCGCTGGGCCCTCAGGTTTGCCCTCGTCCTCCTCCAGCTCGGCCAACGCCAACTCATGGCTGGCACGCGTCCTGAGACCATCCAGCTCCTTCCTGTGGGCCTGCAGCACCAGCTCCGTCAGCCGCGTGAAAGACTGTGAAACCACCAGTGGCGGGTGAGCGGGCGCTGCCGCTGCCTCTTCCCCCTGCAGCCCTGTACCTGCCCCAGGACGAGGCCTCCTCATGTGAACCGGGCTCACTCTCCCACCCCGGGCCACCGCCTCCCTTCCTCCCTGCTCCCCTCTGCAACAATGGGCCACAGAGGCAGGGCAGCGGGGTTCGGGGCGCTCACCTCTTTAATGTTGAGGTTGGTGCAGGCACTTGTTTCATAGAAGTCCATGCCATACTCCTTGGCCAGCTGCAAGAAAAGAACATTCCTGAAAGGGAGTCAGTAAGGGAAGGGAGGTGCCCACAGCAGCGGCCTGTACTTCTGCCACGGCCCTCGCGGCCCATGCTCAACTGCGACAACTTCTCACAGCAGGTCATGTCTCAGAAGCCCCTTTCCAGAAAAGGGCCAGCCAAGAATGGAGAAGATGCCCCACAAAGCCCCGCCCGCACTCCCCGCAGACACACCCCTGCCTGTGGCATGCACACGTCACACATCAGGAGGCAAAGGTCCCCCCAGTCTTGTGCAGGGTGTGGAATTAATGAAAAACGCGGCTTTGGGGTCAAACAGACCCAGACGTAAACGCCAATGCCCCACTCAGCAGCTATACGACCTTGGACAAGTTACGGACCTGCCATCTGTTAAAGGGGGATGAGGGCATCTCTCAAGCAAGGTCAGGGAATGACTAAAACACATCCTGCGTCTCAAAGCACTCACTTAGCACCAGCCATCCATACAGTGCTCGATAAATACTATTCTAGGAGGGTTTATTCTGGTAGGGTTTGCGTCTACTTTCAGATTTTTCAATGGCCCTGTATTATTTTTATATGCCAAAAATCTATTTTATTTCAAGCGCTATGGACGGAAAGAGAGAGAAAAAAGCTCTGGAGGCCCTCAGAGTGGGTGGACGGCTCTCGTCTCCATGGCACCCATCCTTCAGTCCTCTGGGAGGGTGATGTCCCCAGGCACCACCTTCCTGTCCCCACAGCCCCATAGCTTCTCCAACCGTGGGGCCTTCATTCCCTTATTTTCCTCCCTACCCCTTTCCAGTATAAAGACAGGGATGGGATCCCTGTAGACAGTCGCCGTGCCTGGATGCTGCTGGGAAGTCAGTGACTTGGAGCCCTTCCTCACCATGACCACACTGGGATGACCTCTTTAGCAGAGGGTAATCCTGCTATGGGGCCCTTAGAGCCAGGCAAGGGGCTGCCTGAGAGATCTTTGTTCCAGGATAGGTCCCAAATCACTGTCCCAACAGACAGAAAGCAAACTCTCAAGGATGGCAACTCGCCCAGAGCTTCCGGGAACTGTGGGAGGTGCAGGGTGCCCAGCTCTCAGGGATGGCCTAGGCAGCAGCACCCAAGGGACGGGCTTGGCCAGCTTGCTGCACTTACCTGCTGCCCCTGCTCCCTTCCCACCTGCCGCTTCTGCTCTTCATCAGCCTTATTCCCTATAAGGATCTTCTGGACACCTTCTGGCGCATACTGGGGACAGAGGACAGACAGAACTGCCAGTGAGTACTGCCTTTCCTCCCCAGCTTCCCATCACACTATCTCCTGGCCTCCACACCAGCCCCAAGCTCCAGAACCCTAGGGACAGAGCAGGCCTACAGGATGCAGGTGTGAGGCTGACCCCAGGGGTTAGAGGGCTGTCACCAGGACAGCTTAAGTGGGGGGAGACACTCCAGCTACAACTGGTACTTCCTGGGGTTAGACAGTTGGGATCTGAACTGGCAAGGGCATTGCACTGAAGTCCAGTCTCCAATTGAAAAACTGGGAACTCAGAAAGTTCACATCGCTTGCCCAAGGCTCCAGAACCAGGACTAGAATCCCAGTCTCACGATTCCTCCTGCTCTTGAGAGTTCAGGAAGGAAGACAGTCACAGGGTAGGCTCTGACCTAACTCATCTCCAAGGAAGAAGCAGCCATGGCGACCTGGCTGGGCACAGATCATGGACGGTGTGGAACTTGGGCTTCTTCCCCATGTCTTACTCACCCAGAGGTCTCCATCCAGGGCTGGGAAAGGCAAGGTCTCCTGGGAGTGTTTGCTCACCAGCCCTGAGAGCTTCAGCCCTTCCCAGCTGGCCCTCACTTTATCTTCCCCTCTGAGGCACCCTCCCCCACCCTCAATGGGGAGGCAGCGTCTCCTACCTCATCCACATCACTGACCCACTTCATGATGTGCTGGTAAGAGCGCTCGCTGCTAATGTCGTAGACTAAAAATATTCCCTGAGAGAGAGAGAAGGAGAGAGAGATGGGGTGAGGGGGTAGATGCACACAGAGATAGTGCACAGTCGAGGGTCCAGAAGCAGGTGTGGTACCTTAAAGGCTGGGTCCCATTCTCCCTTCTCCCTGCTTAGCAGAATGAGGCTCCCTCAGCACCCAGAAACTTCTCCTTCTCTCTCATTCCCCCCAAAGCTATTGTGCCCTAAGCCTATCACAGAACTCTCTTCTGACTGGGGTCTTTGGCGCAGGGTGAAGGGTGGCGGGTGGGGATGAGGTG
This sequence comes from Mustela nigripes, assembly GCF_022355385.1. Lineage (NCBI taxonomy): Eukaryota > Metazoa > Chordata > Mammalia > Carnivora > Mustelidae > Mustela > Mustela nigripes. The sequence continues at coordinate 110,172,124 of NC_081569.1, forward strand.
GGGGGCTTGCCTGTGGTGTGTGCTCAGAGAATAACAGATGAACGTGTTTGTCTGAAGGCCCTGTTCTGGGAGTCGGTGGCATATAGATCTCCAGCGCTTAGAGTTGGGAGTGTGGATGGCAGCGTCCCACCTCCAAACCCTGAGAATGGCGGCTCACCTGGGCCCGCCGATAGTACTGCTTGGTGATGGTCTGGTATCTCTCCTGCCCCGCCGTGTCCCTGCAATGGAAAGCCAGGCCATCAGGAGAGCAGGGAGCATGGGGCTAGAGGGAGACCCTGGGCCCTTGCAGGAAAAACTGGGGATCTACAGGGTGAAAAATCAGGAGTTTTGATTCCCTAAAGGGGTCTGAACATCCCTGACCCTGCAGGAGAGAGGCCTGGTTATCTGGGGCTGCCTGGGCTTACAGGGGCCTCATCAACTCTATCAGTGCCGGGAGTCTCAAATGAAACTGGGCCTTCGACACCTCTCTTTAGAACTGGGCCATTGTGTTCAAACAGGTTGGACTGCCCCACCTCCCGTCCCTGTGGGGCCTCTGAAGGCAAGGCCCATAGCATTCCCCAAACTGGAAGCAGCGGCAAAGGCTGGCAAAGGCTGCGCTTCCAGAAACCTCAGGCCAGAGGGCCACAGCGGCCCCCCGTGGCGCCTGGTAGGAACTGCACCATACCGTCCTGGGGAATATCTCCCCAGGGTCCATCCCAATGTGGGGTATAACCCTCCCTCCTTGTGCACTGCGGCTGGGCCCAGGGGCAAAGCCTCATCCTAAAACAAACCAACACTCGTCGGTTTGCCAATTCCTTCTAGTTCCTGGCTTTAGGTGACTTGTTGTCAATCCCTGAAAGTTTCCTAAGGAAACAGGAGGCCGGAGTTGGCGGGGGTGGGGCAGCCCCATGTCTCTCCTCCTCCCCAACTCACCAAATCTGTATCCGCACTTTGATGCCATCTACCTCTATGGTCTTCATCTTAAAATCCACGCCTGGGGAAAGGACGAGAGCAAGGACGTTAGGAAGAGTACCGCTGAGACCGAACAGTGAAGGCTCAGGGCACTCACACTGGAAGGGACTGTCTATGACTTAATATGGCACAAAGATGGCATGAGGTAAAGGCCTTCTTAAGGCAAAGACTGGCCCTGGGGAAGTATCTGGGGCTTTGAATGGGGCTTCCCTTCTTCCTTGATCTGAGAATTGCCAGCAGTAAAGGGCAGGGGTGGGTAGAGGGGGTGCAGGAGGAGGGCAGAGTGAGTACGGTGAATCCACTCCATCACTGCCTTACTCAGCCCCCAAATGTGTCTCCTTCTCCTCAGTGTGATGTCTTCCTCTTTACACTGCTGGAGAGAACTACAGGTGTTTATTTATCTGCAATGGAACTCCAACCCCTAGGAACAGCAGCCTACCTAGGTAGCCTGGGTGGTTTTTTTCCTTTCTCTGCCTTATTAATAACCAGGAGGGGGTGTGCTGCTGTCATGAGTGAGGGGAAGGGACATGGATCCCGAAGAGGGTCCCTAGCAGAGGCCCACCAAGAAGGAGCAGTGGCTCTGCTGTTGACTATCCCCCGTTTACTGGAGGAGGCACTACTGTGTACTCATTTATTTAGAAAGAGTACGGGCTTTGAAGCCAGGCCTGAGCTCGAATCCTGACTCTGGCCACTTCGGTCATTGCTGTGACTTTGGGCACCTTGCTTTTCTGGGCCTCCATTTCCTCATCTGTAAAAAGGGTACATCACCAATCATTTCAGAGGGTGAGAAGATGAGGCGAGATACAGGGCCCAGCACCTGGGAGATACTCAGTTGCCTACAGTTACCACTATACCCTAGTATGGTCCCGGTCCATCGTGGGTGCTTGTAAATGACGACCAGCGACAGGAGGACAAGGCAGTGACGCATTACACTCCTGGGGGAGGGAGGGGAGGACAGACAGGCTTCTCAGGCTCACGTGCCCAAGGACTCGAGGAGCTCAGCTGCCACAAGACCCAGGAAACATAAGGCATTTGGCAAAGCAGCCCAAGGCAGAAACATATTTGGGGAAACGTGCAGGAGGAGTCGGCAGCACCCGCAGCACACAGGCTTGAATCTGAGTGATGACAGAGATGAGGGGAGACATTTTTATCACCACGCCTCTTCCCAGCCCCAACTGTGCCTGGGCACGGTGCCCGGTGATGCAAAAGCGCTATCGAGTAAGTTAATTAAGCTTAAGTCTTCATGTACTCCCCAGAGACAGGTCAGGAATGGGCATCATTAACCAGTTTTCAGGTGGAGAACACAGTCAAGGCAGAGTTCCAGATGGACGGTATTCACTAGGCTGCCTGGCACAGCCCCAAAGACCCACAGGTACCAGAGTCCCCAACACCACCACTATGCCACTCAGCATTAGCTCTTTACCAATGGGAACACTTCTCCCCTTCTCCCTGGCCTGTCCCCAGGTTTCCACAAATACAGATGGATTCAATTCAGACTTTTCCCTCTTTCCATCAAGACCAATCATCATTTAACTGGAGGGGAGAAAAAGATTCCGAATGGACAACCCAAACTAGATCAACTTGGTCAGACGTGAATCATTTCTCGCCTGCCCAAGCTGATTCATAGCTCTTGAGCTGTACTTTTCCAAATGGGTAATGTCTGGCAGCCATTCTTCCGGGTGTGCAGAGAAAGCGAGGGTGGGGGCGCCGGGCCTTGGGGGTGGGCAGCGGCACACTCACCCCCTCCTCAGACAGCCAGTTGCCAAGAATTTGCTCCTCGCCATTGCTGGCATAGAAGAGAATCAGGAAATTCTTGTTTTTCGTGGGACAGTGCTGGCTTCCCAGGAGAACCGGCAATTTGGTTCATCTTCTAATCAACCTAGCTCATCCTCATACTAGTCTCTCAGGCCTGGTCAAGGACAGGGCCTTGTGCAGAGTGGTCACAAGGTAGCAGGGAGGGAAACAGAAGGTTCTACCTTCCTTTATTCCATACACTTCTATGAGAACTTACTCGGTGCCCTGCACAGTACTAGGTGCAGAGGATCCCTGACCTTACAGAGATTAGTGGAAAGGAGACAAAGGCCCAGAGAGGTGAGATAACTAACCCAAGGTCAGCACAGCAAGTGGCAGAGATTTGAACACAGACCCACTTGCTGGCAGAGCCTGTGCAACCCCCAGCATTGCTTCTCAGAGGCAATGAGAGCTGTGTAGTAACTAGACATAGAGGACTTAACTATGCGGGCTTCTCTGCAGGTCCCGGAGCAAGGGGCAGCCAGGAGGGAGCTCCCAGCACCAGGGGGCTCAGGGCGACAATGTAAGCAGGTGTTAGAAGAGGCAGCGCCTGGGAGTGAGCGCTGGGCTTAGATTCCTTCTCCCTCTTCCTTCACTTCTTAGCTGTGTGGCCAGGGACTGAGGCTGAGGGATTGGGGGGGCCCACAGACCCGCACACCCATCCTCTTACAACTTAGGTCTTCCTGACCACCAGTAACATCCGTGGAGCTTGGAGAAAATGCTTCCATTTTGGCTATGCATATGCACTAAAAAACAGTAAGTCTAGGCCTTTTGAGGGAATTTCCTCTCCCACCCATCTTCTCTTTCTTTCTTTTTTAAAGATTTTATTTATTTATTTGACTGAGAGAGAAGGACAGCACAAGCAGGGGGAGCCACAGAGACAAAGGGAGAAGCAGGCTCTCTCTCTGCTGAGCAGGGAGCCTGATGCAGCTCAATCCCAGGACCCTGAGGTCAGGACCTGAGCCGAAGGCAGATGCTTAACTAAGCACCGGGTTGTGCTCCCACATTTTTTTAATAAAAAAAAAAGACGAAGAGCCCAGTGATCTTGTAGTGGACTCTTCTTTCTATTCTCCCTGGTCCCATAGCCTGGACCTTCCACTGTGTCCACCGACTACTCCACAGTCGGACGTGCCTGTGCCCACCCGTCGCCCCTCCATCCCCCTGTGTGGCTGTTAGTTTTCTCTGCTGCTGAGCACTGCAGGACAGTCAAAACGCTGGCCTGGTTGGTCACCCACAGAGTTCTGCTTTCCCACCTCAGTGGGGCCCTTGTAACAGCTGGTACCCTATTTATAGGTGCTGTGTCCCCCATACCCTTCCCCATAGCCACTGACCCCTCGCTGAAGGCTTCAGCCCCTGTGTGCCCCCTCCTCAGTGCCACTCACTCAACAGAACTCCTTCTCCAGTCTCTAGGGGTAAGCCAAATGCTGCCTGATGAAGCCATTCCTGAGGCTTACCTCATTTCCTCAGCTCTCAGCTCGTCATCAGCCCCCTCTGGGTGCTCGTCCTAACAGTCTGCCTCCTTCCTGCTGATCTCCAAACTCTATGGCGGGGAGAGATACTCTCCTCCAACCTCCATCCCTGCGTGTTCTCATTCTGGCTCCCCCAGGGACTGGCGGCATCAACATCAAGGAGCATGCTAGAAAAGCCATTCTCCAGGTCCACCCAGGCTGAAGACTGAGAACCACTGTCTAGCCCATCCCGAGGCTGAACCACATCCAATCTACGATCCTTATAATGATATTTGTAGAACACCCCTTAGCTAAGGGATCCAGAGCCCTCAGTTCTCGTGCCAGCCCTGTGAAGCAGGGAAGAGTGGTGACAACTGCTGAGGCACAGAGAGGCTGGCTAACTGACTCCTGCTCCCTCACCCAGTGGCTGAACCAGACCTGGAGGACTGGGCTTCTGACAGCTATCCAGGGTACTGCCCCCTGGACCAGAGGCTGTGGAATCTTACTGCCCTTCCTGTCACACTCTGACATACCCCATACCATTCTGCTCTGATAAGGCATCTAGAAGTGAGGTCCTGGGTACTCGGGGAGCAAGCCCACCATTAGCTAGTTTCAGGGGACCCCTTGCTCCCTGAGGTCAGGATTGCCCTCAGCCCTGCACAGAGCCATACCACTGTCCCCAGGCGCAGGGGACATTGTGGTGTGAAGAAACAGGCTCACCGCCTCCACACCACTCCAGCAGACGTTCCTGAAGACATGGGGATTCCTGGGGGAGAAAGTCCAGAAGAGAGCGCCCTCTGCCAACCAAGAACTGAAAGCACAGTGAGAGGCTCACCACTTTTCTCCTCAGATGGGCCAGTCATGATGTCTGCCACACCTGGTGTCCTCTTCTGGCTGGAGCTGGCCAGCCCAGAGCTTCTGCTCAGGGAAGCAGGGTTGGGTACCGTGTGTTCTTTGTGGGGAAGCAGCTCCTAACTGGACCAGAGAGGGACATCTGACCAAAGAAGGCTGGTCCATCAGTGGGCTTGCTGGGGACCCCAAGGTGACCCGGCCAACATGGGCAAGGGGATCTAGCTAAGCCGATCAAATCAGCTCCCTCCAGATGGTGCTGAAGGGATTGGTCAGCTGGTAATAAGAGGAACACAGGCAGATGTGCAGAGAAGCAGAGATGCCTGAAGACAGAACACACTGGCCAGAGCTGGGGCTGGGAGCGCTGGATCCTGGCATAGATCCTACCTCCCAGCTCATGGGTGTCCTCAGAGCACGCCTGAAGCCTGAAGGTGCCTCGAAAATCCACAGTCTGGGTCTGTCCCATGCTGCCTAATGCCCCCCACCATATCCCCCCCACCACAGATGTTTCAACTGTGGGGCTGAGAGGGAGACTCTCCCAAATTCCCTGCTTGTTGCTGCCTCCTAGCTTTTGTCTTCTAGCCCCCACTGGATGTAAAGGACCTAAGGGCTAGAGAGTATATTTTGTATTTGACAATATTTTTTGTTTTGAAAGTCTCTGCCTCCAACCCCACAGAGTGCCGGACATAGAGTCGCAATTCCATCAGTGTCCCAGAGCCCGTGAGGAGGATGGGCACCCGTGGGACGAGTGTCCTGCCATGTGAATGCCTCACAAACATCGGAAAGAAAAGTTCCTCGTGAAATGCCTCCTGCCTCGGGCTGTGGACAGTGCTGGCCTCCGGCTCTTCGTGTCTGTGTCTCAGTCCCTACAGCCTCCGCTTCTCCAGCTGCAACCCTTGGAGACCTCGAGGCCACAAGAGGAGCGGGGAGCACGGTGACAGGGCTGCTGTCAGAGAGCAGGAGGGGGGACAGGGCTGGCCTTTGGGTCCTGGGTGCTGGAGCAGGACATAGGACAGAGGCGGAGATGGCTCGCCGGGGGTGGTGAGAAAGCAGCATGCTCACTGCGCCCTCCACCCCGCAGCAGGCGGCCGAGAAGACTGCGGGAAGAAGGGAATGGGCCGCATGCAGGGGAAAGAATGACCGCGGGCCTCCAAGAGAGCCCCGGGAAGCCCAGGTGGAGGAAGAGTGGTGCGGGCAGTAAGAACATCATTGTGTGGTCAGGATTTGAGTCCGTTCCCGCCTTTCCGAGGCATTGGCCATGTGGTTTTCTTACCCTGTCTTTGCTGTCTCTTCACCTGTAAAATGGGAACGACAATCCCAGTTGTGAGAGAAGGTGTAAAGCCAATGACACACAGTGTTATGAAATGTTCGCTGAAGAAGCTGTCAGCTCCCCAGGGAACGAGGAGATCAGGCAGCCCAGGGTCACAGTGCAGGGAGCAGACAGAGCTCTGGGGAGGAGGGGCTCCTGCTGGGGAAAGGAAGGGGTGTAGGCAGGTGAGACAAGGGGCCAGCACAAAGCCACAGTGCTCCAACAAAAAGAGAAAATGCCATCCACCATGGAGGCTAGATGTCTCCCTTCCCCGCACCCTCTCCCCACCAGTCTGCCTATAATCTACATTCTGGCAAAGTTCAGCTGTGTCTATTGGCAGGCCAGTACCTAATGGGTTAACGTCAGGTGCCAGCTGGCCTGCCAGCCAAGTGCCACATATTTCAAGTGGAAATAAGGTTCTTTCTGGGTGCCAGATGTTATCACTGTGATCAACCACAGCCCAAAGGACTGGCACTGTGACCTGAGCCTTTTCATTAGCAATGAGATGCCCCAACAGGAACAACCTAATACAGCTGAAACCCAAGGCAGACACCCAATCCCTGGAGCCATGCTGGCTCCAGTTACCAAGCCCAGGGCCCAGGAAGGCCCCGAGCCCCTCCCTGGTGCTGAACAGCATGTGCTGGACAGGTGGGGTCCACGGGGGCTGTGGCAGGAGGTCACCTCTAAAGAGGTCACCCTGAGCAACCCCAAAACAAGCTTTGTGGAAAGGCAGACCCTGTGTGGAGGTGGCTGGCTGACTGTGCCGCCCCCAGCTAGGTATCAGAGTGATCCCCATTTCCAAATCCGTAACACCACGAGACCAACGACACCATCTTCCTCCAACTGAGAGACAAATGAAGGGAAGGAGGGGCATGAGAACAATACAGAAGGCGAGCTAAGAGACAAACCTCAAGAGAAGATTCAAGACAAAGACTCCCGGCACACAGAAGCCCCTCCTCCCAGGTAGATGAGGGGAGTGGGGAGAGTGTCTTTGCCCCAAACCTGCTACTTGCTACTTTCCTATTCCCTCGAGCTAGGGACTGCCTGCTGGACTCTGTGCTGCCACCCGACTTCCTCCTCTTACTCACCTGCAGACCAACCGTCCCTCACGCTGACCTTGCTCTGGGGAGAAGAGGCAGTGGGTTCTCTCAACGAATGCATTAGTCAGCATTTGCTCCTGCTCGCTCTGGGAAGGGTGGGAAGCAGAAATAAAAGAGGGGGCCCTGGTGTTCGGCAGACAGAGTCCTGATCCTCGAGCTCCAAGGCCGTGTTTTCACCTCCAGGACAGAGTCAGCGGCTCTGATTCAGATGCCAAGTACCAGAAAGACTGCAGGTTTCAGAGTGATACTCTGTCCCTCCTTTATTTTTTAAGACGCAGCAAATGCACACACACACACACACACACACACTCCCTTGGTGTGATCATGTGGGGACCAGGACGACTCTGGAAGTTATTACCTGCACATAAAGTCTTGGAGGCCAATCTTTGGAAAGCCTTGGCCCAAAAACCCAGGTGCTGTTAGCAAGGAGAAGGATTTCCCAGTTGAAAATGGAGTCCCATGAGGCTGGGAAGGAACACTTGTCCCTGTGCCTGAGCCCTAGAGGATCCCCATTCCAGAGCCCCCGGCAGTGGGGTGGTCCTGGAAGTCACTCCAGCAGCCGGGCTGACTGATGGGAACCGTCTGACACCCCCAGAGACTCCGAGCGACCTGCAATACTGACCTTAGTCTAAGCCCCAGCCCCCTGGTCTCTACAGCCACCGAAGAGGACCCCTCTCATGCTTTCTGGCTCCCTGCTATGTCCGAGCTTCCCCTCAGACACGTACCTGAGCAGAAGAACTGGACGCTACTGGAAACCGCTTGCCCCTTGCACAGTTCTCCCTCTCTGCTCAGTCCCAAGCACATGGGTGGGATAGTGAGTTTCTTGTTGTCTCTGAGCCCCAAGACAGCAGCACGAGCTTCAGCTGCCCTCGGGAGGAGCAGAAGCCCTTGAGGAAAATGCACATGTGTACTCATTCATTCATTTATGCATTCATTCAAATACGCTGTTACTGAGTGCCTACGATGTGCCAGGAACTGAGCTGGATACTAGAAGGCCCAGCAGTGAGAAATGCAGAAATAATCCCGTCTTCAGAGAGCTTCCATTCTAATGGGGAGGACAGGTAATAAGCAAACTAATCAATACTTTCAGAGTGATGTTAAGGGGCCAAAGCAGAATAATGGGATAGACAGTAAGGAGATCCATGTGAAAGCTGCTTTAGACGGGGTGGTCAGCAATGACCTTTTAAGGTAGGTGACATTTGATCAGAGACCTGAGTGACAAGAAGGTACCAGCATAAAGACCTGAGGGACCAGTGCCCCAGGCAGAAGAAACAGAAAATATTCCTCAGGCAGGAACACATCTTCAGTCAAAGTTGAAGTTCCATGGAAGAGAAAAGGAAGAGGGGTCCACATTACTCTTTCCTTTGTTATAAAGGCTGGGGAAGGGGGTGGGGTCGGGGGGTATGGCTGGAAGCACAGCAAGGCCCTTCCCTTCTCTGGGCTCTCAGGGGGACCCAGCTTCATACATATAAACTGGACTGGAGGATCTAAGGAGGAATGTACCAAGAAACTTCTCAAACACTAGCAAGGCCAACTTGGGGACTCCTTGCCCCCCACTTTATGATGGGATCTCTATGCTGAACGGCTTGGATGTGCAAAGCGCAACTGTTTGCATGCACACAGTAGGTACGCTGAGTAGGTACTCAGGGCACTCCAGTTCCCTTCCCCTTGCCCTTCCCCGGCCACATGCACAAACCTACATAGGGCCTCTGTGACACGGGCTGTGTGCCCTCAGCTAGCCGTGTTCTGGTCCCCTCTGGCAGACTCCTGACCTGGGCCTTGCCTCCCGGAGCCTGCTACTGAGTGGTCAGCAGGCACAACTGAGGCAGCCAAGACTGTCCCCTCCTCCTGAGCCTCTTCCTATGCAGGGCCATGTTGACAGGCAGCAGAAGCTTCCCAGGGAAAAAGACTGGGGCTGGGAGCCTCAGGAGCAAGCATCTGGTACGGGGCAGGGCCTCCCGATGTGTCTGCCTCAGACAGAGCCAACAAAGCTAACTCCTAGCAAGGATCTAGCTGAACATGAGCTGGTACGACCATGGCCTGGCCACTACCAGCTGGCCCAGCCAGCCTGAATAGTAGAAGCCCGAGATCATGAGGTAGTCTCCTCAGCAGCAACTCCCCCACCCTCTGCCCCCTGAGGAACCCCATTTAGTTTTCCAGGAGCTGCCCCAGTATCACTTCTCCTGTAAAGCCTTTGCTTACCAACCCCAGAGGAGTTTAGCCCCTCTCTGTGATTCCCAAGCATTCCGACACTGCTTTTGCATACTGCTCTGCTTGTCTGTTTGGATGCCTGACTTCCCAGATGTTGTCTGCACTCTGAGCTCCTGGAGGGCCAAACACCATCTTATTCCTTTCACATTCACACTGCCTGGTGGAAGGCAGATATAATAATACACAAAATTATTCAAAAAATTGAATAAAGGAAAGAAAAAATGAACGTGTGGGTGACGAGAGAATAAATGATTGAATGAATGAAGTCAGAACATCCCAGGAGAAAAGATCAGTGAGAAAAAATTTTGAGAGCCATGGTGGGGATGACCCACATTTTGGGGCCAACTGTCATATCAGCCTTCTCTACAGATCACGGGGGCCTTCTCTACAGATCACGGGGCCCCGGTCAAGGAGTTCTCTGCACACGCGTGTGACCGGTCAAGGAGTTCTCTGTAAATATGTTCTCAAAATGGTAACATGCAGGCAACACTTAGATCTCACCCTCCAAGCTTCCCCAGCCAGACTTCTCAATCCTAGCCCCTGACAGTTCTCCAGCGGGTCACGTCAAGGAGGCAGATTTGGCCGACAGCCGAGGCACAAATGTCCCTCCATCCCAGAGCCCTCGGTGCACTGGAGAGAAGCTGTGCTTGGCAGCCTGTGGAGAGGTCTTCCGGGATAAGCAAGAGCAGGCCCCAAGCCAGTCTGGGGAAATTGCAGAGGAGGGGGTTCAAGTTTGGGCCACCTGCATGCAAGATGTGAGTCATCGGTGTTCTTGGGGCCTTAGTTTCCCCTGTTACAAAACCAGGCTGATGCTGAATCCTCTCCTCCTCAGTGGGAGGAGTTAAATGTCCAGGGAGCCCCGTGGCCCCCGACCACGCACACTGCCCAGGCAGGAAAGCCAAGGAGAGGTCACACGCGTGTGCAGAAAATGGGCAGTTTTTCAGGGAAACGGGCACTAATATTAGATTACAAAAGAAAGCATTCTGAGAAGAACTGGCAATCAGGGTAGAAGGGTAATGGCCAAATATCGACTTTCCTGCTATAAAGCTCATCACTGAAATGTCTGGGGAGCGGGGGAGGAAGGGAGGAGAACAGGAGAGCAGGAGGAGGGAGGCAGGGCCAGGAATCGGGGCCTTCCAAGCTGGGGGTGGCTCTGCGGAGCAGGGAAGGTGGCACAGGTGTGCAGAGCAGCTGAAATGAAAGCCTCTGAGGGTTTCAGAGCTGTTCTCAGGGATCACATCCTTGGGGAATGGGGTATGCAGAATGAGGCCTGAGGCAGGGTGACACGACAGAGCCCCCGTCCTATCTCTGGTCACCTGTCTCCCCACTCCTCCCCAACTCCTTCCTTCCTTCCCAGAGCCTCGCACTGCTGGAGCAAGGGTGGGGGAGGGGCGGGGGAAGGGGCAGGGACAGAGGCCAGCACAGAATTGGACACGAAACCCAGAGCCTACTCCTGTGACCCCCAGAGAGGGAGCTGGTGCCCTGATTTGTCCTGTTTGTTCATTGCTGGACCCCCAGCTCCTCGAAGGCACCTAGTGTGGTGGGGTATCAGTGAATAGCGCCCCAGTCACTGAATGGGTGAGCATTGGCCTCAAAGGACTTCACTGACAGCATATCAATCTTTACGATGTTCTTATGCGCTAGGAATAACAATCAGAATAAGAATGGTAATAATCACAGAATCATAGCAGCTACCATTCCATCGAGGGCTCTGCCAAGTGCTTTGCACCTATTAGCCTCTATAATCCTCACAACAGACCTTTAAGAAAGAGTCTGTTACTCTCTTCAATTTACAGATGTGGAGACTAAGGAAAGAGCTGTCAAATCAGCACCTGAGGGTGGCAGAGGCCATGGGGAATCTCATGCAGGTCAGCCGTCTGTCCATTTCCCCCCTCGACTTCTCAGAGCCTTCCCGGCCTTCCTGTAGTGAGGCGCCCCTCCGCCCACAGCAGGCACAGATCCCCAAGCTGCAGAGGGCACCCAGTGCCTAAGCAGGTGTCCCTCAATTCCTGCTCTGATTCATGCCCTCAGGTCCTCCCCCAACTCCTGCTCCCTCCCCTTCAGTCATGGGGCCCTAGCCCCAGGCAAGCCAGAGCCAGCTCACACAGAACTTTCAGAGAAAGGGGATCCTGCCCAGCAAAGCCAGCTCCAGGAAGCAGCCCTGAAGCCACAGCGGCTGTTCAACCGGTCAAACTGGAAAATCACTGGGCAGCGTCCTTGGAGCCCAGGTGGCCTTTCGAATAAGAAGGTCTGGAGACCATGTGACGCGTGTACTCTGGGAAGAGCAAGGATGGCAGTCCTGTCAAGCTTCATGAGTGGCTCACGTGACACTCCTAGCCACTGTGCAGAAAGGGAACCAAAGGCCCCCTGCATGTAGATGTCACTTAGGCTGGGACACAGTCTCCCTGCTGGGACAGGCAGCCCTGCTCACATGAGGCCCTTTCAGAAGTTGCCAGCCTAACTGGTTCAAATGGTTCTCCACTTCTGGAGGGAAAGGAGAATGGGACCCGTGTAGAGTCTGGTGTGGCGGCTACAGGAGAGGTGTATGGCAGAGAGAGGAACCCAGCTGCCGCCACGGCCCTTGACTGGTCTCCCCGCTGTGGGTCTTAACTCCTACTCCCTGCCAGTACCCAAGTGCCACTGTCACCAAGTCATCACCCAACCCAGGAACCTTCTTCTGTTCCACTGCGGAGGCCCAAGGCCCACCCTCTGAGCCAGGCCCTCAGGGACCCCTGCCCTTATTCATCCATTAATTCAACAACATGTCTGAAGCTCGAGCCTGGCCCTATACCTGGATGATGAAAACAAAGAGGAATAAGGTTTGGTTTCACCCTCATGCCCTTAGAGTAGACATTGGGAGACAGAGAGATAAACAGAGGAATGTTCTCACTCTTCCCCTAAAAACTCCCTTCTGTTCTAGCCAGACTGCCCAGCATCCCATGAACGCCCACTGGATTCCCACCTCTGTCGTCTCTGCTCCTGTTATCCCATCTGCTCCTTCCCCTCCAGGAACTGAAAAGCAGCCCACACCGCAAGGCCTCCCCTCAGCCTCCCTTCCTTCTAGAGCCTTCCCTGCCACTTCTAGTCAGCGGGGCCTCCTCTCGTCTGGCCTCCTCTAGCACTCTGTCGCAGCACTAGCACTCTCGGTCCCCTGCCCAGTCGCTGGCTGCCTCCTGCACCCTGGCATCCTTATTTAGCTGCTGGGAAGGCCCGCAAGAGCTTCCCAACAGTAACAACGATCCTAATTGATCCCTGACCTGTGAGGAGTGCTTCACCAAGTACTTCCAGATCTCGTTGTGGCCTCAGCTCTTTTTGCCTGTGTGCAGGAAAAGGTGGACCAAATAGGCCTCTAAAATGTCTGGCACAGTGCTTTGTAGTGAATCCTTAATTAATTAGTTTAACAGGTGAGGAACCAGCAGAGGCCATTAAGGCATGGGCTGCCCACCTGCACACGACTCTCCGGGTCGGCACAGCCGTGTGGGGAAGGCTGGCTCGTGGCACAGATCCAGCCCACGCCACCTGCCTACCTGTGGCCTAAAGAGAAGAGGGGCAGTCAGTGCCTCAGCTGGCCTGGGAGGTGTCCTCACTGCTCCCTGGCAGGCCCTTCTCTGGAACGTCACAGGCTCTTCGGGTAAATGGCATCAACAGTAAATCACAAAAGTGCCAGCTGAGGTCACGTCAACATAATCCAAGAATCTGAACTCCAACTTGGCAGTAACTGGTGAAATGCCTCGTTTTCCCCATTTCACCAAAATCTCTGGGAAAGGTGCCTCGATCAATGTCCAGCATGGCAAAAGAATGTGTCTTAGGCATGGAGCAGCTTGAGAGAGGTGACGACAGGTATTCCTCTTCTTGGTCTCAGCCCTGGCTACAGGGCCCGTTGCATTTTTCCTGAATGGATAAATTAATGACGCTGACTCGGTAGTACCCATTTTCTTGGCTCCTTGATTTGCCTCCTGGCTGCCCTTTCCAACTCCATGGGAAACTTTCTGGATCACTGCGGGGAAAGCTTTTCTTGACCATCCAACTCTGACCCTAGGCTGTAGTTACTGCTGAAAGACATGCCCAAGATGAGGTAGAATCACAAGTGCCTTAGGTAGCTTCAAACAGAACCCACGCAGTCAAGAAGCCCAGTGGGCAGATTTTGAAAAGGTGAGTGGGGAGAAAGACAGGTTTCTTTTCTTTCTCATGGAACCCAAACTCCTAAACAGTCCTCTGCGTCCTGGGAGAAGGTAGACCCCACCCATCAGAAGCAGAGGAAGCACCTGCTCAGGTTTTAGGTCAATACACCAAGGGCCCTGAGGGGCTGGGATGGGGAGTGTGCTATAGAGAGACCCGCACTCAGTTCACTGATTCACCTCCTCTAGAGTGCTCGGCCCCCGGGGGACTCTGAGGATGACCCTGTGACCTGTGAGGGGAAACTGCACGTTTGCCCCTCTAGCAGGAAGGAGGTGTCCCAAAAGAGAGAAGGTGGAAGAGACATAAGGAGAAGGGCTGATGATTAGCAATTGGGGGGCAAGGGACCTAAGGAAAAAACAAGCCTCAGACGGGCCATCTTGGGATTTCAGAAACATCGGTTTCCTCATTTGTCTGTGGGAAAGGGGGACACTTTCCTAGGAGAGGCTAGCTCCCCTAACAACACGGAGCAGGAGCCCAAGAGCTTCTGAAAGGAGGGGGATGAATGAAGTGCTCCAGGGAAGAAACCTAGGTCACTCCTTGGAGTTGAAATGTGGCCAGAATACCAGGGTGCCAACTACTGCTCATCAGGCAAGGTTCAGGGACCACCAGCAGCGCACAGCCCCCTGGGATAGCTCAGCAGCTCCTGGTGCCACGCCCACACATAAAATAGCTTCAGAAAGTTTCCTTAAACGCTAACATGCTGCCCTTTGTTCCCAGGCCGGCAATGTGTCCCCATATCCCATCTGATTCCTCAGCCCCTCCCTTGCTCACTCCCAGGCCCTTCCAGTGCAGTCCTCTTCCCCGAGCCTTCCCCTAGAGGCATGCCATCCTTTCTTGGCTTCTAGGACTGGGCCCATCCCTCCCAGATAGGTATCTCTCTTCCGGGCAGTGGCCCAGCCTGAGCTCCAGAACTCCTAGTGGCCTGCCTCACAGCTCCCCTGAGAAAGATGGATGTATCTGTTCCTTCCCCCTAAGTCCCTTGAAGATAGTGAAGCAAAGAGAGAAGGAGACCGCGGGAGCTCAAGAACAATGACAACAGTAACAACTAACATTTATGAAGCTCCAAATGTGTCCAACTCTGTGTTAAGGGCTTTTACAAACATAATCTCATTTAATCCATACAGCACCTCAGCAGGTAAGTACTGTTATTATTCCCATTCTACAGATGAGAAATGCCAGCTCAAAAGCTTAAGCGGTATTCAAGGTCACACAGTCCCAAAGTGAGGTCTCCAGGTCTATGTGACAACACAGCCTGCCTCTTAACCATGGGTCTCTGTCCTTCCTGGCTGGCTCTACCTGCTCTCTCTTTTCTCTGGGCAAAGAAGGTGTGTTGGGAGGGAGGGTGGAAGCCTGGAGTGGGAGCTGAGTGCAGGGGCTCCCGCCCACTGAAAGGGAGACCTGGGCCATGCTGAGGCTCCTCCAGGGCAACAGCAGGGGAAGCTGTTAGATGTGGTGGAATTCTCTCAGCTCAGACCTCCCAGAGGTCGGGGCCCCTCAGGGCCCAAGGGGGAGAACCGCCCCCCTCAGAGGGGGGCCACTCGCCCATTCCCAGAACAAGAGATGCCATCACAGTTCTGCCTGGGAAGCCAGGAGATATTGTCCCTCGAAGCACAGGCTCCAGCTCTGCCAAATCAAACCAATGTCCTGGAAGGTGGGTCCTATCAGCCATCTGACCCGAGGTGTGGAGAGTACTCCTCAGCCTCCTTCAAAACAAATCTTTAGCCAACTGTTTTTCTGGAGCTAGCTAATAAGTGCCCCTGTCGCAGGCAAACACGCTCACCGAATCAATGCTCTCCTCCAGGTGTCCCACCTTGTGGCTTACCTTAACAACTGTGCTCCTGGAAACTCAATCCCTTCGGCCCCTCCCTTCCCCCTCCTGGCTCCACACTGGGTCACCCCTGAACTGAGGGTACCCAGTGACTTAGTGACGCGGCTCCCCACCCCGAACCCCTCTTCCGGAGCACAGGCTTTCCTTCCCCTCCCCCTCTCCACCTGGGGGTATGGGGGAAGTCATTTCAGTGGCTAGGATTCTCGCTGCCCCAGCTCGGGGTACCCAGGCCTACGCTCGCCCTGGTTGTCTGAGCTCCAATGGGTAGGCTCCTCAGTGCGAGGCCGGGAGAACCTATCCCTAATCACGGGCCACGGCAGGGACGCCCTCACCTCCAGGACCCGCGCCTCAAGTCCCCAGGCGGTGGCCCCTCCCCGGGATTTCTTCCCTGGTCCTGGCCTCCCGCGCCAACGCCTCCAGCCGGAGAGGCGGCCAGTTCTCCCGGGCTGGGGCTGGGGCAGGGGCCGGGGCCGGGGGCCGCCCGGGCCAGCTGTGGCGGTGGGGAGGGTGGGGCCCCTCCGGCCACCGCCCCTTACCGATGGTGGAGATGTGCGAGGAGTGGAACTCGTTGTCGGTGAAGCGGCACAGCAGGCAGGTCTTGCCCACCCCGGAGTCCCCGATCAGCAGCAGCCGGAACAGCACGTCGTACTGCTTCGCCATGGCTGGGGCCGGCGCGGGCCGGGGGGCTGCGGGCTGGCGGCGGGCTCAGCCCCGCTCGGCCGCTGCCATCGCGGCGCGCGCCCGCCGGGGGGACGCCGCGGGCTGCGAGGAGGAAGCCGGGCCGGCCAGCTCGCTCGGGGCCGGGGAGCGCGGCGCGGCGGGAGCGCGGGTGGGAGGAGAGAGCGACGGCGGCCCCCGCCCGCCCCTTCCCCTGCGCCGCCGCCGCCGCCGCCGCCGCCAGCGTCCCGGGAGAGGGGGCGGGGAGCGCGCGCGGGAGCTCGGCGACCCCACGGCGGGGGGCGGGCGGGGGCGCGGCGGAGGGTGCGCCGCCGGGACTGGAAGCCGGCCCCCTCGCAACCCCCGTGTGCCGGACTCGCGACCCCGGGGAAAATGGTGCGGACGTTCTGAATGCGGGAGTTGAGGTGAGCTCCGACCCGGCCCACCTCTACCAAACTCGGCTTTCGGGTCTCATCACTTCTCCCCAAATCCCACCCCGATCCTGTCCCTGCTAACCCCGCCCCGGCACCCCGCCCCTGCGGGGGCCGGGTCGGGCCTCGCAGAGTTGGTCCTCACTTGGGCTCACTCCAGGTCGAAAGGCCTTGGTCGGGGTCTGCAAACACCCAGCTATTCTTGAAGTGGCTGTCTCCGGAAACACTGGAGAGTGTTGCTAGAATTCTCTCTCCGCCATCTGGCTTGCCCAGAACCCTGTGTGACTGTGTCCGCCCTCCTCCAACACCTCATCCCAGTTTTTATTTAAACGGGTTTACAATTTCTGCTGACCTCCTCCAGGACGATGAGAAGATAAATGATCAGAAAAACATTTCTGAATGCACAATTCTTCACGCGGGCAAAAGTATCCATTTGGGGTCTAAGCTGGTTAGAATAGGTGCTCGGGGAGCCGAAACATTATTTCAGACCACTAAGCATTTCTGCTGATGTACACCAATGACACCAAAGAACGCATGGGCCTCTTTCAAGACCTTACTACCACCGAATGTGTTAGCACCAGAGAGAGGCAGACGGATGTTTTCTGGAGTCTAAAAAATTGTGTATTCCTAAGACAAAGTATTAGTGGTGAACAAGCCCAGCTCATTAGATCTTTAAAAAGTGATGAAAAGTGTGCATCTGAGTATTGGATAGAGAATATATTTTTCAGTAGTAGGTTAAGGAAAGCAGTAAGTCCATCTTCTTGACTTGGAGTTGTACTTCAGGCAGTGTGTCTAAACTTACAATAAAGAGGAAAAACTCCTGAACCCGATAGCTACTTTGATGACATGAAAAGTTAAGAGAATGGATCCTGTGAATTCCATTAAGATTATGAAGATTCCCAGGTGTATTTTCCTTTACTGGATTTACACTGGGTTTCAGGTGCGTGCTGGGGTCTCTGGAGTCAGGCACACTGGGTTCCAGCCACCGCTCCTCCACTTACTGGCTGTGAAACCTAGGTTATGTTATTGTACGCTTCCATGCCTCAGTTTCCTCATCTGTAAAATAGGGATATCCTCAGGATTGTTGGAAAGATGAAATAATGTGTGGGGAGGACTTAGCATGGCACTTGACAGTACTTAGTAAGTGCTGAGGGATGGAAACCACCTGTAATGTTTTCCCCATGCATACATGGGTGGTAAGTGTGTCCCACAGACAGATGTTTTCCAGGGACTTGGGCCATCCTGCTGTGATTCTCATCCACACTACCACACCTAGTGTGGAGTGCAGGTGCAACTCAGTCTCACCCCCTTTGGGCACTGCAGCTGCTTTCCCATTGATTGGCATTGTAGTAATAAATATTCTCCACAGGCCTGCTTAGTGGGACCATTAGTGGTTCTCTGTTTGCTTCTGCCCAAGAAATAGGAAAGAAGATGCAACCTGAGGTAAGTTCTTAGTCTGAGAAGAAACTTCACTTTGAAGGAAATGGCTTTCCCTAGGCAAGACAGGAAAGGAAGTGAGGTTTCCTGAATGAACCTGGGGAAATAAATACTCATACTCATTTAAAAAATTAAGGATATATTATTATGCTTTATTCAGTAGCTTACATTGTTTTAAAAACAGAAAAGAAAAAAGGAATCATCCAGAATTCCAAGCTGCTAGGTTGTCCATTCATGTCCCGGCTCAGCTGCTTTCAGAAATACTTGTGTGTTTCACACACTATGAGATGAAAGAGCTATGATTTGGGGACAGTGTTAGCAAAAGAACTATATAAATTGGTGAAGACAACACAGTTTGCTGTAACCAGGGACTTTATAAGAAAAATACCTAATTCTAACTCCTTACATTGAGAGTGTTGCTAGAATTCTCTCTCCGCCATCTTATCTCCACCTCCTTACATCAGCACTCAGGGGACATTCTGGCATCCTCCCCAGTTGAGGTCAGCTTGGACTGGGTTTCAGTAGAGCTGGGAAACATCTAAAAATGGTTGCTAGATGTCTCTCCCACAAGAAGCCTCCAAAAATCAGTTTCTCAGTTATGTTATGCTCATTCTTTTACCAGGGAGACAAGTGCCTGCCCCTGCTTCCTGCCACCCCCAGCCCAGCCACACTGAGCATGCTCCCTGTTTAAGCAGCCAGCAGGGGCACCATGGTGAGATCTGCCATCACCAGAGCTGAATAGCGGGAGAGATGTGCTGATAGGCAACCCACTGCTGAGACCAACACAGCTGGACCATGCATGGGGCTCCTCATTAGCAAAACCCTATGCGTCTTCCAGATTCACACCTGTCTTTCCAACTTTGGCTGACATAAGTAATGTGCTCACCTTGTAGAAGATTGCCTGCCACCTTATCGCAGGAGTAGGAGAAACAGGACAGAACGCCCTTTCCCATCATCTCAGTATTTTCTCCAGTCATATCCTCTTTCCTTTCTTTTTTAAAAGATTTTATTTTTAGGGAATCTCTATACCCAACATGGGGCTTGAACTTAACCACCCTGAGATCAAGAGTTGTATGCTCTACCTACTGAGCCAGCCAGGTGCCCCTATCCATCTTTCTTTCTATCTCTAATAAGTAGAGAAAGGGGGTGGGGAGAGAGTCAAATGACAAGGGAAGAAGGGAGAAGGCAAGTTCTCAGAGACACATGAATTTTGGGGTTGGGGACCAAAGGAAACAATCCTGATGGTAAGTCAAGTTAACACAAAAGGACCCACAGTACCACTTCAGGTTGCCCTTGGTGTCCTGGCCACCACCTTTAGGACTGTATTAGCTTGGGCTTCCATCACAAACTACCACATACTCGGTGGCTTAAAGGAAGTTTATTTTCTTACCATTCTCAAGGCTAGAAGTCCAGCCTTGGCCTTTGTCCTTCCATGTGGCCATCTTCCTGTTCATGTTCTATGCCTTTCTGTGTCCTATTCCCCTCTTCTTGCAAAGACATCAGTCACATTGGATTAGGGCCCAAACTTAAGACCTCATTTTATCTTAATTACCTCTTTAAAATAAATAAAATAGATAAAAATAGTCACATTCTGAGTCTTCAAATGTTAGGACTTCAACATATGAATTGGGGGGGCAGTGGGAAGACACAATTCAAACCATGATAAAGAACAAATCCAGGAGCCTCATCAGGTATTTCCTGTGCACAGTTTTTTTTTTTTTTTAATTTTATTTATTTGACAGAGATCACAAGTAGGCAGAGAGGCAGGCAGAGAGAGGGGGAAGCAGGCTCCCCACTGAGCAGAGAGCCCGATGCGGGGCTTGATCCCAGGACCCTGAGTTCATGACCTGAGCTGAAGGCAGAGGCTTTAACCCACTGAGCCACCCAGGTGCCCCTCCTGTGCACAGTTTTTAGGAATGATTTCATTATCTTGGAATAGGAAGTAAAAGTTCAGCCTTTCCTGTGGCTTCCTAACAGGTGGTCTAGATTGTCGATCAGAGGATTTCGCGGTGGGAAAACCTCAGGAGATTCTTTCCTTTATGAGACTAGAGTTGAGAAGACATAACTAGTGACCACCGACCAGGCAAAGTATGTCAAATCAGACTTTTACTGTCAAAGTTATGTTTGGGGGTTGGGGTGGGATCAAGATATAACTTGCAGTTAGGAATCTATGTAGGAATAAAGTCATTCAGTATATATAAGAGTTAAGGTAATGTTAAATACTGGAACAGATAAAGCCTTCAATCGCAGGCATTCACATATAAAGACTTCCTTCTCATGTAAAGTGTATTATGCTGCCAGAAGGTGGGAATGGGGGTCACTCTATGCTACAAAGTCACTTAGGCACCCAGTGTGGCAGAGGCTCTGCTGTCTTCAATAAGAACTCCCACTGTGGGACTCAATTTAAAAGCAAGACATGCTCTTTATAAGATCTGCCTTGCAGGAAGGATGGAGGAAAGTGCCTGCCAAGCAAGGATTGGGAAATACCACCCTCCAGTAACTTCACACTTCCAGGTTACAGGCTTTCTTTTCCTAGCTATATCCCTGAGACTTCCTCTAAGACTGCCTCGTACACAGCAGGGGAATAGGGGGGTCCATGATACTCTATAGGGAAGAGGAAACTTTGGGACACTCAATGGGGGAGGGTAGAGTTGACTTTGTAGTCTTAAATTAGCAAACTTTGGGGCACCTGGTTGGCTCAGGCAGTTGAGCATCTGCCTGTTCAGCTCGGGTCCTGATCCTGGGGCCATGGGATTGAGTCCCACATCGGGCTCCTTGCTCAGCAGAGACCTTGTTTCTTTCTCTCCCTCTGCTGCTCCCCCTGCTTGTGTGCTCCCTCTCTCTCTGTCAAATAAATAAATAAAATCTTTAAAAAAAAGTTAGCAAACTTCAAAAAGTCTATTTAAAAAGAGTAGTAATAATACACATTTGAAGGCGGTCACAATATTTGCCTGGAAAATCATTTGGAATCTCTGAAACGGATTATGGCCATTTGTCCAGCGGAAGAAAACACTAATGATCTCTTTGTTACTTGAGGTTTTGAACTTTTAGAACATTGGGCAACAAGTTCTTTTGAATATGGAGAGTTGCCTTGGGCACTGACATCCTGTGGGGGGGAGGGGAAGAGAAGAAATAGAGGCTCAAGTGGGTTTTGAAGGGCCAGGCCTGGATGTGGTAGATACCACTTTACCTGTGGTCCAGTGGTCAGAACTCAGTCACCAAGCCCTGCCTAAATGCAAGGGGGCTACTGGGCAGCCAGGGCCCCGCTGTGAACTCCCTGCTATGGACAGGCCACAGAACTCTGGTAGACAGCCATCATTTCTGCCGTGAAGTAAAGACATATGGGCTTCTCTGAGTAATGCAGTGAGAGCAGTTTTAAAGCTCCTATGTATCAGCATCACTGTGGTGCTTTCAAAAATGCATGTTGTATTTTTTTTTAATTTTTTAAAAAAGATTTTATTTATTCATTTGACAGAGATCACAAGTAGGCAGAGAGAGAGGAGGAAGCAGGCTCCCTGCTGAGCAGAGAGCCCGATGCAGGGCTCGATCCCAGGACCCTGGAATCATGACCTGAGCCGAAGGCAGAGGCTTTAACCCACTGAGCCACCCAGGCACCCCAAAATGCATGGGTTTTTGAACCACATACCCAGGGCTGGGTCTGCGGCCCTGAGTGTTCTGACTCATTGGGCCTGGGATGGTGCCTGGGAGAATCTACTTTCAAAGGCACAGCCTGGGTTGAGAGTCACTGGTATGCTCAAGAGTTTATACCCCTGAGACTATTTCTTAGCAGTTTTTAAAATTATTTATTAGCCTTCTCATAGTGAACAGTGCTCTTTAATTGGCTTCAATTTTGTATCTCCTGGTAAAATAGTTGTTGCCATGATCAAAAGAGACTAAGAGTCAATACTTTTGTCCAGGTGTTCAGTAATAGAGTATCTGGAATGATGACTAGTATAAATTGGATTAATTTTATATCAATATGTGACACAATAAAATAATGCAGGTATGTGTAATTGATGATTTATAGATTTCTGAGAAGCGCAGTTTTTCCCTGTGCCATAAAATCATTGTATTCCGAAAACTCTTCTTTGAATGATTTGAAACTTTTTATATTTCCTTTTGTGTGCTACAGGAAAAATGAATAAAAAATAAAATTTGACAATTTCTGAATTCTAATGTAGTCATCTAAAAATTATTACCAGAGAATATTTATCCTATTGAAAATATTCTCCATTCCTAAACAGGGGTGCCTGGGGCTGCTATCAGTGGAGCATCGACTCTTGGTTTCAGCTCAGGTAGTGATCTCAGGGTCGTGAGAATAAGCCCTATGTCTGCTTAAGATTCTCTCTCTCTCCCCATCTCTCTTTGTCCCTCCCCCACCCCTACTCTCTCCGTGGAATAAATAAATCTTTTAAAAAAGGTATTGCTAAACACAAATATTACATATTAAGGTGCTATCCTCATTAAATAGATTAAAATTAACTACTCCTTTCCTGTTCTCCCACTGCATTTTGTATATATATTGTCTTATTTTGCATATATGTATTTAAATATTTTATTTTATATTTACTTAAATATATTTATTTGTTTTGTATGTATACAGTGTCTGTTTTTATTAGCTAGGGAGCTCCTGACAGGTAAGGCCAGTATTATCTCATTGTCTTTATCTTCTACAGTGTGTTATATAAGAAACGAGTACTCAGAATATGTATTACAATGATTGGAAATCACTCACATCATTTAGCCTACTCAACGCATGTTATGTGCCAGAGAATAAGCAATGAGTGGTACAAAAAAATCTCTGCCCTGAGAGCTTGTATTTTGGTAAGTAAAATAAATACATTAAATGTAAGGTCTGTTAGCTGGTTAAAAGTTCTATAGAGAAAAGTAAAGACAGCATGTTGGTACAAGATGGTGGCATTTCAGTTTCCTATGGGGAGTTAAGGAAAGGCCTGAAAGGAAAGGAATTTAAGTTAAGCTAAAGACTTGAGTCAAGACTACAAGAAGTGGTGGACAAGCCTTGTCTTTACCTGGGGGAAGAGCATCACAGGGAAGGGGTAGCGAGCTTAAGCACTCTGGGGCCGGCCCGAGGCCAGTACGTGGGGAACAGAGTGAGCAAGCGGGAAAGTACAAGGAATAAAGGCCACATCAACCGGGCCTGCTAGGCTATGGTTCAGGACCTTGATTTTGACTCTGAGTGACATGAGAAGGCTTTGAGCAAAAGGGTAACTTTTCTGGCTTTCGAGTTTGTATTTGGCTGCAGAGGGGCAAGAGCAGAAACAAAGAAAACAGTTAAGAGATGGATGTGGACACACTGTTGGAGATGCCTGTTAGACATATAAATGGAAATACTAACAAGATAATAGATATGAACTCAGAGCTCAGGAGAGAGATCCAGGTTGGAGATATAACCCAACGGTGGTAATTAAAACATCAAGACTAATTGACCTCACAGGTGATGAGTGTAGACAGAGCTCTGGGGTGCTCCAAAGTTAAGGTGTCAAGAAGATGGAAGTAGCAAAGGCTAGTGCTGGGCACTACAGGAAAATACTTTTATGAGAAGGGAACTGCAAATAACAAATATTGCTAGGAAGTCAAGCAGGAAGACATGAGGACTGAGAGCTGGCCCTTGGATTTAGCAACATGGAGTTTAACAGGGACTTGACAAGAGCTGATGGGGAAGCCAGATGGGAATGGGGTCAAGGTACTTGGAGGAGAGGAACTGGAGACACTGGTAGGGAGGAAATGAGTCATGGGAAGGTGCTTAAGGAGGGTGGAGTCAAGAGGGTAAAAACATCTTTCTTCCCCCCAAGAATGGAGAAATAGCCTGTTTGAGGGTGATGGGCATAGTCAAGTACAGGGATAATGTACTTGATGTTTTAAGAGGGACAAGGGAGAATTGTTGGAGTAACATCCTTGGGTAAGGCATGGGGGTGGGGGAGGGGCTGGCCGCAGCTCTTGCGCTGGGCATTCATTCTGTCCAGAGGAGGGACAGGGAGGACAGAATAGGAGGCCACAGATGTTAGTAGAGGAGTAAATGTGGGGAGGAAATTAATTATCCAGGAGGATAATAATGAGTTCTTTCCATTTTACAATCTTTGCAAGATGTGTATTATTATATACTTTCAGAAGATATTAAAAGAAACAATTCATGCGGACATATGGGCTTCTCTGAGTAATGCAGTGAGAGCAGTTTTAAAGCCTACTCTACAAGCTTAGAGTAGGAGCGACCTCTAGTGCTTCATTTAGGTCATTAATTTTTTTCTTGTTTTCTTGCTCTTGAATGTACAAAATAGTACTATCCACATTTTATATTATTTTTAAAGAAATGATTACAATTCACAGCTCAGTTTAGAAAAATCCAGGCATTTGAGTAAAATAAACCCAAACCATCTGCAGTCCAAGCTGGAGTTGCTATTATCATTATTTTCTCCTGTAAGTATATCATTCTTTGCCAGACTGCCAATATATATGTTCATTCTGCTTCTTGAACCAGTGGTTTTATCAAACCCAGAGGAAGGACAATTGGTGGGTCACTGCTGATCCAAGACGGAGCAATTCTTTCAATGCTACACAAAGTACAAACTCCTCATATTTTTCATTCCTTGTTTCCCTTGATCTATGGTTGTCACTGGGTTTCCCCTCTGCCTGGGATGTCCCCTCACCCTGCATTAATTCATTTTCTTAGGTGAGTCTTTCCTGATCTTCCAGACTACCATAAATGTCCCCTATTATATAATCTTACAATGGCCTCTGTGTCTGCCATTCCCCCCAACTGTAATGAAATAGCCGATTTTGTAATGATTGTTTAATGTCTGTTTCTTCTGGTAAATCATGAGCCATGTAAGGGTTAAAGGCTGTGTCTGGCATTTTCACCACCATCTCCTCAGCACTTAGCTCAGTGCCCAGCACACAGTGAGGACTCAATAAATACCTAAATATTGTATCATGCGGGAGACTCTTGCCATACCCCTTTCAGATCCCACTGCAGAAGAGACTGCATTTCAGAAGTGGATTTCTAGCTCTTGAATGCAATTTGCAATTGCTTTAGGTGCACCTGTAACAGACAGAACAACTTGTTAAAAAACTATTCCAGCTACTCTTTCAGTAGCTCAATTTAAATTTCTAACCGGCAAAGCAACTCTTTACAAAGAAGGCTGAATCCTCGGATGTGACTCAGAACTTATCCGACCATTCTTTTTTCCCCAAAACAGAAGCAAGGGGAAGACAATAAGATGCAAATAGAGAGGGAAGTACAGTGCAGCCATATCCATGACCTTAACCCACGCAGTGTCACTTATTCTCAGATTTAAAAACATTCTGCCACCTACAGGACTTAACTCAGCTGCAGGACCACTAAAATGGACATGGTGATAGTGTTTACCTGCCATTAGGGCACCCCAGCCTCATCTTTAGATTCTTTCTGAGAACTTCTACTTAACACCAGAGACGGGTAAGAGTGGAATGGCTGGTTGTGAAATACCACACCACAGTTCCTTGGATTCAAGACACATGACTTGGATTGCAAGGGAACACAGTAAAATACTCTGAGCCGGAAGTTGTCCAAGTCTACCTGGAAAGCCTGTATTACGCTATCTTCTGTCCTTCTGCCCCAATTCTTGGTGTTAAAATTTTGATGTAGTCCTTTCAGGGCCCTGGAAGAGATTCTCTTCTATTCATTGACCAAAGGCAGGATTTTTCTAAAATCATAACTTTTTAACATTTTTATGTAGGCATATATAATGATTAACCCTACTCAATAGGAATTTTGTTTATTCTGAACACCTTCTGATTAAATCATCAGAATTAATACACATACATACCTATATCTGTGGCAATGTTTTCTCAAACTCCGTGTTCCTTCCTCTTCTGGAGCTCTTCCCCCTATGGTTTGTGTGGATGGCTCCTTGTCATCCTTTGGGTCTCAGAGAGGCCTAAGAGAGGCTTAGCCTGACCACCCAATCTACTTAGTCCACTCTTCCTTTCCTCTCTTTTGTAGACCCTGTTATTTTCCCACACCATTTATCGCCAAGTCCTCATATATTTATTGTGTCCATTCATCAATTTTGTCTATAGCACTAGTCTGTGAGGTTCCCAAGAACAGGGACCTTGTTTGTTTTGTTCACTTTTGTATTCCTAGAGCCTAATTTCTTTGACGTATAATATGTGCTCCCTAAACAACTGCTGAATAAGCGAATATTTCCTTTGTCGTTTCACTTATACTTGTTCCTTCTACTGCACTTTAGTTCCTGTTATTGCATTGTACCTCCCTGGGGGATAGGAGACAACTACAATGCTCCTTCCCTCCATCACGGAGTACCAAGAAGGCAATTCCCTTGTTGAGAAGCCGAAGGCTTCTCCTGGGCGGCTGTCACGCACCCAAAGGTGCACAGTAATTCTATTAGTGATAGCCAGTTTGCGTCAGGAGAGCTGTCAAAAATGTTTTTACAGTTCCACTCACGGTTCTTGGGCACCCAAACTGCGAACTACTGCCATTACAATTAGGTGACAATTAGCACGGCGTTGAAGTGTGCGCGCGTGTGTTAATTTGCATAACGAACGGAGGCGTCCTACACCGTCTCTCTAAAATGAAATCCAGATGGATAGACACATCCTTCCTTCCTTGCGCGCCAGGAAGCTGAGCCTCCTGCAGCAACTCCTCTGCCCAATGGGGGGCGGCAGCATCCTAGTAACTCGCTGCCCGAAGATGTGTAGGTGGGTGGAGAGAGATTCGCGTTCAAAGTCTTTTTGACGCTACCCGCTCTCCGTAGCTCCTTAGCCCGCTTGAGTTTCAATGCGCGTTGTTGTTTGACGAAGGGAGTCCTATACACCGCCTGCTGCTCTCCTGATCATGGCTTCTCCGAGTTCCTTCACCTACTATTGCCCTCCATCTTCCTCCCCTGTCTGGTCAGAGCCGCTGTACAGTCTGAGGCCCGAGCACGCGCGGGAGCGGTTGCAGGACGACTCGGTGGAAACAGTCACGTCCATAGAACAGGTGAGGTGGCCAGACTGAGCGAGGCGCCCACGCGGGGACTTCTGGGAGCGGGAGTCCCGTCCGCGGGGCCGTAGGCGTGCGGAACTCACCGGGGAACTACTACTCCCACAGTGCACCGCGGTGCCTCCTCTCTGGGACGCTCGGGGCTTCCAGGCTTGGTTCTGTTGAGGAATGGAGCGTTTGTGGGGCCAGGTTGGGGAGGGGTCGTTATCAGGGTTGGTTGGGAGGGGAGGATAGTACCTGGGTCCTCTCTGGCTAAGGAAGCGGGGAGAATCGTGTTCTGTGCCTGGTGGACCAAAGCAGCTCGGGCGGGTCTGACAGCCCGTTTCATTTGGCCGGGACATCGGGAGGTTTTCAGATGGATAGTGCACTTTCCTCACCTGCTCGCAGTTTTGGGACCTAGAGGGGATGAGAAGCGGCCAGACTGTGGTCATGCCATTCCAGGGTCTGTTTAATTTCTGTCCTACACTGCTAGGTGTAGGGCCTGCCTTGTGGATGGGCATTTTAATAGTCATTCAATCGAGCGCCAGCAGAGTATTGGACACAATGTTAAACGCTGGAAATACAAAGAAATAAAAGTTTCTGACCTAGAGCATGGCACAGCCTGGTTGAGAAAAACAGTACTGTCTGGAAAGCGCTACAATAAAATCATACATTTTTAGACGATTTGCCGTTCATTCACTGAGGCCTCCAACCTGTCACTTTGAAAAGTGCTTGAGGAATGAATAGTGAACTCTTGTTTTTCTTTTCATTTTCCATTTGGAATTGTTCCCAGGATATTGTGGAAATGTTTGCCCATCTGTCACTAGAAGTGGTTGAGATGATTCTTTTTAGTACTAACAAGTAAGCATCAGGCTTTAGTACTAACAAATAAAATAAGATCTCTTAGCAAGATCAGTTCCCAGGCTTAACCTCAGAGAAACTTGCTTTGACTTTCATACCTGAACTTGAAAGCCTGCATTTAGGCAAAATTAGTAATGGTAGTTATCATATTTAATATTTGTGATTATGAGTATAATTATAAATTCATAACAAAAAGCAAGGACTTGAGTACACAGTTATACACATAGTAGCCAAAAGCATATTATAACTGGAGATTAATGCTACATGGGGTTTAACCCTTACCTTTTGAATCTAGCTCCCCAGCTTAGTTAGCCTACCAGTGTGTCTACAGAAGTTTTTTGTAAAAGATTGTGAAGAAGTCTCCCATCAATGAAAAACTTACAGGATCTTTGCTGTATTCGTAAGTGACAGACTGTAGAGTTTATTCAGGTCAAGCCTTTTCCTTTTCATGTGGTATAAGACTATTGGGTCACTTTTTATGTAATTAACTGACCCAGCAGATAAGGATATGTACAGAATACTGGTGGAGAAAAGGGAGTCAGAAGCTGGTCTATTAATTTAGAGAATAGGATGGAGACTTCCATGGTTAAAGGAGCAAGTCAAAAACAGGAACATTATCAGAAGTTTTACTGATCTGCTCTTTTTCTTCTACTACTTTATTTTTTTGAGCCAAGTGTCCCTGCTTAGTTCCTGCCAGGAAATACTGGCACTTTTATTTTAAATGTCAAGGCATAATAAGTGATGCAAAAATGGATGCAACCCGATTCTGGGCTGCCAGAGGGTTAGCCAAGGCTGGGTGCTGTTATAGGGTGTGTTTCAAATCTAGGCCTAACTATGTGACAGATAGTAGAGCATCTTGTTCATCCTTTCCATGTCATTCTTCCAGTTCACGTTTTAAAAGTCTGGGATAAACCATTCCAGCGAGTAGGAAGATGATATAGTATCTCATACAAATGGTTACTTCAGTGGCAGCACTACTAATAATCATAGTAGTATCCATTTACTGAGCCCCAATTCTGTGCTAAATGCTCTCCATACATTGTGTCACTCAATCCTTTTCTATTTCACAGATGAGAAAACAGGCTTAGTTACTAGGTGGGTAGGTTAATGATGATATATACTCGTAAGAAGTACCAACCTTGTCTGGAGGAGTTGTCTACAGAAGACACTAATTATTCTTTTGGTTCTGTCCGTTTGTTCATAGGGATTTACTGGCAGGGTTTAATTTTGTGCCATTGCCAATAAGAACAAATGCTTATCTCCTGTTCCCTGTCTGATTATCAGGAGACTGTATTTATTTATTTATAGATTTTGTTTATTTATTTGACAGGGATCACAAGTAGTCAGAGAGGCAGGCAGAGAGAAAGGAGGAAGCAGGCTCTCTGCCGAGCAGAGAGCCGGATGTGGGGCTCGATCCCAGGACTCTAGGATCATGACCTGAGCCGAAGGCAGAGGCTTTAACCCACTGAGCCACCCAGGCACCCCAACTGTATTTATTTGTTAAGCAACAATTTGATAATAGGAATGAAACCTGTAAACAGTGTAAGGAGCCCTTAGCTAGGGATTCTTCTGTTCTATTCATTCACGTTTTTATTTGTTCAACACATACTTGAGTGTCTTCTGTGTGCCGGGCTCTGTTCAAGACACTGGACATAAGGCAGTAAACAAAAGAGGCCAAGTTAGTGCCTTTATGAAACTTTTCTTCTAGGTCAGGGAGGCAATCAACAAAAAAGGGGGAAAAAAAACTACGTATCTTATCTATCTATCTAAATCTTCATCTGGCTGTCTGTCTGATTTTAATAAGAAGTGTTGTGGAAAAAAAGGAACAGGATAAGAGAGATGAAGTATGCCAGGAATGGGTCAGGGAGGAGCAGGAAAGGTTTTTATATCAGGCGGTAAGGGAGATCATCTGATGATGTGCCCGCCACTTGAGCTGAGACCTGAAGTAAGTGAGGGAACAAGCCGTGCGTGTGTCTGGGGGAGAAGCATTTCGGGCAGAGAAAGCAGCAAGTATAAAGGCCCTGAGGCCTCCCTAGTGCCTGATGAGTGAGTGGAGTGAGTGGTCACTGTGAGGACAGAGGTTAGTAAACGGGAGAATAGGACATGAGGTCGGATCACGTAGGGCCTTATCAACCATTGTAAGTATACTTTCAGTTACCCTGACTGAGATGGGGAGCCATTTGGCTGGATAGCTTTTTGTCACCTCCCCAGATCCACTTTATCCTTTTCCGCCCTGCTCTGCAGTTGTACCCCTAGAGGTGGACCTGCATGGACATGCTCTCTTGCCCTACGGCTTCTGGGTGTATTTGGCCATGGGGCGTACTGATAGGGAGTGAGGGAGACGGAAACTGAGATTAGCGTACTAACTCCTTTCCTGACAGATTGTGTGGTCTGGAGGCAGTCTCTAGACTTGAAGTCACGACTCTTTGCAGGCACCTTTCATTAGAGCTCTCGGGCACCCTCTCCGCTCCTTCTCTTCACACTTTTTCAGGCCTAGGTGGAGATCGGGTACCCTCTGTGTTGCCTGCTCTAGGGCACTGCACTCTCTCTTGTGGTTTCCCTACACCTGCCCACACTTTTGTAACTAGTTCTTTTTTAAAAAAATTAATTAGTTAATTAAAAAAGTAAGCATCGAATGTATTATTAGCCCCAGGGTTACAGGTCTGTGAATCACCAGGTTTACACACTTCACAGCACGCACCATAGCACATACACTCCCCAGTGTCCAAAACTACCCCCCGCCCAATCCTCAGTTTGTCTTGTGAGATTAAGAGTCTCTTATGGTTTGTGTTAACTAGTTCTTTGATAAACTCTCCTCAAATCACCCTCTTCGGATGTGCTATCTCTTTCCTGCCAGGAGTCAGACTGGTCCACGATTTGAGAGTTTCAACCCAATCTGACTAGCATTTTCACAGGCCCATGTCGGTCACTGTTGGGATTGTGAGGAGGTGAGGAAGGGTGCAGGGGGACCTGCTTGGAGGCTGTTGCAGTACTCCAGGTGATGGATGATGGCAGCTTAGCTCAGGCTGTGGTGGTGGAGATACTGAGCAGTGGTCGTATTTGTAAAGATTTCTGCCTGGACAAACTGCTTCCCGAACGGCTTAGTGCTTGGAGAACCTTTTACAACTCTAGAAAACAAGATGTGGTTGTATTCCTTTTTTGTGCTATCTGCATTTCCCCTTTTGCAAATGCTCTGTGATTCAGACTGGTGAGTTAATACCAGCACAGTCTCAGAGGTAGTAGGTTTGCCAAAAACTGTTGCTTACAGAAGGTACGACTCCTGTTTTTCTTGTAGTTTGTCCTTAGAAACATGGGCAAAAGTCTCCTCCACTTGAAGTGGCATGAGATCATTAGACAGCATTCAGTTAAATGACAGTCAACTGTGAGGAGTATCTGGAAGGATTATTAGTCTTAGTCCCCGCCCTCAAAATTCTTTTCTCTTAGAGAGAAAAAAGAATATGCCAGAGGCAACCACAGAATGATTTACAAAGGCGTGTAAGTAAGTGCTACATTATGATTGCATTGCGCAAGGGTGTGCGGGAGTGGAAGCCATATGTTGTGGGCTGAGGTGGTCAGGACAACTTCATGGAGAATGTTGGCTTGTAAAGAATGGAATTGGTGGGTAGCCATTCCAGTCAGAGGAGCTGTTAGGGATGAAGACTCCACCATACCGGGCATGGAGGGGGCTGGTTGGCTGTGATAGGAAATTAGGTCAGTTGGGTGGGTGAAGCCAGTGGAGTTTGGGGTGGGTGGTGGAGAGGGATGGAGACAGGCTAGGGAGCTGGCTTCAAGTGTTGAGCATTGTGCCACGGCAGCTCCTGACGGAGGGAACATCAGGGGTCCAGGAATGAATCCTGGACACCTTCTGTTGACTGATTTCAAGTTATAATCTCTGAAAGATTATTAAATGGAGGTGAAACAAGTCACTAAATACTATCAAACTTACTAGTTTTTTGCTCTTCTGATGGAAGGGACCAGAGCTCTGCTTGGTCACACAGTCAGCAAGCTAGCTCTGGTGAATTGGTTTTGCTTTATTGAAATTCAGCATGTATCATGTTGCTCAACTCTAAGAGAATTCCAAATATCAAATTTCCCTCAGTTTTCCTATTAAAAAGTCCAAAAAAAAGTTTTTTGGTCAACTTGAAAATACACGTACTTTTAAATGTGTAAACAAATCAAATGCCTACCTACAAAATTTAGATTTTAAATCTAGATACATGTACCTTTCTAGGATCGTACACTTTGTAAAATCACACTAATTTAGAAATATTGTTTTTCCTCTTTATTTATAAAAAATTTTTCTCCAAAATCTTCACATACATCTTTGACCTTAGTATTTTTATCTTGCTGGAGCCACATTTTGGGTCAACCAATGTATTTCTCAAGACCACATTTCTTGTTTTTTTGAGATAAATCCCTTTTGAATATGGTTAAGCATATTCTATCCCAAGTTATAGGCACCTATTTGTGTAACATTAGGACCCTTTTACAATGTGTCCAGTTGGTGTGTATCTGTGATCACCACAACTTTAACGCGTCCAGTTGGTATCTGTGATCACCACAACATAACTGTTTATTTACTCTTTAAAATGATCTTTAAAAGGATTTACAGTGGCAATTTAACATGTAGAAGTGTGAGTTCATATCTCAGGAATAATTGCTAAATCTGTGCTTAATTTGTCATCTTTCCTGATACCATCAGCTTACCTCTATCAGCAACCAAAACAAACTGACTGAGGTTGTTTTAGACTGATTATATCAACCCCAACTGGTATTTTCTATTTAAAATAAAGGATTGAAAGAACCCCCTATAGGCAGATGTACATTGTAAGGATTGCTTATAAAGTGATTTGTTTTTCCTGAGGATTTAAAAAAAAAATCCTTGCCTTATATTTAATCTACTAATGATTCTTTTCCTGGATCTTCAGCATTAACATGAGTGTCAGGAAGCAAATCCACTTTCTGGAAGGGGCCTCCTCTGGGAGAGAGGGGGAGATATTGGAAGAAGGGATGTGGTAGTTCGTGATATAAAAGTTGGTGTGTCATTAGATCGGCCTTATTTATTTATTTGCTTTTAAAGATTTACTTATTTGACAGAGAGAGACAGCGTGAGAGGGAACACAAGCAGAAGGAGTGTGAGAGGGAGAAGCAGGCTCCACACTGAGCAGGGAGCCCGATGTGGGGCTCCATCCCAGGACCCTGGGATCATGACTGGAGCCAAAGGCAGATACTTAACAACTGAGCCACCCAGATGTCCCTAGATTGGCTTTATTTTATTTAATTAATTAATTTATTTTTAAAAGATTTTATTTATTTATTTGAGACACACACACACACACAGAGTGAGAGAGGGAACAGAAGGAGGGGAAGCAGGAGAGGGAGAATCAAGCTTCCTGCTGAGCAGGGAGCCCAATGCGGGGCTCAATCGCAGGACCCTGGGATCATGACTTGAGCCAAAGGCAGATGCTTAACCAACTGAGCCACGCAGGCGCCCCTAGATTGGCTTTAATAGACGCTGTGGAAGAAAAAGTACCAAATGCATGAGTTGCTTTTTACCATTTACCAGAATGGAAATTATTCTGAGCTTCTGACTGGCCTTATTCTGTCTGGTATTAGTTTGGGGCTCCTGACAGTTATCAAGCTAAGTTCTTTAGGACCCCAAACAGGCTTGTAGACATTTATAGCTTCTGGGGCCATCGTTCTTAGGTATAAAATAAGCAGATGTGACAGAAGGTGAACACTTAATTCTTTAGATTCTGAGGATCCCATTCTATTATTATTAGTTTATTATTTTTCTATTAGTTAAGCCTTCGTCATGTGCACATTAACAGAAACCAAACCAACTGAGGAGATGGAAATGTGGACACCAGCAGGAACCAAAGAACTAGGGACTGGGGAAAAGACTAAACTAGCTGGCCTCAAAGAAGGGGGACCATGGACTGATTCAAACAAATGGAGAATTGAAACTGCCACTACTAGCTCCCAGCATGGAATCTGAAGATAGAACCAAAGGCTGTGGTTTAGAAGTTACTGCAGATTGGCTAATACAAGGCCCTGTGTGCATCACCAGCAATTTCCAGTCTGGATTAAACTGGCAGTCCAGACTGTGGACTGGAAATGGGGAAGGGATTCCAGTGTGGAATTGCAGATTCAACCAAGGGCTAAGGACTGGGGGTGGACCGACCAGTAACCCTAGACTGGAAAGCTAGTCAGATGGGGAGCTCCACCGAGAGCTCACCGGCAGCCCTCAGAAATGGCGAGAAAGACCGTGAACTCAGAAGGGTTTGCAGGGCACCAGACCTGTTTCTTGCTGTCTCCAGATGCCACCAGTTTGCTTTGGATCCCAGTGCTGCCACCGAGTCTGTTAAAAGACCAAAATTCAGCTGAATAAATGGGCAGATCTAATTGGCTTTATTTTTTATTTTTATTTTTTTAATTAAAGATTTATTTATTTATTTATTGGACAGAGAGATCACAAGTAGACAGAGAGGCAGGCAGAGAGAGAGAGAGAAGCAGACTCCCTGCTGAGCAGAGAGCCCGACGCGGGACTCGATCCCAGGACCCCGAGATCATGACCTGAGCCGAAGGCAGCGGCTTAACCCACTGAGCCACCCAGGCGCCCCTCTAATTGGCTTTATTAACCAATTCATTAATCGGGCAGCATCCCATCTAGCAAGTAGAAAGGAACTCCAAAGGGCTACAGAAAGGGAAAGGTTTTTTAAAGGCACACAGAAGGGGCGCCTGGGTGGCTCAGTGGGTTAAAGCCTCTGCCTTCAGCTCAGGTCATGGTCCCAGGGGATCAAGCCCTACATCTGGCTCTCTGCTCCATGGGGAGCCTGCTTCCTCCTCTCTCTCTCTGCCTGCCTCTCTGCCTACTTGTGATCTCTGTCTGTCAAATAAATAAATAAAATCTTAAAAAAAAAATAAAGGTACACAGAAGAAAATACTTATTTTGGGTGAGGTCCCCCTTCCCATGGTAACGTCCATAGAGAGGGCCCATGAGACAGGTTACCTTATTGGCACTGACCAGAAAATTCTTGACTGGTTAAGATTACTTTTCTGGGGGAGGGGGGGCACTGGGTGGCTCAGTGGGTTAAGCCTCTGCCTTTGACTCAGGGTCCTGGGATCGAGTCCCGAATCTGGCTCTCTGCTCAGTGGGGAGCCTGCTTCCTCCTCTCTCTCTCTCTCTGCCTGCCTCTCTGCCTACTTGTGACCTCTCTCTGTCAAATAAATAAATACATTCTAAAAAAAAAAAATTACATTTCTAGGGGAGATTGAAAGTGCAATTAGGTTAGGTATTAAGTCCCAGTTCAGTGACCTAGCATAAGTGACTTTATTTTGGGCCTGCAGTTCTCCTTTTAACATGATTGTTGATTTTTTTTTTAATCCCTTCTCCTCTTGATGGACACTTCAGCTGTTTCTGGATTTTGGATATTTGGATATTATTTTGGAGATTTGGATATTAACGGCTATAAATGCTACACTCTCGCAGAAGTCTTTTTATGAGCATATGTTTTCATTTCTGTTGAGCGAAGACCTAAAAGCGGAGTTGTTGGATCATAGGGTGGGTGTATGCTGAGTTTTATAAGAAACTGCTATCCTTTTAAAGAGTGGTTGTAAATTTTATACTCTCACTTGCATTATATAACAAGAGTTCTGGTTGCTCTACAGCCTCGCCAACATTTGGTGTTGTTGGTTTTTTCAACTTCAGTCACTCTGCCGGTGGTTGTGGGTGGTATTGTTAAGGAAAAAGCTATTTGTGACACTAGTAAAAGGAAGTCTCTATTCAAGACTTTATTACTACAGTGACTTTTGCTTAGGGGAGAGAGATTGGGCTCAACTCTGAATATGACAAGGGAAAGTGGGGATTTATAGCCAAGGAGCAAGGTGGAGGGATTGCTGGATGGAAACTTTCCAAAAGGAAGGGTCCGGCGAAAGAAGGAATTCTGGCTAAGCCAATTTCATGGGCTTCCTCCTAAAGGCAGGCAGCGTGAGCCGACATCACTGAGGGGAGATGGAGGATAAGGAACCCAGTCAGAGACTGAGGATGATCAGATATTAAGGTTGGGGGATTCTGGCCAAACCAGTTTGGTAGGATTCTTGCTAAACTTTAGCGATGCAGACATGGCCACAGAAGTATAAAAGTCACTGTTTAGTTGGGATATGGATGCACTGTATGTGTATCTGCAAATGTATTTGACTTTTCAGAAATCTTTCTTATGCCTAGATACAGTAGTCATGGTGAAATTTGGGTATTAAGTTTTTTGTTTTGATTCTTAGTAATTCCCTCCAACATTTTATTACAAAAAATTTCAAATATGCCGAAAAATTGATAGCACCTGTTTACCGTCTACCTAACCTTTGTCCTTCATATAAACTGTTAAAGGATAAATTTTAAAAGAGGATGAAATCAAGACTCATACAAATATAAAATGAACACATCAAAGATTTAACTCATGGAATTGATAGGATGTGATAACCAGTTCAGAAGAGAGCTCAATGTGCCACACATTCACAGGCACATAAGGAATGCTGAGGTGAAATTACAAAGGCATAGCAAAATTAGTCAGTATACATTCTATAATCATTAACTGCATTTTACCAGATACCATATGCATATCTATGGGTAAAAATATTTGCATAACTATCAAATTAACTTCTGCATCTATGGAGTGTGAAACAGCCTAGATAAGGACAAAAGAGGAGATAAGCCAATGGATCATCTATCCAAGACACGATTTTGTGTGTGTGTGTGTGTGTGTGTGTGTGTGTGTATGTATACACACATGTGTATATATGTATATGCCAATATTTTTTCCTGAATCTGATAAGATAATAAAACATGCATTTCTAAAGAATATTCTTCTACATAAGGACAATAACATCACACCTAGGGAAAAAAAAATTCTATAGTATCATCTAATATCCCATTTAAAATTTTTAAATTTCCCCTATTGTCCCAGGAATTTCTTTATCTCTTTGTGTGTGTGTGTTTTGAACTAGCCTCTTGTTACTTTTTTTTCTCCCAGACTATTTAAGAACTTTGAAGAGCTAATCCCTTGGGACTACGTTTTCTAGTGACTAATCCCGGTGGCCTTTCTTATAACATTTCATATAGCAGTGTTTCTGAAACAGATCTGATGCTTTCAGCTGTCATCCTTCTCCCAAAAGAGTCATATCACTTTCATTAACATGGTCATGAGCTGTGTGCCCTGTGCCCAAGGGAAATGAACCTATGGACCCTTTGCTATATATACAAAAGAAAATTACCTGTTGTTATGGGGCTGTTAATCAGCCTTTGTATTGTACCCGGTTGGTGACTGCCTTGCCTATTGGCGTTCTCATGGGAGAGATTGACTAGAATATAATAGTCTGTTCCTTTGG
Organism: Mustela nigripes; assembly: GCF_022355385.1. Classification (NCBI taxonomy): domain Eukaryota; kingdom Metazoa; phylum Chordata; class Mammalia; order Carnivora; family Mustelidae; genus Mustela; species Mustela nigripes. The sequence goes on from NC_081569.1 coordinate 110,209,537, forward strand.
GATGGAAAGGAAGCATGGAAATCCAAGATAAAATGAGAGCTCAGGGAGAGTGGGCATGGTTTAGAATCCCTTATGCAGTATTGAAGCTGATTTTTTAAAAAAGAATTCTGATTTGAGAGCTATATTCAGAGTTTTCATGACTGAGGTAACTTTGTTTTTTTTCATGCTTAATGTCAGTTCTCTTATATTTAAAGTGAGAATTTGGGGGCACCTGGGTGGCTCAGTGGGTTAAGCCTCTACCTTTGGCTCCGGTCATGATCTGAGGGTCCTGGGATCAAGCCCCGCATCTGGCTCTCTGCTCAGCAGGCAGCCTGCTTCCCCCTCTCTCTCTGCCTGCTTCTCTGCCTGCTTGTGATCTCTTGCTGTCAAATGGATGGATAAAATCTTTAAAAAAAAAAAAAAAGTAAAGTGAGAATTTTGATGAATTTTTAAAAAGGAATTTAGTTATAGATCTTACCTATGGATATTAAGCAGTTGTTATGACTGCTTCCCTTAATTCTATCAAGGTTAAATTTTTAAATCTATTAATGTATTAGAGGTCCCCAAGACCACCTCTAGTTGGTTCACTACAGGGATTCAGAGAACTCAGCAAAGTTGTACTCATATTTATGATTTATTACAGCAAGAGGCTACAAAGCAAAATCAGCCAGTGAAAGACTCATAGTGTAGTCTGGAGGAAAACAGACAAAAGCTTCCAAGGGTCCTCTCCCAGTGGAGTCACATAGGATGTACCTAATTTCTTGGATGTCAGATTGTGACTACCCATGCAAAGTGTTGCCTACCAGAGAAGCTTCTCAGAGGCTTCTCAGAGGATCATGGTTTTTACTGGGGGTTGGTCACATATGCACCTTCTGCCTAGCACGTCTTAAAATTACAGACTCCCAGAAAAAAGTAGCTGTTGAGCATAAATAAGGTTTATGCAATTTCAGCACAGTGAGCCATGCATCAGTTCTTGGGATGGTGGGGACCCTCCCAAGTTCAGGTTTCTGTATATCAGCCAAGGGTCAACCATTCAAGCTGGCCTTTCTAAGGATGGCAGGCTCATACCTGTTATGGTAACTCCTTTGTATACAACTAACTTTCTTCCTTTCCTTCTGCTCCACAAATTGGAGCAAAGAATTCTTGCATCTTCTCGGTAACAAACTTACTCAGATTTTATATAACACTTGGCAGGCCATATGGGGAGAAGGGAAGGCAAAAAAAGATGTTGCATGTATTGGAGAGGACTTTGATTTTCTCCTTGCCAGATGAGTTCTTTTTAATTTCTATATTAATTCATTACTATGTGTCAAAAAAAAATTGCAGACTTATTGCTAAGTATTATTTTTAAAGTTGTACTCTAGAAACCATACTGTGTGCTCTAAGGTGATCTTTTTCTAAAATATACCAGTACCTAAAGACAACACTTAGAATGGGAGTAAAATTATTTTTGAAGGGCTCACTCATCCATTTTGAAAGAGAGAGTGAGAGTGGGGGTGGTGCAGAGGGAAAGAATCTCAAGTAGATTCTTTGCTGAGTGGGGAGGGGGCCCGATCCCATGACCCTGAAACATGGGCCTGATCCCATGATGACCCTGAGATCACGATCTGAGCTAAAACCAAGAGTTGGTCGCTCAACCAACTGAGCCACCCAGGTGCCCCATAGAATGGGAGTAAATTTTTGTAAATCATGTATTTGATAAGGGACTTGTATCTAGAATATATAGGAAGTTATTACAATTCAATAATAAAAAGGCAGCCCAATTTAAAAAAAGACATATCTGAATATATATTTCTCTAAAGAAGATATACAAATCGCCATAAGCCCATAGAAAGATGCTCAACATCATTAGCCATGACGGAATTGCAATCAGAACTACAATGAAATAATTGCTTTGCACCCACTAGGATGGATATAATCAAAACCACAGAGAGTAACATGTGTTGGTGAGGTTGTGAAGAAATTAGAATGCCCATACGTTGCTGGTAAGAATATAAAATGCTATGACTGCTTTGGAAAACAGTCTGATAGTCCCTTAAAGAGCCAACATAGAGTGACCCTATGGTCCAGCAATTCCACCTCCAGGTACTTACTTATACCTAAGCAGAAATGAAAACACATATCCATTTGAAAACTTACACAAGAATGTTCCTAGCGACTTTATTCATAATAGCCCCCAAATGAGAACAACCCAAATGCCCATCAATGGATGAATAACAGATTAAAAAAATGCGATATATCCATAAAATGGAATATTACTTGGCAATAAAAAGAAATGAAGTAATGGTTCATGACCCAAGATAGGTGAAGCTTGAAAACATGCTGAGTGAAAGAAGATAGTCATGAAGGACCGTTATGTTGTGTGATTACATTTATAGGAAATATCCAGAATAGGCAAATCATAAAGATAGAAAGTTGATGAATAGTTGACAGGGGCTGGGGAAGATGAAGGGTTGGGGTTGACTTCTAAGGGGTGCAGGATTTCTTTTGGGGGTAGTGGAAATATCCTAAAATTGATTGTGGTAATGGAGGCACAACTCTGTGAATGTACTAAAAGCCATTGAATCATACACTTTAAATGGGTGAGTTGAACGGTGCGTGAATGATATCTCAATGAAGCTATTAGAAACATATACCAATTCTTAAGAGAAGATAAAGGGAATTGTTATTTGGCCATTTTTATGAACAGCTGGACTATAATACTCAGGTATTTATTAGAATTCATAACTTAGATTTTCAGACCATTAAGTCTGTTACTAACTGCTTTGGAATATCTCTTGTTCATTCATTCTGCAGAAGAGTGATTAGGAGCTCTGAAGAGAAATGACACAGTGTTGGGAATATTTTAAGTACTTTTTGCCTTCTGTCTGTCAGGTATCCTAGTTTAGCAGTAAAACTCTCTTTTCCTTAGCTGGTTCTTGGCTGCCTTTGTTGTCTGAGGGGGAGCCAAAGGTGGGTCTGCTCATGAAGGAGTTCTTGTCTGGATCCTTTTCTCTGTTAGGATCTCAGTGACAGAATGCTAAGGTGATAATGGGCTCATCCATCTGCCATGGAATAGTAGTATTATTATTTTTAAAGATTTTATTTATTTATTTGACAGAGATCACAAGTAGGCAGAGAGGCAGGTAGGTGAGGGTGGGGGGTGGGGGGGAAGCAGGCTCCCTGCTGAGCAGAGAGCCCGATGCGGGACTACATCCCAGTACCCTGGGATCATGACCTGAGCTGAAAGCAGAGGCTTTAACCCACTGAGCCACCCAGGAGCCCCGGCCTTGGAATATTATTAAGTCGTGTGGACTTGAGTCAGCTTGTATTTGGGCAAACAAAGTGAGTTTTCCTCCCAGTTGGTTTTGTTTCATTCAGAATTCGTCAATTCACTTAACTCTAACAGAATGTTGTAGGCAAATCTTTCTTGCATGATCTTACTGACTTATGTTTCTTGTATATTTTTCTGTCCCTTTCAGCTTACAGCTAAGGAAGGTGTAACTGAGAAATGCCGTCTGTCTTCCGTTTAGGCTGGTGCTTTATGTCAGTCTTGTGTGAGAGTCTAGAAAGGAAAAGAATTATGAAGAATTGGGACAACTTCCTTATTCCCCATGAGTCAGATTCTTACAGTGACTTCAGTCTGTTTTTTGAAATATTATGAATTCTTAGCCAGATTATCCCTCAAACTCATGTTCAGAGGCAAATACCAAAATATATACTGAAACCAAGTATAAATGAATTTTAGATTGGCTGCCATTTTAGATGACTCACATCATTCCTTCCCTCATCATCACAAATAATTCTTACACATACGTCGAGGCCCTAGATGCTGTAACTCCATGGACCATTCAGAAATAAAAAATACATTTTGAAATTCCCAGAGAGGACATTATTATGTATCTTGAAATCTCAATGAGGACATGCCTCACTACCAAGAACAGGGATGCCAGTGAAGGAGAAACTCTGTCTCCTGTTAACCAGGTAACTTCTGCAGTGCTGTATCCTTTCCTTACAGAAGCTGAACTGTGTGACCATGTCGTGGTGGGTCTTCATAGGAAACAGGCGATCTGGATTTTTTTGTGACCTGGCTTTCTGAGATCCTGCATATTATGGGACTGTTGAGTGCTGTGTGTGACATAGGACCAATGACCAGATGTGCTGCTTCGTTGGTGTTTCCATGATTGATGTTCTTGTAATTTAGGGAATTTAAATACAGATTGAATTTTAATGTTCAGTCTGTATTTAAATGGTTCAGTCTGACATTAGAAGGTATGACCCTTAGCAGAAATTAATTTTGTATTTGTGAATGGTCAGTTAAGCGAACACCTAAACAACTTCACAGAGCAGGCAAGAATAAATCTCTCAAGCAAAATGCTTTGTCTGCTCCCTAAGTAGTTGGTGCCAGTGAGCCAAACTCCAGGACCACCATTAGTTTGGATATATGGATAGTTGACTGGAGAAGTTGAGGGTAATGTCAGCATGGGACAGGACATTCTCTCTGCTTCGTCTGTCCTAAGCCCGCCATCCTACAGAGCCCTTGAATCGGGGCTCATAGTCCTATGAAGTACAAAAACCACACCAAGCAATTGTAGCCAATGGACATTTGTGGCAACTGGAAGAAAAAGTTGACAGAGGACTCATCTGTATCTGTTTTCTCTCTCCTATCTCCTGCATTCTTACCAGGCAAAAGTAGAAGAAAAGATCCAGGATGTCTTCAGTTCTTATAAGTTCAACCACCTTGTACCAAGGTAAGCTGTGGTTAGGAGTGTGGGGGGATTGGGGAGACACCCCCTCCTGTGAGAGCCTTTCTTCTTTCCTCCTTGAGCCTGTTCAATCTCAAGGGATAAGTCTGTTGGGAGAACAGACTTGACCTTGACCTTGTGGCCACCTGGTAAACTAATGACCCCAACTCCTTCCTCTGTTACAAAGCTGTTTAGAGGAGATGCTCTCCTTGATCTGAACCATCAGGTGTTACATGGGGAGACCCCTTAAGGCCTGGACTCTGAGGTCTGATGATGGGGAGGGGAAATTCATGTTTCTGTTGCTTAGTCATGACCTGGTGCTCTGGTGGTTCAGATCAGAACTCTTGAGGTTTTATTTTTCATTGGCACTTTGAGTCCAGGGGATGGCAAAGGTTGGATTCTCTTAATGTGTGTTGTGCTTTGACTGGAAAGAGGTGATGAGTCTGAGCTTCTCCCAGTCTGGCCCTTATTGGTAACTGTGGCACCGCTCCCAAGGATGCAATCTCCAGGGAGCATACACAGTGCCTTTTGTTTCCCTCAGCATTTAGCAAGTTGAAGGTTTCTAAGCAATTTGATGTCAGAAATTCCATAAAGGGGATTGTAAGCTTAACTTAAACTTATTGTTTAAGTTGAACCTTTGTTTTCCCTTGTTTGTAGTTTATAATGTATCACGCTAGATGTCACGAGGATATTTCATCCCTCTATTAGCATGTCTCTCCCAATCTCAAGTTGTTTCTTCAGACCCATCCTGTGTCGTATTTCCAGCCGTTAGAACAGATTAGGAGTCCGAAACTGTGTGTGGTCATGGTTTTATCTTAGTGATCCCACACTCTGCCTTGACCCCCTCTGAACAAAGGGCCATTGTGCTGCTGGCTGATTCATGCTGGCTGGGAAGCAGAGGGGGGGCCCGAGGTCCTGCCTGAGCTTTGAGTCCTGTGCTTCGGAGACTGAACAGAATAATTGCAGGCTAGTCAGGCTCTGAGTGCTCTGGTTTTATTGGGACATCATGCATGGTTCTGGCCCAAGTTCCTTTTGTGTCTTTTTTACCACCATTATATTTTGCCACTATTTCCTTGAAAAAGAAATTTTCTTCTGAAAATTCTGAGTAGCCAAGGCAGAAAACAATTGGAAAAGGCAAATTGGAAAAAAGGAAAGGCAGATGAGAAGGTCATCTTCATTTTTCTTCCCTGGGGAAGGAACGAGGGAAGATACCAACTAACTAGAGGAGTCTTTCCCCAAACTGCTGAACTAAATCTCTATATTAACCTAAAGCTCAGTCCTCAATAAATGAGTTATTGCTCGTCTGGAACCACAGCTGGAGATTAGGAAATGAAACCATTGGTTTCCATAGCTCGGAAGCTGAAACTAATACAGCAGTGTATGTCAACTCTACTTAAATAACATTTTTACCAAATAGGTTTTTAAAAACAATTTGTTTATTTCTTCCAAGTTTTTATTTAAACACGGTTTCTATCTTAGAATAATCTCCAAGGTATATTAAATGGAAAAATAAAAATACAGAAAAATATGTGTCGTACTCTGCCATTTGTGCTAAAGAGAAAATGGTGTTTTTACAAATCAGTCAGCAAACAGCTGAGGGGGGCACGTGGGCACCAGCTCTGCCTGGTGCAGGCGAGACTTCTCGAGAGGCAGAGGGACTTGGTGGTGGTGAGGGGTGTGATTGCTTAGGGGGTCTTTGTGCCTAGCTGCTGCATCCCCGGTGACTCACCTGAATGGGCTCTGAGTCACTGTCTGCTGTTTGAGGCCCTGTGGACACATGATCCCTGTGTTTCGAAAGGGACCTTTGATCACTTGATGTTCCTTTTCACCTACCATCAGGACAGACCCTTGGACTTTTCTTTTATTCTTACTGAGATGTGAGGGAGAATGGGAAGTTACATAGTCTGGAGGAAGAAGTGGTGTTTGGGGAAGGGTGCCAGAGGACAATAAAAAAAATTAAATCCCCTGAATTCATAGGTCTTAGGTCAGGTGCGGGTGGAAGACAAAAATGTGCCTCCTGGGTTTGGATCTTTCTGGAAGTAGAATATGTCAGGGGTCTGGGTTTATTTCAGGAATCTGACATTTCCCATTTTATTGTTGCCTATGAAAATGAGTGTTTTAAAGGATGCTAATAAGTATGTTATTATGTCATAGCATGGTAATGAATATTAGAGATATTACACATTTTGGCAGAAAGGCTGAGTGAAAGGCTGATAGAAATCAACTTATTGGGCGCCTGATAAGTAGCTCAGTGGGTTAAGCCGCTGCCTTCGGCTCAGGTCATGATCTCAGGGTCCTGGGATCGAGTCCTGCATCGGGCTCTCTGCTCAGCAGGGGGACTGCTTCCTTTCCTTTCTCTCTGCCTACCTCTCTGCCTACTTGTGATCTCTCTCTGTCAAATAAATAAATAAAATCTTTAAAAAAAAAAAAAAGAAATCAACTTATCAATATAAGGCTGAAGCCAGACACCACCATCATAGAACTAACTTCTTGGATAAAAGAATAAACCTGAAAATTTAGCAAAATTTTACATTATTATCACAATTTCAATGTTTAACATTTTAGGAGTCAAATTTTAGAAAGTCTGACATAATGTAGGAACAAACCTTCATTTTTAGCTAAAGTGAATATTCAGATACTAGCAATAAACCTAAATTACACGGCGTGTTTGTTTTTGAGGTTATGATGCTGGTCGGTGTAATAGCATCGCACTCACATCCAGGACCACTGACTGCGCACAGGTCCAGGGATGCCAGGAATGATGCTGAGTGAGGCATTTGCCTATTGAACCTTCCAGTGCCACAGCCCAATAGCAGATTTGGCTGAAATTCAAGGCTGAAGCTGAATGTCGGTACCTTCTACAATTACTCCCCATTCCAGGAATGATTTCTTTCTCTCTCGAAGACCGTGAAGCCTGCATCCTCTCCTGGAGTGAGGTAGTCCCCCTCCCAAGGATCTTTCTGACTGTGCTTTTAACAGTTTTGTTTGTCAGGAGCCTGCTTTCCCATGAAAGCTAATTTTCCCTTCCCTGTGTTATTCCACACACTTAGGAATTCACCCTTTTCATTTATTCCTTTAGCTTTGGTAAAAAAGCCTAGATGCTTTTTTACCAAAATTTTAATTTTGGTTAAAATTTTAATTTTAATTTTAATTTTACCAAATTAAACTCTCTCTCTTTCTCTCACATACTTCCATGTCATTTTCCTCTTGGGCAACAGGGTGATCAAGACCTACCCATCCTGCCCCTGCTGGGCTCTTAGTCTCATGGAAGAGGTAGCCATTAAACAAACTAATGCAAATACACTGTTACCAATGGGTTGAGTGTCAAGGAAGGGAATGGGACACTCTTGGAGAGTGGGGTGGGGGGGGGTAATTTATGTTGGGAAGTTAGGGAATGTGTCTTAGTCTGTTCTGCCTGCTACAACAAATTACCATGGACTAGGTGGTTTAAACTCGAAACTCTTATTTCTCACAGTTTTGAAGGCTGGGGAGTTTCGGTGTTGGATGAGGGCCCACTCCCTGGTTCATAAATGACCATCTTCCTTCCTCACGTGGAAGGGGTGAGGGAGCTCTCTGGAGCCTCTTTTATAAGGTCGCTAATCCCTTCATGACCTAATCACATCCCGAAGGCCCCATTTCTAATACCATCACACTGGGAATTAGGATCAACATGAATTTTGAAGGGACGTGAACATTCAGACTATGGCAGAAGGCCTCTCAGAGAAAGTGGCTCTCAGGCTGAGACTGAGGGGCTGAGCAAGAGTTGGTCAGAGTTTAGGAGTTTAGGAGGCTGTTGCAGTATTCCAGACAGAGGGAACAGCATGAGCTAAAATCTTGAGACTGAAAAGAACAGATCATAAGGAAGGCAGTGTGACTGGAGTTTAGTGAGGGTCTGAGGTGAGATTGGGGAGAAATAGGTAGAGGCACATCATGAAGGGTCTTGAACCCAATGGGGTTCAAGTCACAGTAAGAAGTTACATTGTTTTTACAGTTTATGTTGCTGCCCAGTACACCTATATTTCTAAGTTCTTTTTCAGATAGTGGAACTGGACTCCCAGTATCTTTAACATATTTACTTGATCCTTTCTCTTGTGTATCCCTATCTCCCATCCCCCTCTGCACAGCCACATAGATGTCCTTCTCATCCTCTGGAACACTGACACCCTGCAGTCCCCGCCCCGCCGCCCCCCTCCTACACAGAGCCCAGTGTTGTTCTGCTTCACCTAATGGCATGACTTTAGGGCTGAATTGTTCAGGAAGGAAAGGGAAAGAGCTCTTGCTTTTTATTTTAATTCCTTACACAGAAAAGATTTTTGGACAGAGGTGAATTGAGAATAAAGGAATAGTAAGGGTATTGGTTTTTTAGGGCTGCTGCAATGAAATACCACAGACTAGGCTGCTGAAACAACAGACATTTATTTTCTCAGAGTCTTGGAGGCTGGAAGTCTAAGATCAAGGTGCTGACAGGGTTGGTTTCTCCTGAGTTCTCTCTCCTTAGCTTGTAGATGGTGTCCTCCTCATTGTGTCCTCACATGGCCTTTCCTGTAGGTGCTCCTCCTTGGTATCTCTTTCTCTTCTTATAAGGACATTAGATGTTGGTAATCTTAAATAACTCTTTAAAGATTCTGTCTCCAAATACAGCCCCACTGGGGTTTAGAGATTGAATATATGAATTTTGGGGGACATGGTTCAGTCCATATCAATAAGGCTCTTTAGTACAGTTTTGCTGACTGAAAGAAACTGGATATATGTCCCTTCAATTTAAAGGAATAATAAGCCTCGGGGCACCTGGGTGGCTCAGTGGGTTAATCTTCTGCCTTTGGCTCAGGTCATCATCTCAGGGTCCTGGGATCAAACCCCACATCAGGCTCTCTGCTCAGCAGGGAGCCTGCTTCCCACTCTCTCTGCCTGCTTGTGATCTCTCTTTTTTAAAAAAGAAATATTTAGTAAAAGAATAATAAGCCTCAGAGGAGAAGTTAAAATTCATTCAGCATTGTGGCCCTTGAAGCTCTATGTAAACAAAGAGACCTTTTGTGAGATTTTAGAATTACCTATGCATGTCAGCATTAGTGTGTGTGTGTGTGTGTGTGTGTGTGTGTGTGTTTGAATAAGTGGACAAAAATGAAAGAGAATATTTTCGCTTGTCGAAATGGCTCTCAGTGTAGAATCTGTTTTTCTGCCTGTGGCTGGTCTTCAGATGAAACCAGCTAGAGGAACTGATTAGTTCCCTCCCGGCAGGGCTGCTGGGGCCGTGCTGTGGGTGAGGTTCTGCTGGGAGGGTGCTGTGAGGGAGCCTGCCCATAGGGTCCAACCCCGAGCTGCAGCAAAGGTGACTAAGGCCCCCTTCCGTTAGGTGTTTCTGGGCAGGTGAGGCTCCAGGTACCCCTGAGGCAGGATCTCTTACCCCTCCAGGCAGAAAAGCATTTCCCCCTGAGGTCTTTCACTTTGTAGTGACTGAAAAGCCCCTCCCTGTCCAGTGAGAGAAGAGCGTGAGAGAGGAGCGCGGAGATAACAAGGAAAAGGGTTTCTTCTCCACGTTTCTTGTTTCTGTTTTCCCACTAAGAGGAAACGTTTGTTTAGCTGTGTAGTTGGGCTCTCAGAATTCTCAGTCCCACAGGGGAGGGCAGCCTGTGGCAGGCACGTCTCCTCAGTGTGGAGGGCATGAGCATGGAGGAGAGCTGGAGGGGCAGACCCCGGGGCCAGTCCAGTCACTCCTCTCCTTGCCCTCTCCTTGCCCAAGTGAACCTGAACTCTCCTGGGGGTTTGCCATTCATTTAAACAGAAGGGACATCTGTCTATCCAGGGACAACAGTCTCGTTAGGTCAGTCAGAAACTGGCCTTACCGTGCGTTTCTTTCTTCTTTCTTCGGCTCATTTGACAAATAGATGTCGAGAGCCTGCTCTGTGCGGGGCCCAGATGTGCAAGCCAGGCAGGAGCTCTCCTCAGAGCGACAAGGCAGTGGAGTAGGGGGGAGGACTGACCAGGTGGTTGCAGTAAGTGCACCCCCCTTCTCACCTGGACCCTTTCCTTAGCACTGTACTTAAGGTCACAAAATCTTATTTACAGGACCCTTTTACCGCTTTACCCCTTTACCTCATTTCCAAATGAGGTGGCTCGTGTTCTCTTCTTTTTTTTTTCCCTTCTCTGCTCTGTGGCTTAGCCTCTCAAGGTATTTGGTGTATTCAAGTTCCTTCGACTGTTTCTTCAATGGGAGAGTTTTGACCTATAGAAAGCCCACACCGTGAATGGGTCCTTTCAGAGCTGGAAGTCAGGCGATCTGCCTCCAGATTCTGTACTTGCCCTCACCTGCCGTGGGTTTCTCAGCCTGCCCTCATGGACAGTCTCGTGGACCCTCTTGGTTCTCCTCGTCTGCACCCCCATCCTGGCCGCCCCCCGCTTCTCAGCCTGCGCCAGCGTGGTTCTCGAGCTATTTGTCAGCAGTTCCCTGGGCTCAATCAGGTCCTTCCTGCCTCCACCTCCCAGCTCTTCCCCTCCTCCCGGTCCCTACGCTGGCATCCCTATCCTGGCGCTTCTGCCGAAGGGTCCCAGCCAGATTTCCCAGGAGAAAAGTCATGCGACAATTGCCTGCTGAGCGACTTCTCCAGAAGTTATACTACAAGCTTTAGCTGGGCCTTCACTGCTGCTGTGAGCTCCCCTCACTCCTCTCTTGTGGATTCCCTAACACACTCACCCGGTGGCCAGCCTCACCCCCTACCTCCTGAGAAACTCCCAGCTGTCCCGCATGAGTTTCCTTCTTCCCCACTTTCAAGTCCTGTGTTTGTCTTACTTCACACTTTCTCTCACTGTTTCCATCTCTGAGAATGGAGCATCCATCCTTACTGCCAGGCTCCTCTCTCTTGAACTCTTGCCCCCAACCCTCCTTCCTCCCTCTTCTTTAGGGACTGTCCTTGGTGGATTTTCTCTGGGCTCTTGCATTTTCAGCATCTTTGCTCTCAAGGAGTTTTGTTTTGTTTTGTTTTGTTTTGTTTTCAGCATAACAGAATTCATTGTTTTTGCACCACACCCAGTGCTCCAAGCAATCTGTGCCCTCCCTAATACCTACCACCAGGCTCCCCCAACCTCTCACCCCCCTGCCCCTTCAAAACCCTCAGATTGTTTTTCAGAGTCCATAGTCTCTCATGGTTCATCTCCCCTTCCAGTTTCCCTCAACTCCCTTCTCCTCTCCATCTCCCCTTGTCCTCCATGCTATTTGTTATGCTCCACAAATAAGTGAAACCATATGATAATTGACTCTGCTTGACTTATTTCACTCAGCATAATCTCTTCCAGTCCCGTCCACGTTGATACAAAAGTTGGGTATTCATCCTTTCTGATGGAGGCGTAATACTCCATAGTGTATATGGACCACATCTTCCTTATCCATTCGTCCGTTGAAGGGTGTCTTGGTTCTTTCCACAGTTTGGCGACCGTGGCCATTGCTGCTATAAACATTGGGGTACAGATGGCCCTTCTTTTCACCTCATTTGTATCTTTGGGGTAAATTCCCAGTAGTTGCAATTGCAGGGTCATAGGGAAGCTCTATTTTAAATTTCTTAAGGAATCTCCACACTGTTCTCCAAAGTGGCTGCACCAACTTGCATTCCCACCAACAGTGTAAGAGGGTTCCCCTTTCTCCACATCCTCTCCAACACACATTGTTTCCTTTCTTGCTAATTTTGGCCATTTTAACTGGTGTAAGGTGGTATCTCAATGTGGTTTTAATTTGAATTTCCCTGATGGCTAGTGATGATAAACATTTTTTCATGTGTCTGATAGCCATTTGTATGTCTTCAGCAGTTTTTACCCCTCCTCTGGCTGAACCTCCTGCCTTCTCCCCAGCGCCCCCTCTTTCTCCCCTCACACACATCACGGCATGCTTGGATTGTGGGTTTGGTTTCCTGCCACTAGTCTTATCCCCACCCCAATCTCTTCAGCATGCTGCAGCTCCTGGGATCTAGAAAATGCAGATCTGACCGTGCCTTTCCCACGCCTAAAAGACGTCAACGACTGCCTTAAAATTTTTTTCACTTGCCTTTTTTTTTTTTTCTGTAACAGCTTTGAGATACAATTCAGATATCATATAATTTCCCTATTTAAAGTGTCCAACTTAGTGGTTTTTAATTTATGGACAGAGCTGTGCATCCATCACCATAGTTTATCTTAGAGCATTTTTGTCACCGCGCTGAGAAACCCTGTCCCCTTTAGCCACCACCCTCCCATTCCTCTGTTCCCGTCCAGCCCCTGGCACCCGCTTCAGCTACCTCCTGTCTCTGTGGATTTGCCTCTTCTGGACATTTCATGTAAATGGAATAGTACAATATGTGGTCTTTCTGTGACAGCTCCTTTTACTTCCCAAGGGTCATCTGATGTTGACAGCACAGTGACTTTTGACGCATTTAGAAGTCCCCTGTGATCTGGTGTCTCTGTACCTCTGCAGGCTGAGTTCTCAGGGCTCATTGCCTTGTACTTCTGCTCCAGCTGAACTAAACCTACACAAATGTGCCGCGTTGTTCCCTTCCTGAAACGCCCACACCCTCCCTTCTTTTGGCTGGCTAACTCATGTCCTTGTGGTCTCCTTCATTCCTTGACACAGTGCTGTGTCCTTTGGGAAGTTTCTTCTGATCCTGCATGCCTTGCTCTGTGCTGCTAGAGCCTGCCTCTCTTTGTTCTCGGCCAGGGCTGTCACTGCCACGGGCTCGTCTATGTCTACCTCCGGGCTGCAGCTCTAGGGAGCAGAGTCACCTTCTGCCCCCTGCAGGACGCTTGGCTTGCACACAGTGGGCTCTCAGAGTCCTGGCCCTTGGACCTCCTTGAAAGAGACATTGAGTTTGGCCTTCTCTTCTCCTTTATGCTCTGGAATCTGCCCTCAGTGCTCCCTGAACTGTCTCGAAGGTCACCAGCCACTTTGTCATTTGTTCTCTTTTTCCTCAGTCTTGCTGCAGCATTTGTGACGGTTAAATACCTCCTTGGAGTTCTCTCCTCCTGTTTTGCCCATGACCTGACATTGCCTTTGTCCTCCTCCCACTTATGTGACTTTCTTTAACTCCTTCCTCTGGCTCCTTGTCCTCTAAGCCCGCAAGGATGGGTCTTTCCCCCGTTCAGCATTCAGGCTCTTCTCTCTGCTTTGTCCTCTACTCCTGCAGCTTCATCTGTCACTTACGTGCAGACGAATGACTCACTGTCTGTGTCACTTGGAGCCCTCCCCTGAGTCTTACATGTATTTCCAACAGTGCCACTGACCTTGTCACCCAAATACATTTCCTGTGCTATCAGTCCACCTGCCCATGGGTCACCATGCTAATGTGAGCCCTTAAGTATCGAAGTACTTCTGCCCTGGTTGACTCTGAGCACCGCCCTACCCTGTCTTCCCGCCTCGCCTCCCTCCACACTTGGTGCTTTCGCTTGGCCCAGTTTGTAAACACATACTGAATACCTACTGCAGCCAGATAATCTTTCTAATGCGTAGTTTGGGCCATTTTCTTCTCAGCTCAGAACCTCAGAATTTCACCTTCTACCAGCCAGAATGGCTTGATTTAGAAAGACAAGAAATAACAAGTGTTGGTGAGGATGAGGGGGAGAAGGAACACTTGTGCACTGTTGGTGGGAATGCAGACTGTCATAGCTGATGCGGAAAACAGTATGGAGGTGCCTGAAAACATTACAGATGGAATCACCATATGATTCAGTCGTTCCCACCGTGGGGTATTTCCCCAGAGAAGACAAAGACACTAATTCAAAAAGACATATGCCCCCCTGCGTTTATTGCAACATTATTTATAATAGCCAAGATATGGAAGCAACCTCAGTGTCCATCAGTAGATGAGTGGATAAAGATGTGGTGTAGATATACAATGGAATACTACCCAGCCGTAAAAAAAGAATGAGATCTTGCCATTTGTAACAACATGGATGGAGCTAGAGAGTATTATGCTAAGTGAAATAAGTCAGACAAAAACAAATACTACATGATTTCAGTTATATGTGAAATCTAAAACACAAATGAACAAACAAAAAGCAGAAACAGACCCATCGATACACAGAACAAACTGGTGGTTATAGAGGAGAGGAGTGTAGGGAAGGCAAAATGGGTGAAGGGAAGTGGGAGATTCAAGCTTCTAGTTCTGGAATGAGTAAGTTGCAGCATAGGGAAGTCATCAGTGGTATTGTAATCACAGTACATGGTGATAGGTGGTAGCTATGCTTGAGTGAGCATAATTTAATGCATAAACTTGTTGAATTACTAGGTTATTACAGTATTAACATTGTGTGTCAATTCTACTTCAATTAAAAAAAAAAAAACCAAAACAAACCCAGGGGTGCCTAGGTGTCTCAGTGGGTTGGGCCTCTGCCTTCAGCTCGGGTTGTGATCTTAGGGTCCTGGATTGAGCTCTCTGCTCAGTGGGGAGCCTGCTTCCCCCTTTCCTTCTGCCTTCCTCTCTGCCTACTTGTCATCTGTCAAATAAATAAAAATCTTTAAAAAACAAAACAAAACAAAAACCAACATAGCTTAAGTGAAAAAAAAAATACACAAAACCTTCAGGGTCTACCTTTGCCTACTAAATTGAGTTGAAATTCCTCAGGTGGCATCCCAGACCCCATTTTATAAATGGCTTAAGTTGCCTTTTTGACCACTTTTATTGTCTTCCTAATATTCAGGCCAGATCCCCCACCTGGCTCGCACCTGAATACCTACACTGCAGCTGTTTAAACTGAAAGCAGTTCAAATTAAATAAAATTTGAAATTCAGCTCGTTGGCCACATTGGCACATTTCACATGCTCACTAGCCACACGTGACAGGTGTCTGCCTGCTGAATAACACAGGTCCATTTCCATCACTGCGGGACGTTCTTCTGGACAGCCCTGGTCTCAGCCTTTTTGTCGCTGTTCTTCTGGCTGCTGTCTCCTCCTCTCCTCACCATCTCTACCTGTGAACATTTTCTCCTTCTGCTGCCTACTTCGTGTTCCATCTCTTGCACACAGCCTTTCCTGATCATTCCTTTCTGCATGAGATGCCCCCACCCCTTCCCTTTAGAGCCTTGGTAGTATTTGACCTGTGTGTCCTTTATGGCCCCTGCCCATTTGTTTCTCACATTGTAGCCACTCACGTCTCTAACGCACTTCCAGCACTGAACTGGGAGAGTCTTTGAGGTAAAGACTGCACGAATGATCGTACTCTGAGCATAATCCAGAGGGGTGCAGTCCATCGTTTTTGAGCTGATCCCCTAGAAAGGAGAATTTTTTTTTTTAAAGGTTTTATTTATTTATTTATTTATATGACAGACAGAGATCACAAGTAGGCAGAGAAGCAGGCGGGGGGGCGGGATGCAGGGTCCCCGCTGAGCAGAGAGCCTGATGTGGGGCTCGATCCCAGGACCCTAGGATCATGACCTGAGCCGAAGGCAGAGGCTTTAACCCACTGAGCCACCCAGGCGCCCCAAGAATGGTTCTTTTTTAATTCGTGGAATTAGTAAGCAGAGGGACTGTCTGGCCACCCCGTTCTTTTTTCCTTCCTCCCACAATCACAGGCCTCTGTGGTGAGACCCAGCAAGAAGCGCAGCCCCTGTCCTTGGCCTTGCCCGTGCAGGTGGCCATGGGCGGCACATTCCATCTTACAGCCAGAATTGCTGATCTCAGTGCCAAGGAGACCAACTGGCTGCGGAATACAAATAGGGTCCTCTGGCCAGGGCAATGGGTCAACATGTAGGAGGTGGAATTTCGGGGAGGGAGTCATAGACGCACAGCTGGGGAACAGGCAGGGTACACGCTACCCGCCTCGGAGAAGTGACCCCAGAAGAAATGACTGGAACGACAGAGGCTAAACAGCTCAGGGAAGTGGTGAGTGCGGCTTAGGGTGAAATTGCTCACAGGGTGGGGAGCTGCAAGGTGTTCTGTTCGCAGTTAGACCCTGGAGGAGCTTTCTGGATGGTTTGTTGTCGTCTTGGCCATGTGTGTCCATTGTGGCTTTTCACTTTGCCCAAAGTCACCAACCGTGAAAGAGAGGAACTCACCCACAGCGTTGGCCAGCACATTTTCAGACATTTTAGGGACATTCAGGTGCTGGCCTCTTGTGTCTGGTTTAGCTGCCCTTGGGAACTAAAGAAGATGCTGCTTATCTACTGGTTAACCATGGGGAGTGCGGCATCCTGAAGCTGAGAGTGTGTGCATGTGCACACGCGTGTTCTCTAATGGGTAGGAAACAGGAGCGTAAAACTAGGTTTTCAAGCTCTTTGTCTTTCCAGGCTGATTTTGCAGAGAGAGAAGCACTTCCATTATCTGAAAAGAGGGCTTCGACAGCTGACAGACGCCTACGAGGTAAGCTCGCTGCCCAGGAGCTCAGTTGAATGGTCAGGCAGACAGTCCTTTTTCCTATTGGAAGGTGGAACACTCATGGGCCTGGCCTGCTGTGGAGTCGCTCTTTGTACCCCATGGCTGTGGCAGGAGCCAGGTACGCGGGAGCCCAGACCCACAGAGCCGAGGACTCCCCCTCCTGAAAGGGCAGAACTAGCTCTCTAGCCGTGTCTTCCCCTAGGAGGGACAGAGCACCCTGGGTCGGGTGGGGCTTTCTTCCTCCATTAGATCATGGTGAGGGGTTCACATACTTTTCCTGGCCACCGCTTGTCAGCTGCCTAGAAGGCAGTTACTTTCCATCCCTAATCCTTTGCCCTATAAGCGGATCTAATCCTGTGCTGGTCAGAGGATCAGTATATAAATCCCAGTGAGGACTTCACAGTTGAACACTATAAAAATGCCCATGCTTAGAGTGCATTTTGAATCACATTCCTCGGAGCCCTGGGGTTCCCCAGAGGGGCCTCAGGGGAGCGCAATGGTGGTGGAGGAGGGGGGAGGGTGTTGGGAAGGTGGCAGACAGGATGAATGTGAGCAGGAGGGCTCCAGTCTTCCTGCCTCACTTTATACACAGCAGCCCTGCTTCTAATTTGCTTTTTTATTTGGGGGAGTCTGCATTTGATTATTTACAACAGGGATTGGCCAGCGGAAACGCCTGTAGATCTAAGCAAGTAGTATAAATAAGAGAAATGGGCAGGTGGGAGGGAGACTGAGGCACACCTGGGCACTGAGCTTTCCCTCTGTTCCTGCCAGGTGCTGCTATCCAGGAATGCAGACCCACGCTCGCCAGATCTGTCTTCCTCTCTCTTTTCAAATTAAGCCAGACATCCAGATTTCTCTGTGAATCTCCTAATGCCTACATGTTGCAACTAATTCTAATTAAAAAAACAGAATGCTACAAAGAACAAGCAGAACATGTCTATGGGCTAGACTTGGCCTCGGGGTCAAAATTTTCAATCCTTAATGCAGGGCCCCTGTGGTTAGGCTGCAGTGAGCCTGATATGGTTAATACCATACAAGCCAATAGCTGGACAACAGGCTGAAAGCTTACCATGCCTCCTCTCACCAACTTTTCTCACCTACTACATGAGATCGGTCAGTCACAGGGTTAAGGCATTTGCTCAGAAGCACATAGCTCTAAGAGGAGGAGCTGGGACTCCAACCCAGGCAGGCAGGATCCATACCCAGTGCTCCTCGGGTGGCGGCCTGGCCACAGCTAGGGACAGTCAGTGCATTTGTGAAGAGGGCAGCTTGGGCCAGTGGAAAGAGCACTGGAGTGGGAGTCCAGAAACCTGGCTTCTTATCTCAGCTCTGACATTTGATGTCTTTGTCATCTGGAAAAAGTTAATCTCTCTGGATTACATTTATAAACTTTTAATCTGGAAAATGGGAGCAGTAAGATTACCCACCTGCCTGCCTTGAATGCTCGCTCCGTGTTTATGGGTTGAATTCGGATCCCAAGCAGCTCAAGCGTCACCTCAGGAAGCCTTTCCCAGCCCCTGAGGCAGAATTAGGCTCTTCCTGTGCTCCCTCCACATGGCTCCTGCCCAGGGCAGTGCATATCGTCATTCAGGTACATGCACACCTGTGTTATATGCCATCTTGTTCCAGAAAGCCCTAAGGTAACTCATGCTTAAATGCATCTGTCTAGAGTCCTCTTCCTCTGCAGATGAACACACATTCTGTTCCCAAGCATCGCAAGAGTAGGAACTACATTTTGTTCATTATTGTGTCCCTGTAGCTGATAAAATGCTCGGCACATACAATGAGGTACCAAATAGTTGTTGAATCAGTGAGTGAGTTAATCCAGCAAATGGCTCTCTGAGAGCCTGGATCTCCTTGGGTCTACACTGAGAAAACAGCATCACTTAGCTTCCTAGGATGTGGGTGCTGCTCTGCTGAGCCTTTGTTGGGTGCCTCTCAGGGGAGGACCCCGTGGCCTCAAGGTAAATGTCTTTGTCCCATTGTCCTTTTTGCACATATGGTCACTTCAGCTGCTGACTGGGGCCCAAAGCAAAGCGTCCTTCATTCACTTATTGTTCATAGGGTGCCCTCCTCCCCCTTCCAGGCTGCCGGGGTGAGACAGATGCTGCCTTGTCAGCAGTGTCTTGGAATGATTCTGAATACGGGGTGTGTTTTCTCCCCTGTGCCTTTCGCAGTGTCTGGATGCCAGCCGCCCATGGCTCTGCTATTGGATCCTGCACAGCTTGGAACTGCTGGATGAACCCATCCCCCAGATGGTGGCCACAGAGTGAGTCTGGCTTCCGGGAATCTGGGCTGTTCTTTGAAAATTCACTTTTGAGTTGGGGGTTCTTTTTGTTTTGTTTCTGTTCTACTGATTTTGAATGAAAAACTCATGCTGCAAAGCATACCCTTGCCCTGCCCTTGACCCCAGTAACTTCCTGAAACTCCTCCACTTTAGAAGCCTATTGTAAGTTCGTGGGTAGAACAAGACTTTGAACTCCCAAGAGAAGGATTCTGGTTTCTTCTGTGGCCTTTTCTTTTGACTCTTGCTTTGGTCTTTGAGAAAATTCTTCATCATCAATTCTGAAAGACGTGATTTTGCCAGAAAGAACAGTATGAATTCGAGTAGCTTCTGTGGGGAAGCATGTGCCAGCCCCATGAACAAAAATGGCTTTGCCTTCCATAAACACCTCCACAGGCGTCCCGCTCACCAGGGCCTGGGGGGCAGTGTAGCTCTCGATGGTATTAGATGTGTTACACTCTTGGGGTGCCAATGCCTTGATCCACAGTTTTCTTAAACTTCTGATTTATGAACAGAGATCTAAGCAACTGAGATTGTCCCCAAACTGCTGGTACAGGAGGTGTCCTGGGAATGACTGTGGCACCTCGTCCTTAGAAGCTCATCACAGTTTAGATTTTAAAGCAGAATCTTGTCCTCACTGCAGTCTTTGGGATACCTGGGATGGGGAAGGGCAGCCAGGGATTGGATCTGATGCCCCTGTTCTCACTGAGAAAGAGAGAGAGAGAGCACCTTCCCTTGTTGACATCTGGAGTTCTTCTGCTCCCCTGGTGCTCCTGAGGGAGAGGAGTCCAAGTGGGAAGTCCCATGAGCCAGGGTCGTTTGCTTGCAGCCCATAGTACCGGCCACATGAGGATGCGTGGAGGCTAGCCTGGGCCCCGCGCTGGTCACTGCCTGGTCACCGTGCCCCTGCCTGGGTCACGCTGTCAGGTCAGAAGAACAGAACCACACATTGTCTCATTCATTCTGTCTTCACAATGACCTCTCATTCTTGCCTTCCTGGGCAGGGTGTCTTGTGATGACCGTGGATGGGGAAGATAATAAAGAATTAGGCAATTAACCCTTGTGATGTGTACGATGCTTTCTGAGGGAGAGGAAAAATGTGCATTGTCCTCGTCACGATGCTGCCACAAGCCTCATTGCTTCTAGCTCTGAAAGTAGAATTGGACCCAGTTTCTGCAATACCAGGAATTTAATTGTCAAAGGCTCATGTGTTTTTGAAATACCAGTGGGGGGTTGTGGAGTGTTTGGGAAGTTTCTCCCCCACACAGACACAATCAGGAGGTACAGCAGGGGAATGGGAGAGTTGTACACTAGAGAAGAAAAAAAGAAATGGAGGATTCTGGGGCAGGCAAGAACAGGTATGTGAGGGAGGAGGCTGCAATTCCTGACTGGGAAGATCGCAGATCAGACTTGGGTCAGCATCGATTCTGAGTGTGTTCTATAGATTGTAGACTTGCTGTCATATAGGTAAGGCTTTGCCGAGGAAGGAAGTGTCAGAGTAGCTTTCCAGGCAACGTCAGATAGGAAGAGAGGACCCCTTTCTAGGGTCTTTCATAGTGAACAACTGGACACAGCCCCAGTATCCACTGTAGGGTTGTGCTAAAGTATATTTGAAGCTTAAGTAAAATATGGTGCAGAATGTACAGTGAAATACTGTGCAGCCACTGAAAAATTGACGTCAACAGATGTTAACTAGACTTGCTGGGATCATTTTGCAATACGTACAGATACCGAATCACTGTTGTACACCTGAAATTAATAAGATGCTATATATCCATTATACTTTAGTAAAAATGTATGCATGTAAATTGCACGTTTGTTTACAAAAATGTTATATGGACTCTCTGCTCAGCGGGTGTCTGCTTCTCCATCTCCCTCTGCTGCTCCCTCTGCTTATGCTTTCTCTCTCTGTCTCAAATAAATAAATAAAGTTTTTAAAATGCTTACATTTATGTAGAAAGATGGTCACGATTTAAGTGAAAAAAGGTAGTTAAAAGGATTCAACTTCTGTAGATTAAAAAATAGCTGTTAGGTGCATAGAGAAAACCAGAAGGTATACACACCTGGTTGTAGTTATTTCTGGATGGTGGGGTTATGTGCATATTTTAAAATGTTATTTATTTTATTGTTTTGTAGTTAAAAGGATGCTTTTATACTAAAAAGCTAGTTCTAATTTCAAGAACCGCGTGATAGTGAATGAGAATTTCTGCTGCCCAGCTGCCTTAGAATCTTTATTTGGGGTTCTTCTGAGCATTGATTTAACAGAGTTTTGAAGAATTATTTCGACTTTCCAATAATGAATTTTATTTTTTGCTTGGCAGATAGTTAATTCTAGGGGCAGATAATATCTGTTATCAAAGAGCTTAGCTTTGACAAATAAGGAAATAATCTACTTTTAGTAAGATACAGAGACATCTTAATGACATCTGTAAAAATATGGGTATTTTTAAAAGACAATCTGATATAGGATATTACTTTTTTGTTCATTTTGCACAGAGAAAAGAAATGCTTTGAAAATGTGGTCACATTTCTGTCCCCTTCTTCATACAGGTATTAGGTGCAGAGTTTAGGTCTGGAGTATTATTTTCCTGCCCTTTTCTTTCCCCACTCTGCCACCTAGTGCAGACAGACGACAGACAGACAGAGAGAGAGAGAGAGAGAGAGAGAGAGAGACACACACACACACACACACACACACACACTTCTCTTTCCGATTTTGTTCAGTGTCATTCTTCTATGTGTTTAGGAAACTGAATGGCAAGCTGAGTGCCCTCTAGTGGACAAAATCGCTTTTTCAGCTGCTTTGACTGCCGAATGAAGCCAGGAAGGGCCAGGTTTTTCCTGCTGGCCTCAGACCTTTTAAAGGACAGTGTGTATGTTCATAGGTAGGAATTTAGCTTGCCACTTTTGAGAGACTGTATCCACAAATTTGCATGTGTTTACCTGAAATAAGTTAATATCTTGGAACTAGACTAAATACATTTGTTTTTAGTGATTTTAGCAGGGAAGGTAATGAGGATCCCATGCTTTGTTACTGAAAACTAAAGTGAAATCACAGGGAGATGGCTGCACTGTCAAAGTTAGGTTTTTGGCTCCTATAAGATCTAAAAATCGTCTTGAACTTGATTCTTTTAGAACTTCTCTGCTTATGAAGTTTTTTCAAATACTAAATTTCAGTTTTCATGTGTCAGTAGTGTTCTACTGTTTCCCTTTCAAAAGGCTATTATTAGTAGCTGGTCCTCTGAATATCTCTTTAAATATTTTTCCTTTTTAATTTTAAAATATAATTTGTCTGTTTCCTTACCTTTCTATGAAGATACCTCATCTCATCCTTTGTGTTGTGAGCCTTTTTTGGCCAGGAGCTGCTGGGGGCTAGAGGGCTGAGGTCAAGGGTACTGCCAGTGGGACAGTTCCCACAATGTATAGCTAGACAGTCCAAAATGTCAGTAGTGCCAAGGTGGAGAAGCCTTATTCTAAAATGACCCACTTCAGCCTTGACCGTAGTTCCAGAACAGCAGCGTCCAGAGGATGGCTGTGCTTGGGGAGGTCAGACGACGTGTCAGACTCTCCAGGCAGCACCGGCCTCCTGGGGTCAGTGCAGAGCCCACCTGCCTTTGACCTGTTCACTGCCAGACTCTGCTCAGGAAGGACTTTTCCTCTTTCTCGTGCTAAGCTCAAGTTGTTTTATGGTATGAAATTCGAAAAGACTTCATCCTAGAGGAAGCCCGATGTCCAGGCATCCATCTTGTATTGGCCTCGCCTCCCAAGCCATCCTGCTCAAGGATGACTGTTGCTACTTCCAAAGTTATCATCTTTGTAACTTCTCTGTCCACGGCGACCCGTTCTGGTGCTGAAGGTTTTCTTAAATCTGACTTAAATTCTGGTGCTGTGGATTAGTGTTGGTGTTCATTTCTTTACCAGAAAGTTTGTACGATTACCCTTTGTACGCTTGAGATATTTTGCTGGGTAACTTCTTCTTGGTGTTTGCCTGTCATATTAAGCCTTTTAACATTTTTGGTATTTAGCCATTTTTACAGCTCTAACCTGAACCTCCTTTGAGTTGGCAAATGGAGGCTGGAACCAAATATAGTTGTGGCCAGCACTGTGTTTTTTTATTTATTTATTTTCAAGATTTTATTTATTTATTTGAGAGAGTGAGTGGGAGAGAAAGAGCACGAGAGGGATGGAGGGGCAGGGGGTGAGAGAGAAGCAGGTTCCCTACTGAGCAGGGAGCCCAATGTGGGGCTCAATCTCAGGACCCTGGGATCATGACCTGAGCTGAAGGTGCCACTTAATTGACTGAGTCACCTAGGCACCCCCAGTATTGCATTTATGATGCTCTTAAGAAGTATTCTTATTTGTGTTCACAACTCACAGGCCTTAACCTCTGGTCCTTTTTCTCCTATATCCCAGTCCTTTCCCATAGTATATTTATATGGTTTACTCATCCCTCACTCCTGCCATCCCTAAGTATATTATCTTGTCCCTATTTCATTTGTTTTATTCTTATATGCTGCTAATTTATTTTATATTATTCTGGACTTTAATTCTCACCTTGGAGGTGTTTCTCTGGTCCTTTGGAATTATCTGCTTGTTTTAGAGTACTTCCTCCAAGTTGGTGACAGCGATGCCCAGAATCAACCACTTTAGGTCAGTCTTCAACCATCTCCTTAAAGTCCAAGTAAACCCCTTATGAGGCTGACGATTAATCATTGATACTTCTGCTTTGAATTGATCTCCTTATAGGTTTCACAGACTTTTTCATAGTTGAATGATAGAGTGTTGATGTTCAGTAGAACTTTCTACAGTAATGGAGATGTTCTCTATTTTGTGGGAGCCACTTGGGACGTGTAGCTATTGAACAGTTGCAGCGTGGCTTCTGTGACCAAGGAGCTTAAGTTTAAATTAATTTAATGAATTTAGTTTAAAATTTGAATAGCCTCATGTGGCTAGTCACGACCTATTGGACAGCACAGATCTTTGCTACCCAAAATGGCCGTCACCTGGAGTTTGCTGAAAGGGCAGACTCAAGCCCATCTAGCTCTTTGGAGTCAGAGCTGCATTTTTTTAAAATTATTTTTTAATTTATTTTTACTTTTTTTTTTATTATGCTCAGTTAGCCAACATATAGTACATCATTAGTTTTTGATGTAGTGTTCAACGATTCATTAGTTGCGTATAACACCCAGTGCTCGTCACCACACGTGCCCTCCTTGATGCCTTTCACCCAGTTACGGCATCGCCCCACCCCCTCCCTTCTGTAACCCTCAGGTTAGTTCCTGGAGTCCAGAGTCTCCTGGTTTGTCTCCCGCTCTAAGCTCCTTTCCCACAGGACTGTTAAACTAAACTCCAGCGCCAGTGGAAAACAATGTAGGGAGCTCCAGGTGTTCCCCCACAGCTCACTTCTACTTCAGGCTAAATTTTAAATTTCCTTTTTAGTATCTTTTCTTATTTATTTATTTATTTTTTAAGCTGTGCTCCCATTTCAGATGGATTCATTTTTCCCAACCTATGGTTTTAAGTCACTTCTTAAATTTTACTTTCTTTTGCACATACATGTTTTATAGACTTATACCCCACCCTAGCCCATTTTTCACTTTAATCAGAGCTGCATTTTTTTTTTTTAAAGAGTTTGTTTATTTATTTGACAGACAGAGATCGTAAGTAGGCAGAGAGGCAGGCAGAGAGTGGGGAAAGCTCTCTGCTGAGCAGGGAGTCCGATGCGGGGCTCAATCCCAGGACCCTGAGATCATGACGTGAGCTGAAGGCACAGGCTTAACCCACTGAGCCACCTGGGCGCCCCCAGTCAGAGCTGCATTTTAACAAGGTTCTCGGGTGGTTTCTGTGTGCACTCAAGTTTCACAGGCAATGTACTTGGCTGTACATTGGAGCCACACGGGAATTAAAAAATATATATATATGGCCACTTGGGTCCCATCCTCAGTGATTCTGATTTCATTGGTATTAGTGTGGCTCGGGCATTGAGTTTTTCAAAAACATCCCCCAAGTGATTCTGATTGCTCAGCTAAGACTTGTGGTTCTCAAATTTGGGTGTAGTCACATCATCTGGGAATTTGGTAAAAATATGAAGGCCCAGGCTTATTTCTCATATCTCTGTTATCTCTACTCGCTCTCCAATGCTTGTGAGATACATGTGTTGGGTTTGAAAATCCCTCATCTTAAAGATAGTACCCCACTCTGTGGGTAATTGTCACGTTAGCTAGAATGAAACGCCTCGCTGACATGAAAGCAAACTGGTCTCCTTGCCCTTTTAGTCACAGGACTGAAGGAGCGATGCATGAAAACTTGTTCTTCAGAAAGTCTGCCACTCTTGGTATATGCACTGCGTTTCCTGCTTGTGGTTTTTTTGTTTTGTTTTGTTTTGTTTTTAACTAGGTGGTGAATTTCTGCTCTCTCAGATAAGTTTTTCCTCCCCCTTTCTAAAGATAGAAGTCTCATTCACACTTTGGTTTTCAGAGCTGCTAAGAACTCTGCTAATGACGACTGGTAACTTCGTGGTCAGTTTGCCAGTTCCTTACCCTATGGGTTGGAAAGCCTCTGGAGCAGAATGTTCTGTAATATGGAAGCGTCTGAGAGTCCAAAAAAGCCCAGCCCTACTCCCCAGTGAAGCCCCATGGCCAGTCAGATGCTGCATATCAGCTGAGGGAGGTTGGCATGGAGGGATGATTTAAAGGTGTCTGGTACATTCAGATCCCGGCTCACCAGACATGAGGCTACAGGGTCAGGGGTGTTGGATTTGGCACGATTCTATCTCAGGAGTTGGGAAAGAGAATGGATGACTAGGTGACTCTTTTTCTTTTCATTTTTTTAAAAAAAAAATGTGCTGTTAAGCTTTATATCAACTAAAACCTTTTGTTTTTGTGATACAGAAAAGTCTTTGTATGCCAGTCCAGCCAGCCTTTGTCAGGACATTAATTTGTTAGCTATTTGTTTCCAGGAAATAGGATATGAATTAATGAAGGTTTGGAAAATATGTTAGGAACAAACTCATTTTCCCATTGAAAATTAATCACTGTTACAAATATGCCACAGTACTGTCTTCCTTCTCTGATGATCAGCTATACGTCAATTCTCGTGTTTCGTGCAGTCAAATCAGAGGTTCAGATAGAAGGGAGTGTGTATAGAAAGGAGTGTGTATAGAAGGGAATGTGTATTTTTTTTTCTTTTAACCTGTGAAGACTTCAGAGCTCCAGTAGCGAGTGAGCAGAATTTTCTTTTGCTGTCCCTGTGAGATAATGGAAGGTCTGAAATCAAAAGTCATCAGATACGATGTGGAAAAGCAGTAATAAGCTTGTGCCCTAGGGATGAGTTAAACTCTCTGTGGTCTCTCTGGCAGCAGTAGATAAGAAAGAATGAGACCAAAGAGTCTGGGGGAAGAAGGCTGCCTGAGCACTAGGACAGAGATTTGCAGCTTATTCTCTGAAATGCGGACTTGTCCGAATAAGGAGCCTATGGTCCATGCTGAGTTGTGGGGAAAGAGCTCAATAACCAGGACTTTCCGGGGCACTCCCTTCCCAGTGAATTCAGAGGACCTGGGATAAGTAGGGGCTCTCTCGGTTTGACCTCAGACAAGAATGTAACTTCTGGGCAACCCAGTGCCATTCTTGGAGGTAAACCCTTAAAACAATTTCCCTTGGTGGGGGACTTGGAGCCTCTCTGGATTAGTGTAACAAATTCTCCAAAAGTGTACAGGCTGGGATGCATTTGTGTGATATGAGTCAGCAGTGCTGAAGTTTGCCACAACTGAGGTGAGTGTGCTAGAAGTCCATGCTCCTTTTGTTCTCCTAACCATGAAGGCAGACTCCACTAGAAGCTTCTTTCTTGGTGGTGGTAGAAATAAAAGTCAGAAGCTCCTGGGACTTAGGTAACAATGGAGTGAGAAGACATCTCTTTAAATATCCTGGGTGGGCCTAGGTGGTGGCCCCAGAGTGGGTTGGTTAGCATGGAGAGAGGTTGGGTGCCATCACAATTTTGACAAAATTCGATTTAGGGACCTCAGAGGCAAGGAGAAAGGGCCGGCAACACAGATGCAGCATGGCAAACTGAGGGAAAAGTATGGGAAAGATTTGGTCAAGAAGCATGAGTCTTATCCCCAGTTCGGTGAACGGCTAGTGGTCTCTGCCGGGTCTTTTGCTCCTTGCTTCACAGCTAGATGAGTCCTTAAGTGCAAAACTCAGAAAGAAAGGCATTCAAAATAGGGGAAAGAGGCCCTTTTCAGAGGTTAATTATATTCAGTATATGTTCAGTAGTTGAGAGGAGAGGTTTTGGTTTTATTTTTCCCCCTTTGAGGGAAAGTCATGGACTGTGGTGGAACTTATTTTGAAATGAATGCTCTCTGACTTTGGTTTTCCATTTGGCTGTGTACCTAGCGTATGTCAGTTCCTGGAGCTGTGTCAAAGTCCAGAAGGTGGCTTTGGTGGGGGCCCTGGCCAGTACCCGCATCTTGCACCCACGTATGCTGCCGTCAACGCACTCTGCATCATCGGCACCGAGGAGGCCTATGACGTCATTAACAGGTATGGCCAGAGCCAGGGTGCGGGACACCACAGGGGCCCCCCTGCTGATACTGCACTGATCATTGCTGTCTCTTGCCTCTCGGCTGCTTGTTCCTCAGGGAGAAGCTTCTTCAGTATTTGTACTCGTTGAAGCAGCCCGACGGCTCTTTTCTCATGCACGTTGGAGGTGAGGTGGATGTGAGGTGAGTGGGGTTTTTCTCGGGCTGCTGCACCCGTAGATTCCAGAGCTCATCTGTCATTGGAGATGCCAATCCCAAGGAACACCATGGAAAAAATTATGCTGCTTTGTCTCACAGAATGACCCGTGGAATGACATGTCAGGGACACAGTTCATAATCATGGCAAATGTGAGACCTATATCCTCAGGTGTTGCTCTCCCTTGATTCCTCTGTAAATCTCAAAATATAAGTAAGACAGGAACAAAATCAAATGCTTTTCAGAATCAAAAATTTATTTGATTGGTAGAAAATGACATAGCATAATATATAACAACTGTATGGCGTAATATAATCTTTCATCTCACTGGGATAGGAAGGGAGAAGCCCAGTAGGGACCTCGTAAATATTTTCTGTATGGATTTGAAGAAATCGTGAGCATGTCTATCACCTGTTTGAAAATTGCTTTGGTTGGTTCAAACACCCTTGGGGGCTAGTAGAGTTGAGGGAAGTAGAATTTCAGTTACTGATTAGAACCAGTTGACTCAAAATTATTATTTTACTCTGGAGTAATCTAATGTACCTCGCAAGTAGCTCACTCATCTGACAGGAGATTACTAAAGACGTATGGGGAGTTCACTAAGTCATTTCTTAAAGGTCGTGGATCATTTATACCAAATTCTTACTATTTAGTCAGAGAAATACTTTTTTTTTTTTTTTTTAGCTTTCTATAGCAAAGCCATCTTATTGCCTCATTTGTAAATGTGTTTAGCTTCTATACAAGTTGATTCATTTTCTGGCTTAACTGTTGTTGAAAGTGAAGGCGGAGGAAACATGTGTCATGAATCTACTCGAACCAAAAATCTGTCCTCCCCTAGAAAAACAATTTCTTAACAACACTTCCAACACCAAATGTCTGTTTGTTTGTTTTTTTTCTCATGTTAAATTCTGACATCGACTAACCCGATTTAGCTCAGATTCAACAGGTTAAGGGCTCCGTCCCAGAAGATCACCCCCACTTCAGATGCTAGTCCCAAGTTACATGTCCCCATGTTACCCACACTTCTGTCTGACTTGGCTACAAATCAGGTTCCCATGACCCCTCTTCGGTTTAATAATTTGGTAGGGATGGTTCCCAGAACTCACTGATTGATTACAAAGGATATTATAAAGGATGCAAATGAACAGCGAGATGAGGAGGTGTATTGAGTGAGGTCTGGAAGGGTCTGGAGTGTAGGAATTTCTGTCCCCATGAAGCTGGAGTATGCCACCCTCCCAGCAGTCACCTGGCTGTGTTCACCACCCTGGAGCTCCCCAAATTCCATCATTTAGGGTTTTTATGGAAGTTCTGTTATGTACGCATGATTGGTGAAATCGTTGGCCATTGGTGATTAACTTGATCCGCAGCCCTTCTCCTCAGGGGAGCAGGGCTGAGGCTGCCAACCCTCTAGTTGGGGGTCAGTTTCTGTGGCAAGCGGCCCATCCTCCGGGAGTCACCTCATTAGCATAACGCAGGTGTGCTTCACCAGGGCTTGTTTTGAATCACTAGAGACTCTCCTGTCACCCCTGTCACTCAGGAGCGCTGTGCCAGCAATCTGGGAGAAGACCAAACCTATATTTCTACCGTATCAAGAAGGGTCTGGGAACAGGGAGGTTATACAAGGCAAATAAGTGGGTCAGTTTTGCGAGGTTACTTTCCTTTCGGGGACAGCAGGGTTCTATCAGGCAGGTGACCTAACCAGCGCTCACCAGGTGCTTCCTGATGAACTGGTTTAAGACTTCATTTCTGGAGAGCCGAAACTGTGATTAAGTTTCAGTTTGGTGATGTGGGGCTTAGCATAAGTGACTCCATCTGGGACTGTGGTTGTGTGTTTAACCCTGTCAACACCAACAAAGCCAATATGACTAATGAGGAAAAGCAGTATTGTGTTGACTCTTCTTAAGGTAGAGGTTAAAAATTGTCCCCCCAGCCCTGACACCACATTTTCATTTCTGTTCTACAGCTCGTCCAACTGAATATGCACAATCTCAAAATTTAGCTTTTTCTTTTTTTTTTTTTTTAAGATTTTATTTATTCATTCGACAGAGAGAGACAGTGAGAGAGGGAACACAAGCCAGGGGAAATGTAAAAGGGAGAAGCAGGCTTCCCACTGAACCGGGAGTCTAACACGGGGCTGGATCCCAGGACCCTGGGATCATGACCCAAACCGAAGGCAGAGGCCTAATGACTGAGCCACCCAGGCGTCCTAAAATTTAGCTTTTTAAAACTTCTGACATTACGAGGTGAAGTCAGATTGCTTTGCATTGTATCAGATGTGATACAATGTGATTTTCAGATGTGATTATTCTCCAGCTTACTAGTTGCAGCGTAGGTTTTTTTCTGTGTTCATATTTATATCTGCTAGACAAATGCTAGCAAACTTCTCCAGGAAAAACGATCTGTTCCATCCAAGAGCCCTGCAGCTGTATCTCACCTGTACGGAAGCTCCTCTGCTAACGTGCTCCCTTTCAGCCATGCTTCTCGTTTGCATAGGATCAGAGAGGTGAACACTTCCTTGCTTTGCGTTCTCCTATCCCAGTTTCATCATTTCTTTTTTTTTTAAGATTATTTATTTATTTATTTGATAGAGAGAGACAGCACAAGTAGGCAGAGAGGCAGGCAGGGGGAGGGGGGAAGCAGGCTCCCCATCGAGCAGAGAACCTGATGCGGGACTTGATCCCAGGACCCTGAGATCATGACCTGAGCCAAAGGCAGAGGCCTAACCCACTGAGCCATCCAGGCGCCCCTAACATTTCTTGCTTGGTATTTAATTGTCCTTTGCCTGAAAGTGTCCCCCAGGACTCCAGAGTGCGCGTTGAGTGGGTTTGACCAGCAGTGATGGGTGGAGGTTGGGGGAGGGCACATTTGGGCATCTGGAGGCTAGCAGGCCTCATTCTGGGTTAGACACAATGGCCTCGTGATCTTTCCTGTCTGTCTCGATTCTTGATAGTCTCTAGGATGAGTTAATTTGGGGCTTTATGGCACAGGTGTGCTGCCAGGGACCAAACCTCGGTGAACCCCTAGCACCTGCCGCCCTTTCTCAGTTCTCAGAAAGGAGCAGTTATTTACTACTGACCTCATCTAGGTTGGAGAACCTGGAGTGTTCTGTGAGGGTAGGGAGCAGGCAGAGATGCAGCATTCATGGAACTTGAGGTGACAGGGCCTAGAGTGGGCTCGAGAAAGTTTCGTGTGGCTGAAGTGGAGAGGGCCTCGTGGGCAGTAGCAGTGAAGCTGGAAGTACAGGCTGGGAACAGACCGAGGGGTCCTGAAGTAGGAGTTTAAGAGCAGTGGGAAGTTACTGACCAATTTTAAGTTGAGAATGATAGGATGTGGTCTGTATTCTATTAGAACTTTCCCAGTTGCCGTGAATGGATTGCAGTGTTTTAGTAAAAGTCCTCTGGGTTCAGGGCTGGAAGGAAGAAGACCAGGCAGGAGCTCGATCCTGGGAACGGTGCCTTGGATTCGGAGGACAGTAGAGAGGACGGAGAGTAGTGAACAAATTTGAGAGAAGCGATGACTGGATAGAAGGAGAGGAAGAAACTGCACGAAAGGGGTGCATTTTGTTGGCTCCCCGTTTCCGTGTGCGATCTAGGACTAGTGGCTCCTGGCATCACGTCTTAGTTCTTCCATCTGCGAGAAGCAAACTACGTGGTTGGCTGCCTCCCTATCTCAGAGGTTATGTGAAGGTTCAAGAGCAAATACTGTGGAACCCCCTTGAGAGGCTCCAAACCTGAAAGAGGTGAGATCAGACCTCTGAGGTTAGCTTCTGGTGGGTGATAATGTTTGGCATGCAGGACTCTCGCATGCTTCTGCTGGCTGCTGGAGTAACTCAGCCCCTTCCGTGCCGGGGCCAGCGTGAGCCAGCCGATGCAAAGGCTGGTGTAGTATCATAAGCTTGCAGCTTCTGCACAGATGTCTTCGGGAAACCTCCTAAGTTTGGCTTAGTAGCTATGTCCATATAGAACGATATGGAACCTAGGCCCTCCTCTTTCCTCCCTTTTATATTCCTCAGGAACCCTTAGAAAGGATCTGTAAGCAGAATTAAAACAAACTGTCTTCATCGTAAAATGGAGCTGAGATGCTGGATATTTGAAAAGGGCATAGAAGGAAAGAAAACACAGTTTGTAGATATATTTCGTAATAGAGAGAGAAGCTGAAATGAAATGTGTCCTGAGAAGATTTAGGGCTGGCAGGATGGAATGGGAAGACTTATTCCAAATCAAGTTGGATAACAATTAAAAAAAAAAAAAAGTTCTCTTTCTTTTTCATTTAAAAGTGTGTGTGCATGTGTGTGTATGCGTGCGTGCGTGCGTACACATACTGGTGGGGTGCTTGAAATCAAAGTTCCTTTCTCCCTCTGAAGGCCTAAGGGAAATATCCGAGTGGACTCCTCTATTCCTGTCCCTCTCGTCTGGACTATGCAGCCGTTAGGTTCTGGTGCCCTGCTTTGGAGTGTCTGTTGCAGAAAAAATATACAGTTAACCTTTAATGTGTCCATTCCATATACAGAAATTCTGGATCTGAAACATTACTGACATCAAATGAATGAGTGTATCAGAAATAGCCGAATGAATGACACTGTGGAAGTTTGGGAACCATGATAGGTCTTTGAAAGAAGAGCTAAATTCACTTTGGACATGAATTGATCTGGCTGTTATTTCCTCTGATGTAGATTTGACCATGTGGAGGTAGGGAGACTAGAATGTCATGTTCTTTCACTGAAGCCATGCTGTGAGCAACTCTATCCAAATAGAATGTCAAACCTCTCAGGAGGACTGACCAAGGGCCAAGAGTGAGGACAGGAGGTGATTACAGCTTACCAGGCAGAGACCAGTCTGCCTGAGTTCAGTACACCCTATTTTAGCTCTTCCTTAAAGCTTAACACTCTCCCCCTCTGTTTCTGTCCTTCCAGAAGCGCGTACTGTGCTGCCTCCGTAGCGTCTCTGACCAACATCATCACTCCAGACCTCTTTGAGGGCACGGCCGAATGGATAGCAAGGTGAGAGATGCCAGGATTTGTCCTGGCCTCTTAGAAAGCAGGTGGTCAAGACTTTGAAAATAAAGAAAATGATAAAGGAATGGAAGCGACTCTAAAATTACAAGAGACGGATTGGGGCTGTAGCATGGTGCCTTTCAGAAATGCTCCAAAAGTTCTTTTTCCCAGACTTTCTTCAGTGTTGTGTTATTGTGTAGATGGGCAAGGATCAAAACCTTGTGCAAACAGTACTCGTGGGCATCTAAATGGATTTAACCAGTTTGGAGAGCAACTTGGTAATACCTTAGAAGATGCCGTTGCTAATGACCCCATAATCCCACACTTACAGAAGCTCACACACGTGCGCAAAAGAGACCAACATGCGACTTGTTTGTGATAGCAAAACCCAGAAACAGGCTAAATGTTCATAAGCACGGGAGGGAGAAGCAAGCCGTGGTGTAGTCACATTGCAATATAAGATAGCAGTTGGAATGAATGAACCAGAGCTGCATGTATCAAGACAGATAAATCCTCAGAAACAACCCTGAGTTAAAGTAAAGGATGTTAAAACATGCAGATTAGCACACTTGCTTAAAATTTGAAAACATGCACAATAATTCTGTATTTATAGGAAGAATGACCTGTGGTAATATAAAAATATATAAATATAAAAAAATATATAATATAAAATTATAAAAACAAATTCAGGATGATGATTACTTCTCAGGGAGAGCAGAGGAAATGAAATCAGGAGATGTTTACCCATCTCCACGGGGAACTTCAACTGTATCTGTAATGGTTCATTTCTTTAAAATAAAAGAGAGACTGAAGTCTATATGACTCTGTTAAAGCTAGGTGTGACATACATGTATGTTCTATATATTATTTGCTATACTCCTAGACATTTCAAGTATCTCATGATTAAAAAAAAGAAAAAGAAAGGTATAGTAGATGCCTATGTATTAATATGGAATGTTATCCAAGCTGTATTATTTTGTTTTTTATGTTTTTATTCTTACCAAAGTAGTACCTGTTATATGGAAATATAATTTACAGGTATATCAGATGGTAAACTATGGTTATATTTACTTTCCTAGATAATTTTTATTTTCCTGGAATTAGTCATTTCCTCTTTTTAAAAATGCATACATCATGAATTTATTCCCAGATTTTCTGCCAGAGCTATAAAATCACTCTCATTACAGTCAAACACTTTAGGTAATGTATCAGTTCTCGTGTGTGTGTGTGTGTGTGTGTGTGTGTGTGTGTGTGTGTGTGTTTGTATTTTGAGTTCTCCTTCCTGGAGCCCTGTGCCCTCCTGCTTCAGTCCGGACAGATTGCTCTCAGCCTGCTGCCCAGCAGGTATCCAGAAGCTTCCTTTCAGCATGAAATTCACTTCACTTGTCTCCTTTGTTGAAGGCCTTGCCCTCCTTTTTCTTGGCTTACTTACACATTTTAATGAACCACATACTCCAGTAGATCCCAAAAGAGAGCACTTAGGAGAGGAATTTTTAAGATTGTGCATAATGGTTATTTTAGTCTCACACTTGATTGAGATTTTATTTGGTTAGAGATTTCTAAATTGGAAAATGTATAAATTGTATTTCTTCAGAACTTTTTTTTTTTTTAGCATTCCTCCATTATCTTCTGGCTTCCAGTATCATTGTGGAAAAGGCTAACAATAATAATAACCAACATTTACTGAAGACCTGGCATGTAATACTCAATGGTGTAAGGTAGCCATAGTTTAGAGTTTAAGAATATAGGCTTTTGAGCTAACTTGCGTGGGTTTGGTTCTTTATTATACTTCCTCTTTCTCAGTTAAGATTTCCCATCTTTTTATTCATTACAAGTATATATTTTTTTCCATTTCCCTGAGGTAAACATATAGTTAATAAGTGTCTGCCTTAAAATTCTTGTTTGGTAATTTCAACATCTGGGTATCTTAGAGTTGGGATGTCCCATTTTCCTGATTCTGCATATGTCAGGTAATTTTTGGATTGTATCTTAGACATTGTGGTCTTCTATCATAGAGGCTGGATTCTGTTAGATTGCTCTAAAGACTGTTGTTGATGGCTTTGTTTTAGCAGCATTCAACTTGGTTAGACCCAAAGTACAGATTGTTACACATGCACCGGGCAGCGGACTTGGCTCTTTGGTCAGTTCTTGGGTCAGAATCTGCTTTCAGTTTGCCTGATGTGTGTGTGATCTGGAGTCAGGTAGACATTTAAACGTGGAATTTGGAGTTTTCCTTCTTTAGCTCTCCTCTTTCTGGTGTTCCTCCACCGTTTCCGTCAGCCTGGTTCTTCTTACCAGGAAAATGGTGGGCTTTCTGTTTGTTTCAGCTGCCCTCCACTGGCCCCTCTGACCTGCCGCTGCCACTACTGGGTGACCGCAGCCATCTCAGGGCAAACTGGGAAGAAAAAAAATAGGGTTGGGGGGGGAAGAGCCTGCCTGCCTGCTGTTTTCTGCTCCAACTTTAAAATCCCCGCCCAAATCTGCCTGTCTTTTTTCAGTCCACTGAGCCCTTGGGAAAAGTTGTTTCTGTGTATTTTGTCCAGACTGTATAACTAGTATTTGCAGGATTGGATCGTTAGGCACTCACTAGATGCGGAACTCTGACTACCTGGGTTTGAATCCCAGTTTTGTCATTTAGTAGCTTCGGACAAATCATTTCACTTCTCTATGCCATAGGTTCCTTGTATATAAAATGGTGGGATATTGACTTTGATATTAAGCTGAAATGCAAGGAGTTTAAGTAGCCAAAAACTGTTATGGTAACCACTGCCTCCCAATGCTATTGTAGTCCCAATCCATTGTGTGTGTGTGCACGTGCACACGCACGTGTGTTTAGAGAGCACAAGCAGGGGGGTGCAGCAGGCAGAGGGAAAGGGAGAAGCAGACTCCTTACTGAGCAGGGAGCCTGGTGCAGGACTCCATCCCAGGACCATGGGATCGCGACCTGAGCCGAAGGCAGACGCTTCTGTTTTGTTTCTCTTTTTCTCTGTCCCACCATATCTCCCTCTCTAGAAGTTTCTGGAAATCTTTATTCTTGCTGTTTAGAAACTTGATGCTGATGAACCATGATACGGATTTTTAAAAAATTTTTTCTTTTGGCACTCAGCAGGTATATTCAGTCTGGAATGGCATGTACTTTAGTTCTAAGAATCTTTATTTTATTATTTCTTTGATAATTTCTTTCCCTCTGTTTTCTGTGTTTGTTCTTTTTCTAACCTCCCATACATAGGGTTGGTCTTCTGATTTTTCGGATTATTTTGCCTACTTTTTAACTCTTAATCTTTCTTATTGTATTTTCTGAGAGATTCCCTTCTGTTGAGGTTTTATTTCTGCAATTCTATTTTAAATTTTCCAGAGCTTATTTTATTCTCATTTCTAAAAGAAATACTTTTTTATGTACTCTCCTGTTCTTGTTTCAGGCATGTTTTATTCTTGCGGTATTTTTATCTCATATACTATTTTATCCAAAACGTTTCCTTCTGCTCCCTGTGTCATTTCTCCAGCTTAGTTTTATGTGTCTGCTCCACTTTCTAATACGAGAGTATTAGAGACTGCAGAAATGCTTGGTGTTCAGATTTAGGAGCCGAGTGCTAAAAAGCTGGCAGAGAGCTGCGTGTGCCAGCATTCAGCCTTTCACCCCACTGGGCTTTGTCCCTTGAGCTTATCAGTTTCCATTGTGGAGCGTCTTCCAGATTCCTGGTTGGGGTAGGAAGTTGGCAGCCGGCTTTGTGAAATACTAGGAGGAAACGGGGTGGGGGCTGTTTGTGTTCAGATTATAGATTCTCACGCACTCCCCTGCTCAGTGTGGTGCCTCCCTCCTGTTCTCTGTGCTGGATATCCTGGAGTTCAGACCCTCTTGATTAAACCCCTGAAACCTGTCCTCACCTTTTGGGCACCAGGGGATCTATCTGATTCTTACATACATTTGCAAACAATTAACTTGTTTCCATCTCATGCGGCTTCTGGAGGGCTAGGGGTCCTGCGTCTCCATTTCCTGGTCCTTCTGCTGGAGCACATCACCCTGCTTTGTGTTGCCTCCTGCCCACCGGGCTGGTGTAGGGTTCTCTAATCTGTTAGGTCTGTTACTTCTTATTTCTCTCCTTTCCTGGCTTTCAAAATTTTGTTATCTGCTGTGTGTATATCTTCTCCTATGCTCTTTACCCTTGGAGTTTATCCCTTTTTAAATTCCTTTCCTTTTCTTTTACTGGACTCTTGTGCTCAATCTCTTAGGTTTGGCTAGAAGACACTCCCAAAGAATTTTACTCAACTTACTAATTTACAATGATTAAAATTGCTTCCATGCATATAAAAGGGAGGAAAAGTGGAATGTAGATCATGTGTGTTTGCACTTCTGTGTTTGTGTGTGTGTATGTGTATGTGTATGTGTGTGTGTGTGTAGAGAGAGAGAGAGGGGGAAAGAGGCAGAGGTGCAGAAACTGACAGTGGTCACTGCTGGTGAGAGGGTCTGGGGGCTAGCTAGGGTGGGCAGGAGGTTTACTTCTCATTACTTATTCTTTAACAGAATTTTTTCTTTTAATTAAAAAAAATTGTTTGAAAGCTAAATTAAGAAAATGAAAATTGCTAAGAGTTCCCCAGATGTTCCTCACTGAGGACACTCTTCACACTTGAGCTATTCCTCCCATCCCTGTGGCCAAATGTGAGAAAGGACACTCGCCTCTTGGGGGTGGGGTGGCAGGGTCCTGGGACAGAGGGGCTGAGGGGTCTGTGCAGGGAACGGTAGCCTTTTTTTGTCTTAGCGCTCTGCACTGTGATGTCCCTGGGCTTGGGGACGGCTCTGAACACGGCCTGTGAGTTCCTGAGAGGCCAGGCCTCTAAGGAGAGGTGCCTGGAAGATGGGCAGGATTATTGCTTCTTTCTTCTTTCGTCTGGAAGTCCTGCCAAGTTTTGGAGTAAGCGCTCCTCCCCCTGTGCACCTGTTCTCCAGCTGGTACTGGGAGGCAGACACACCTGCAGAGTACAAGCTTGTGTTCATTCTTGGAGATCACTGGAAGTAAAGTCCTGCCCTGTTACAGGAAAATATGCTAAAAAGAAAATTTCTTTATTTCACAGATAAAACATTTATTATAGGCAAGCAAAAAGAAGAACATCCAGACTGCTTGGAATCTACCACCAACCACTCTGTTGGTGTATATCTTTTTAGAATTCCAGAAAAATTATACTGTACATTATCACTTTATAACTTTTTTCATGTGATATATTTGGAACATCTTTAAATGTACTTCATAGCATCATTTTAAATGAGTGGTTTTCTTTTGTACAGTGTGCTGTAATTTCTATAACCAGTCCCTTACTGTTGAGCTCTTGAGTTGTTTCTGATATTTCACTGTTATAAATGGGAATATGGTAAACATTCTTCTAATCTGCTCTTTGAATACATTTTCTCTTATTTTGTAGGATTAATTCCTAGAAATGACTCCACATTGTTGGTACAAAGATCAGGCACGTTTTATGACTGGAGAATACATTATTAATATATTATAACCCCCTAATAATAACTATCATAATAATAAATGGCTAATTTGAATATGTAGAAAGTTGTCATTTAAAAATAAGTTTATTTTGATAAGTAATAAAGGTATTGATATTCATTATAGAAATTTTTTTAAAATACAGAAAAGAGGAAAAATACCAGAAATAGATAAAGCATTTAATACTAGTTGTCACACTGACTATATGATTTGATAGCCTTTTCCCTAAAAGTAAAGATTTGAGGTACTATGTTTTTTACATAAATAGACTATTTCTGAGTTTCCCTGATTTTTTTGTTTGTTTGTTTGTTTGTTTAAGGGAGAGGCATTTGCAGGAGTTAATTAGCTGGCATCTTTCCATTCACAGCTGTGGCAGTTCACGCAGTGACCTAAAGCAAACTATTCTCTGCGGTCCAGGGCGGTTCCGCACTTGTGCCCCGCACTAGAGCTGGACGCTCGTTGGTTGACACTGACCACTCAGCCTGCTCTTCTCAATCTCCCCTTAGGTGTCAGAATTGGGAAGGTGGAATTGGTGGGGTGCCAGGGATGGAAGCCCATGGCGGCTACACTTTCTGTGGCCTGGCTGCCCTGGTCATCCTCAAGAAGGAACGTTCCTTGAATTTGAAGAGCTTATTGGTAAGTGTCTGTTGACCCCTCTTCCTCTGGGGCCCCAGGGCCCCCCCTGATGTGACTGCTCAAACCCACAGGCTTTGGGGTTGTTTGGCTGTGGGAAGGGCTGAGAGTTCCTGCCCGGAGCCCACGGACTAAATGTCCTATAATGAAGCTTTTCAATGCAGTTGTTGGGGGCTCAGCACTGTTCCAAGAAAGTGGGAGGGGTGAACGTCTCCTTGGTCTTGGCTCCTTTTTTCCTGCCTTTCCATCTTCCTGCTCTGAGGTGTGTTAGGCCAACTCCATAGCCTTCGTGAGTCCGTCACACATCTGGCATGAGCCAGAGTACCTTCCTCATACTCCCAAGGCTGTAGCTTCAGTTTCTTAAATTTAGATGACATCACGTGTCTTAGGAAGAATTTCCTAAGAGAAAACGTCGTCATGAGAAGGGCTCTCAGGCCTTTGGAGGCCAAGCTTTTGTTATGGACCGCAATATATGAACATTTATTAACTACATTTATTTATTTATTTTCATTATTATTATTATTATTATTATTAACAACATATAATATATTATTTGTTTCAGGGGTACAGTCTGTGATTCATCAGACTTGCATAATACACAGCACTCACCCCAACTAGTAACTACGTGAGCAGGTAGCCCAAGCATGTATGTCTGGACTCTGAGTTCCTGACAGATATTAAGAGTGAATTCAGAAAGCGGTTAGCTTCAGGGAGTCACCAGATTGTATTGACATTATCACCCGAAGCCTAGAGTACAAACATACACACACCCAGTGCCACCATCTTCTGGGAAGCATTTATTCCCGACCATGACCTCAGAGCAGACCAGCTGCAACTGACATTCATCTCCTCTTCCCAAGTTCAAATGTCAGCCTCTCATCATAGGAACTGTTGTGAGACCCTTCATGAGCTTGTAAGGAAGTTCCTGTTGTACTCTGTACACGACCAGCAGTATTTTCTCCTCATCCTTAGGAAGCCTCCAGTAGCATACTCTCCTTGAAGGTTTATGCTGAAATGGCCAACTTTTTCCATTAGACCTTGAGTTTGTTAGACATTTAAAAATCTGATCACCAGTAAGGCGTGAAATATGGAAGTCCCATTTCCCAGGCAGAAATATGGAATATAATTAGCAGAAGCCTCAGTTACAGTGGCAGTATTCTAGATTTGAGATCTGTCTCTACCACTTCCTAACCATGTGACCTTAGGAAATTTGTCTGTCTTAGCTTCAGTTTTTTTCCTCCTCATTAAGGTATAGATAACGGGTTTTTTTGAAGCATAAAGGCGAGGTTAGCACTCTGGACTCTGAAAGTTAAAAGAGAGAAAAATCCATAAACCAGCCTGGCATATAGTAGATGCTCAACAAATGCCAGTGTCCTTCTTACCCAAACCACTCTCTCCCTTCTGTTTGCTTTGGGAGAACTAGGACCCATGCCTGAAGGATTTTATGAATCCATATAGCCAAGAGAAACAGAATAAACCCATGGACTTAGGCATTGGGAAAAATTATTTAGTCTGACTTAAAAACCATTAGTCTGGGGGGGAAAAAGATCAACCCTTAGTCTGTAGGGTAAGGTAAAGATGAAGAATGGGCTTCCCATTGTAGTACCTGTTTTCTCTTTCCTTAAGTGATGCTTCACCTACTTTCATTAAATAGCATCATCCCTAATGGGCTCACTGAAAACTCGGTGGGGACGTATTAGAGTCTGTACCTGCAATCTAGTTTTTATGTCTTTCTTCTGAAAACTTGGGACTTGACTGTTATGAGTGAGTGTTGCCTTGAACAGGGATATAATCTAAAAATAACTCCACAACTGCAAACTGAAACACAGGCTGGACACCCCCATTCCGAAAGGGGTCCTTGGCAGCTCCTTTGAGGAGTCCGTCTAGCAAGAACCTAGGGACGAGGAGATGCCTTATGCCACACTGTTCAGTTCTGAAAGTCCGTGGCTGGTGGGTGTCCTGGGAGGGAAATGAAGATGTCATTATCTGCCCAGCCAGTTGGTTCTGCTCATTCCTGGAGGCCAAACCCGTGGCTATCTTGATCTTGGTAGCAGCGCCTGTTTAGGAAACTTGGAGATAAGTGGGGAAGGGCAGCATCATGGGTGATTGCCAAGTGACATCAGGAGCCATTTTATAGGGTCAGCGTGAAAGATTTTCTTCTGTTAGGCAGCCAGGTTCCCCTGGAGAAGCAGAGAGGCTAGACCAGACAGACCCATCATTGGTGGTTGGGATAATGGCTTCTGCTTCCAGTCCTGCAAGTGTTTTGCTAAGAAACTTTGGATGGATTTCTTTAGGTGCCAAGTCAAAGTCAGGGACAGTTTAAAATCATCTGATGAGACATAGCACAAAATTCCATTGATCTGCTTCTAATAAACTTACCAGCAGGAAAAGTGGTTAGAAATGAGCCCCTGGTGGTCTTGGCTTGATGTTTCCTAGTTAAGCCTTGTTTCCAGGGAGACATTTGCAGGTGTCCTTACAGGCCAACTTGGCCTCTTCATCCTGTCAGCCCCAGAACCCATCTGAAACCCAGGAAGAGGTGACTGTCCATTGTCTGTTAGGCTCTGAGCCGAGATCAGTGTTGGTTGCCCCGAAGGGGTCCAGCTCAAGTGCTCCGCTCTGCATCTGCGGCAGTGAGGGGAGGAGGTAACAGCCAGCGCACTGGACTGCCAGTGCCAAGAAGCCAAGAGATGGGACCTTCGCCTGTAACTGCCTTTCCCTTGTCTGTGTCCTCCTCAGCAATGGGTGACCAGCCGGCAGATGCGCTTCGAAGGTGGATTTCAGGGCCGCTGCAACAAGCTGGTGGATGGCTGCTACTCCTTCTGGCAGGCGGGGCTTCTGCCCCTGCTGCACCGTGCACTGCACGCTCAAGGTGAGCCTGGGGGGCTGTTGGTGGGGGTCGGGCTGCTGGCGGGGGCCCAGCGATGTCCTGTGGCTGCTCATCAAGTCAGGAGGCCAGCATGCTTTTTTAGGGGGGCAGAAAAGAGCTCTGTCTATCCTGGGGTACAGATGCCCGGCTTGGAACCTCCTGCCTTTGCACAGAGCAGGACCCGATTCCAGGGTTCAGCTGCATTACGATGGCTGCTTCAGATTGGCCATGGCCAGGAGTTAGGTGCATGTCCCGGGCCCCGGGGCGACTGCCACCTCTGCTGGGTGTGAAGCCACAGTTTCCAGGGCAGAGTTCTGCATCAGTCAGACTGGAACTGAAAACCCATGCTGTGCACGTTGCGGTCACAACAGTAACCAAACAGGCACTTGCAGAAAGGGGCAGAGAAACAGAGTCTGTGCAGAAAAGAGCCTGTGTCTGACCAGCTTTGTTGAGGCCACCATTAGAAATATCTTAAATTCAATGAAGTGTCCTAAATGCAAGTTTGTCCCGCCCCTCCTCCACCTGGAGTGGAGAGACCTGTGTTCGTTTCTGTGGCATCTCAAATGGGACTGCCAAACTAAAGCACTCAGAGAGCAAGCGAAACTTCTGGGAGCCTTCCTTTATTATGTCTTGAAATCTCAGGTTGCCTGCAGACTCCCAGATCAGCTTTCTTATTAATTTTATGTGAGAGCAGGGTGTTTCTGGGGAAACCAGGGAGAGGGGAAGTCATGGCTGCCCGGCTGGGTCCTGATCTATTCTGGAGTGAGATCCCTTGGCCCAGAGGGAAGGCTTTCTTTGGACTTAGTAGCTGGGTAATTAGTTGCTCAAATGTGGAAGATGAGATTCTTTGCTACTGCCTTGCCATCCCCCTGTGCCTTTTTATCTTCTTTGGCTCATCCTGCTGAGCCCCTTTTCTTTACTTTCTTCATTTCACTTGAGTTGTGGCCACTTTGGATACAGACTTGAAGAAAGCACCGACTCTGCCCATTTTCCCCATTCTTCTAGTTGTAGTCTGTCCTGAGATTCCTTGCCTGGGGCCCTGGGCTTCTGATCTCAGGGCATTAAGAATTATCCTTTTCCCGACTTGAGCCTGCACTGTCTCTGGCTTGACCGCTGGAATAGAGAAGCCAAGAAATCCCTGAGAGTCCAATGTTCTCAAAGCAGAAGTCGCCTGGGGTTTTGATGATTTCTTTACTTGGAACTGGTGAGGTGAACCCCCTGGTATAATGGGCAGCCTTTCACCGACCTGCCCCTGGCCGTGATGCGTTGCAGGAGCATCCGGGAGAGCTGCTGCAGGAGCGCCCCCTGCCAGTATGGGTGGCAGGGGGTGGGGGTGGGGTCCTGCTGACATTTTGTTTATTGTAGCACCTGGTCTGGAGGCCTGATCACACTCAGAGCTTTGCCTGTGGAAGAGGTTGCCTGTGACTCTTGGGCCTTGCAGCTTTTTCACTGCCCGAGAGAGGAGACCTGAGTTGGGCTTGAAGCTCACCCATGTCTCAGCAGCAGTGAGAAAGGAAGAAGGAAGGGTCTCGAGCAGGAGGCATAATACTGACATTGGGAGTCGAAAGGAGACGATGGGTAGAAAGATATTCATAATATACTATGAGCAAAGATTTCAAAGCAGCGTATATGTAATTCCATTTTTCTTTTTTTTTAAGAGAGAGAGAGAGAGTGCAAATGAGGGGTGGGGGAGAGGGAAAGAGAGAATCTGAAGCGAGCTCCATACTCAGTAAGGAGCCTGATGCGGCACTTGAGCTCATGACCCTGAGATCATGACCTGAGCTGAAATTAAGAATTGGATGCTTAACTGACTGAGCCAGCCAGGTGCCCCTATAATTCCATTTTTAGTGAAGACTTGACTCTAAAAATTACTAGAAGGTATCTGGGTTGTGAAATGACAGGTGATACTCGTTTCCTTTTCTTATTTGTATCTTCTGATTTTCTGAATTAATTTGCATTTCTTGCATAAAGAAAAGTTATTTTACCAAAGAAGAGAAATTCTATAAGCAAAACAAGAAAAAAGGTGGGAAAAGTTATTTACGACGAATAAGAAAGGGCTAATTTCTTTGAGAGACTCTTACAAATCACTAAGAAATAGCTGACCCTCCCTGAAACCCAGGCAGAGGATTTGAACAGGGAGATTCAGAACAGGCAGGGAAGGAGCTCCTGGTGGTGTTGCTTTTGCTACTGTCCCGTTCCCCACCCCCCCCCCCACCCCCGGCGGGTGACCAAGACTTGCTCAGCCTGGGACTCAACAGTCTTTCACATGGATTTTCTCGTTTGGGCCTCAGAACAATGTCGTGAAATAGGTAGTCTTGTCACCCCATTTTACGGAGGAGGAAACCAAGAACAGTAAGGCTAAGTGACTTGTTCTCTGATACCGGATCACCGCCTACCACGGTGTAGCTGCCACAGGTGTATAAATGGAACAAAAAGATATAGTGAAAGATGTGCAAATCAAATCAGTGAGACACTGGTCGCTTTTACGGTCAGATTGCCAGAGAGGAGAAAACATGGTGCCAGTGTTGGGGAGAGTGTGAGAAAACGGGTGGTTTTGCACTGTCAGTGTGGGTGTAAATAGCTGTATCGGTTTTTGGAGGGCCGTTTGGAGACTTGTTTAAATTACTTAAACTGGGCTAGTGCATGGTCAGGAATTTACCTGCAGAGATATTAGCAAAGGAATGGCGAACAACCCAACCACTCATGAAAAGGTTACTAGGGGCTAAGCAGGTAAGCATATGCCTTTGGCTCAGGTCCATGATGTTGGGTCCTGGGATCGAGGCCCACACTGGGCTCCTCGCTCAGCAGGGAGTCTGCTTCTCCCTCTCCCTCCGCTGCTCCTCGCCACTTGCTCTCTCTCTTT
The DNA here is from genome assembly GCF_022355385.1 of Mustela nigripes. NCBI lineage: Eukaryota > Metazoa > Chordata > Mammalia > Carnivora > Mustelidae > Mustela > Mustela nigripes. The sequence goes on from NC_081569.1 coordinate 110,254,428, forward strand.
CTCCAACAAATAAAATCTTTTTTTTTTTTTTTTTAAAAGAAAAGGTTAATAGTTAAATGTATTACGATTTCTCCATACCATGGTTACATGCGATGGGCTCCTATGGAAAACTCTCCAGAAGCCAACATGAAGTGTAAGAGGTTTGGTCTGTGTGCACATGGGGTGACAGCCCCACAGCTTTTCCTGGAGGCGAGCAAAACCCCTTTAACAATGGGCACCTTTGGGAGATGGATGGGAGTTGAAGGGAGGGAGACTCATGTACTGAAATTGTTTTTCTTCTGTACCATACCTGCTTTTTCCCTGACATGTTCATTCCTACTTTTATCTCAGCAAACAACCCAGTACACTTTTAAGGTGATGATCCCCTTGCTAGTTAAAGAGGTAACAAGGGGCCGACCCCCGGCGGTGCACATACCCAGTCCCACCTCCCCGGCTCCACGCAGGGCGCTGCTGTATGGGTGTAGAACACAGTGGTTGACTAGAAGAACAAATTATTAAGATTTTTAAAATATAAAATGCTGACCAAATTGGAGTTCTTTGGTTTCTATGGAGCCGTAGGAAAGCGGCAGGCCCGTGAGCAGTTACCGGTGGCTTGAATGTTCTCGGAGGCATACCGCAGGCCTGTTTCTTTCCACCTGCGAAGTTGAGCTACGTGTAGCTGTGCCTGTCAGTTTCCGTTTGGGAACACTTTTGGAAAGGAATCTTTGAGATGCAAAATGACATGGTGATGGGGATTCATACTGTGAGGGAGAGGTATGGAGGATTGAGAAGGCTGATTGCACGCCTGTCAGCACCCTGTCGTCCTGTCCACCTTCGTCTGTGATTTTGTGTGCAAATTCCAGGATTCCGGGAATCTCCTTGTCGGGCTTGTGAACTTTGAGCTTGCAGACTTCATAATACAGCATGTAATGGACCTACTCTGTAATCTGTCTAATAGTAAACATAGCAGTTTCTTTTCAGATTACGATTTTAGTGATAGGTTAGCGCTTACCTTAATATAATAGTCTTTTACTTCTTATAGGATATAGAATAAAGGTGTATTTTGTACATATGCTTAGTGCAGTTATTCTGAACTTTAATGCATTTGCTTTTTTAAAAAATAAGAGCTTTCTTGAGATATAATTCACATAACCATATAATTCACTTATTTAAAATATACAATTCAGTGGCTTTTATTGGCATCACAAGAGTTGTGCAACCATGACCATAATCAGTTTGAGAATTTTCATCACCTCCCCAAAGTCCCTGTAGCTATTAAATATGCTTCTTTAAGGAAGAAATCACAAAGGAAAAATCAACAGTATGATTATAGCCTATAAAAATGTATGCCTCTAGTGTTAAATGGGAAACACAAAATACAAAATTATAATAACTACACAGAAAAATGCATAGAAACAAAAAAAGACTGAAAAAAGAAAAATTAGCTTTTAATTGCTATTTATAGACTGATTGCTATCTTTATAGTAGCCCAGGGATCAAAGTATAAAATTAACCAAGGACTGAATGCATGTGTGTAGTTTTTAAAAACCAGTTCCCATGTAAGTGCTTCTGGAAACTTCCATCTGTTGGCAGTCTGTCTCTCCTCCCCACCTGATAACTGTATGGCGCACAGAATTCTCTGACCATATAGATTGAGCTTCAGAGTGTGGAAGCTTGGTTGCTTGTTCCTAGTTTAGTATTATTACCAGAATTGCCAGTTTCTGCTTCTGCTACCATATTAGATGAGGCAAGAATCCTGGCACTTACTAGTAATGCTGCTTAGGAAAAGTTTTTGAGCCAAGAGAAAAGTTGGAGGATGCCCTTTGGAGATAGATGAAGTTCAGGCTTCGAAAAGAGAAGGAACAGACAGACATCACCCCTGTTGAGAGTTCTCTTAGCCAGTTAGAGTCGGCGATGTGCTAGAGGAAGTATCTTAAGAAGCCCAGAGTAGTTTAGGGCGCCTGGCTGGTGCAGTTGGTTAAGTGTCCCAACTCTTGGTTTTGGCTCAGGTCATGATCTCAGGGTTGTGGAATCGAGCCCTGTGTTGGCCTCCACACTCAGCACAGAGTTTGCTTGGGACTTTCTCTCCTCCCTCTGACCCTCCTTACCCCCAAATAAAGAAAATCTTGAAAAAAGAAGAAGAGCAGGGACTTGTGGACTGAGTCAGGGGGCAGTATCAGTGTCGATCTGGAAGGCGGAAGCAGTTGGCTCACACCTTCACGGATGTGGTCTCAGACCGGCATCCACTCTGTGCTGCTGCTCTGACTGGAGTCAAAGGTCAGGAGAAGAGACATATCACGGGACTTGGGTGAAAGTGTTGAGTGTCCTGAGAATGCAATTTTCAGAATTCATCCAGGAAGAACAGAGGGAAAACTTGACTGTCCCCAGTGGGTAATAAAGTACAAAGACTGTCCTTGACGCTGGCGGTGTCCCGGGCCTGGGCCCGCGCTGATCTTCTGCCTTTCTGCAGGCGACCCTGCCCTCAGCATGAGCCACTGGATGTTCCATCAGCAGGCCCTGCAGGAATACATCCTCATGTGCTGCCAGTGCCCCGCGGGGGGGCTTCTGGATAAACCTGGCAAGTGAGTGCCCTCTCTCAGGGGAGGGGGCCATGGGGAAGGGAGGGTGGGTGTGCCACTCAGGCCTACCCAGGGCTCTGCAGAGGGCAGCAGCTACTGACCTTTAAGAGTCCGGTATCCAGGGGTGGGGTGTGGGGAGTCCCTTTGCATCCAGCTGCTTAGTCGTGGTGGGGGCACCCCCTTCCAGTGCCATCCTGGCATCCTCAGTGCCCAGCCTTTCCCCATGCTTACGTGTACCCCACCCCGGTAAGTCATACAGATTGCTAGTGCATAGCTTTTCTTTCCTCCCCCACCTTTTTTTTTTTTTTTTTTTTTAAGCTAAACTGATCTAAATAGAACAGGATACAGGATTTTAAAACCCTTGAGTGTCGTAAACAGAAATTATAATCACCACAACTATTGCCACATACACTGGATATCTTTAGGCACCACAGTCAAAGCAAAGGGAAATCAGATAAATCCTGTCCCCGTGGCTACTGGGCTTGGATACACCCTGTCCCTGCTGACACGCTGGGGAAGGCCCAGCGCCAGGCTGGTCTCGAGCAGTTGATCAGGAAGAATGTGGCCCATTTCCAGGCATTTTGGTAGTCTTTCGGAGAAGTATATTAACTTAGCACCAGTGCCACCCTGGAGAGCCCTTTCCAGAAGACCAGAGGGAAGAAGAGGAGGGACCCTGGAGGGGCCAAGCCTACAGGGACAGTTGCTGCTGTGGGCCAGGGCGGAAGGACGGGGCTTTGAGAAAGGCCGCCGGGTGGCAGTGGGACGTGGGGGTGCGTCCTGGGTCTGGATCTCTTGTGGGAGGCTGCGCCTGCGGGGATCTGTGGGGAGCAGAGGAGCCCCTGCTCAGAGGCTTGTCCTCACCTTGTCCTTGCAGGTCTCGGGACTTCTACCACACCTGCTACTGCCTGAGTGGCCTGTCCATAGCCCAGCACTTCGGCAGTGGAGCCATGTTGCACGACGTGGTCTTGGGAGTGCCGGAAAATGCCCTGGTAAGGCAGGATGGCGGATGTGACACCTCTTCTCCACAGGGTCCCCAGGACGGGGCTTACCAAGAGAGCAGAGCAGCCGCTCTTGCCGTGCAGAATCCTCTGCGCATATCCTGTGTGCGGGCCTGCGAGCACACTGTCCCCCCAGACCCTCCTGGATTCACACCTTCCCGGAGGAGCTTATGACCGAGGAGGAAACTACCAAAAGGCAAACTCAGGCTTCCAGGTCGGGGGGTGGGATCCAGTCTGCCACAGAGGATCTGTGCCTTTACCCCCTGCCTCAGGACCCAAACTTCTTAACCATTAGTTCCTCAAAGGGAGCTGCTCAGAGGCAGTAAGTCTCTGGAATCTGCAGCCACGCAGCACTGGCACGAGCTGGCGAGAGCTGGCAGAGCCGCTCTCTCAAGAAGCTTCCAGACTACCTCTAAACGAAGTCTCCCTGAAATGCACCTCCACAGTGCCCTGTTTGTGCCCTCCCCATCACCCAGCACAATTTGTAATGTGTGTGTTTAAGTAGTTGTAGGCTGCCCCCTAAAACTGTCAGCCCCACGAGGGCCAGATGTTCAGCCCACCTCCAGCCCTAGAGCAGCCCAGCCACAAGGAAACACCCCTGAGCCCAGACCTGAGCCTGGGATGTGACTCCAGCTTACAGTGTCCACAGCTGACAATGGGGTCCATGCAGACGGTCACAAAATAGCTCCCATAGAAGAACACAGATGGCCAAGAGATGGATGGAAAGTCGCTCAACCTCACTGATAAGCAGAGCAAATCGGAGCAACCACCACTCAGCTTTTTCAAGTCTTAACAGTTTTTTCCATATTTGCCTCCCACACAACCCTTTTCCCTTTGTCTCACTACCCACCTCCCCAGCATCACCTTGTCCTCAGTTTGACACTTGTCTTGCCTGCCGGTGTCGTTGTGCCGTCTCCGTCAACAACACAGAGAGGGTGTGCTTTCCTGCTTTTTAGAGCACGATCTGCCGCCCGTGTCCCGTGCGCTGCTTCTCTTGCCGACCCTGTGCTCGGACGTTTATCTGCGTTCACGTGCTGCTCTGGTGTATCCATTGTAACAACGCTACGGTATTCCTGGGTGCAAACGGACTGCAATTTTCCTTCTGTTGGTTAACATCAAGATGGTTTCAGTTGGTGCTGTTGCAGACAGACTCGCTGTGTACTTTCTTGTGTTAGTTTCTCTAGGGGAGATTCGCTGGGTTGAAGAGAACACGCGCTTCACCTTCACTAGACGGCGTCTCCCGCCCCCCTCGGAGGGGGGCTCGCGCAGAACTCAGGGGAGTCGCACTGTTGTCCGACTTCTCCGTTCTGCCGTTTGATACGTGGGAAGTGGTACCTCGGTTTTATTTCTGCGTTTCCATGATTACTTGTAAGCTTAAGCATCTTTACAGATGCTCATTGACCATTTGTGTTGTATCTTCCGTGACTTGGCTGTCGGCTGCTTTCTTGCGGATTTGTGATTTTGATTGTTTGCCCCTTTCTCATACATTTGTTGGAGTTCCCTGTGTGTTGATAGCAATCCTCTGCTGGTGGTGTGTGTGTAGGGACTCTTCCAGTTCGTGACTTGGCTTTTCACTTTTTGTGGGTTTTTTTCTTGCTTTTGAAAAGGAGATTTTTAATTTTATAGTGAACAGTGTTATTGCCTTTTCGGTTTTTGAGGGTGTGGAGGGGAGGGATACTTAAGAAATCTTTCCCTACTCTGAGGTCATACTTCTCTTTTCTTCCAAGCAGTCTAAAGTTTTGCTTTTCCCTCTAGATTTTTAATTTTCTTGGAATTCATTTTTGTCTGTTGGATACAATTTTCTCTTTTTCCCATGTGGATGAACAGTTGACCAGCCGCACTACTAACTGAAGTTTATAACTGTCCTACTGATGTGTGTCCCGTACGTCATGTACTCAAGTTTCTGTATCCGAGGTGACTGTTCTGTTCCTTTGGTCTCTTTGTCTTACTGCACTGTCTTAAGCAAATCTTAAATGCAGGTAGGCAAGTCCCATCCACTTTGTTCTTTTTACTCGAAATTGCCTTCCTATTCTTTGCTTTTGCTTTTTCCTGTGGATTTTAGGATCAGCTTATCAAGTCCCACAAAACTATAATGGAATTTTTATGGGAATTTGCAATGGACTTAAGATTAATGGGAGAGAACTGACTTCTGAGGCTTTCCATTTGTGAACACGATTTTTCAGAGTATCTTCACATCTTTCACTGGTGTTTTATTTATCATTTTCTCCATAAAAGACTAGCACATCTTTTGTTAGACTTATGCCTAGGAAATTTATAGCTTCTGTGTCTGTTGTGATTGGATTTTTCTTCCATTATATTTTATAACTGGTTGTTACTAAAGTACAGAAATGATATTTATATTTTAATCTTGTATCTAGCCATCTTGCTAAACTTACTTAGTAGTTGTAATAGCTTGTAGAATCTCTTGGATTTTCTACTTAGAATGTGGTGTTATTTTAAAATGAGGACTATTTTGCCTTTTTCTTTCTGGTTCTTTTTTTTTTTTTTTTTTAAGATATTTATTAGAGTGCAAGTAGGAGGAGAGTACAAGTAGGAGGAGGGGCACAAGGAGAGGGAGAGAAAATTCTCAAGTAGACTCTGACATGGGGCTCCATCTCATGACCCTGAAATCACAACTTGAGCTGAAACCAAGAGTTGGACATTCAACCAACTGAGCCACGCAGGCACCCCTTTCTTTCTGATTCTCAAGAGTTTTATTTCTTTTTCCTGCCTTGAGATACTGTCTAAGGTCCCCAAAGAGTGCTGACTGGAGACAGTCATAGGGGGTGCTCCTATCTTGCTTCCGGTTGTAATGGGAAGGCGTTTATAATTTCACCATTATGTAGGCTCCTTACTGTGTTTTTTGTTTTTTTGTGTTTTTTTAGATTTTATTTATTTGAGAGAGAGAGAGAGAGAGCACGCACACAAGCGGAGGGATGGGCAGAGGGAAAGGGAGGCTCTCTGCTGAGCAGGCAGCCTGATGTGGGGTTGGACCCCAGGACCCTGGGATCATGACCTGAGCCGAAGGCAGACTTTAATGACTGAGCCACCCAGGCACCCCTGAGGGTTTTGACAAATACTTCCTATCTGGTTAAGGATGTTACTTACCTTCTCTTCCTGGTTTGCTAGGTTGTTGTTTTGTTTCAATCATACTCTAATATTAAATTTTATTGAGTGCTTTCTCTGCACCTGATTTTCTCCTTTAATCCAATATGCTATTGTTAATAAATATTCTGATGATAACCTTACATTCCCAGGATCAGCCCTTCTTGGCCATAGGAGAGAGAGAGAGAGAGAGAGAGAGAGTGTGTGTGTGTATGTGTGTGTGTGTGTTTAATACATTGCTAGATTCAATTTGCTAGTATTTTTTTGGCCAGTATTTTTATTTAGGATTTTTTACATGATACTCAAAAGAAAAACTGATCTAAAATTTTTGTTTTATTGTATTGCTTTTTCCAGTTTATATTTCAGGATACTATCATAGCCTCATAAAATTAGATGGGTATCTTCTCTCTCTGTCACCGCCCCCATCTTTTTTTTTTTTTTTAAGTCTTTGAGAACACTTGTACAGGTTAGAGATGATCTGTTTCTTGTAGGTTGATAACACTTGCTTGAAGAGCCATCTATGCCTGGTATCGTGGGACAAGAGTGATGATAGCAGAATAAGCAGTTGTTTTATTGATTTAATTTATTCATATGTTTTAAAGAGCTTCTTGATTTTGAAAATTATATTGCTCTATAGAGTTATTGAGTTTATCTGTACTTTTATATGTTTTGGCATAAAATCACTCATAGTCTTCTCTCTTAGAAGTTTTAAAACCTCAGGGCACCTGGATGCTCAGTCATTGAGCATTGAACTTTTTGATTTTGGCTCAGGTCATGATCTCGGATGATGAGATCAAGCCCTGCAAAGGTCTCTGGACTCAAGGTGCAGTCTGTTTGGGATTCTTTCCCTTTCCTTCTTCCTTCTGGCCTCACTCTCGCTCTCTAAAATAAACAAATAAAACATAAAAAAAAAAAAGCCTTTAAACTTCTCCTGCAGTTCTGTTCCTTTTCTTCATTCTCCCCAAATGGAAGAGTCCTGAATACTGGCCCCCAGCTGTACTCTGACTTAGACCCAAAGTTTCTTTTGGGTTTCTGTGAGGGAGTGGAATAATATAAAAGAATTTAAATATGGCCTGATACATTTACTGCATCATAGGGTCGTGTTCCTTTTTCAGTATTACAAATGTAAATACATGGTGATTGTTTTAATAATTGGAATATTGTTTTAATAATTGGAATATATATAAAATTACAATTAAGAAAACTTAAAACAATCATCACTATTCCTATTTGGATGTGTGTCTGACTTCTGCCTATAAATCACATCTATGAGCACATTTTCGAAAAGTTTAGGATAACGTGCATACCGTTTTCCTCCATGAGCCTTTGCCCATCATTACCTATTTTGAAATGACTACATAGTAGTCCTTTGTGTCCCACGTAGTGTTCAATGTTTATACTAATACCTTGTCGTTGGACATCAGGGCCTTGTGGGTGGATCTCCCTGGGTGTCTCTGATGAGTCCTCCTTCTGATAAATGCTTACAAGTGCATTGAATTTAACGGCTTCAAGGCTGTGCCCATTCCTAGGGACCACTGGGGCTGCTAACTGGCCTCTGTCCTTCTCTTTGCAGCAGCCCACTCACCCTGTGTACAATATCGGACCAGATAAGGTGATCCAGGCCACCATGCACTTTCTGCAGAAGCCAGTCCCCGGCTTTGAAGAGCGAGAGGATGAGGCACCAGCACAGCCCGCCACTGCCTAGAAGACAAGGCTCCCATGGCTCTCTGCTCACCCACCTCCCCGGTCAGACCAAGGTGTATACATTTCGATACGTACCACATTCTGTGCTGCATAAGCCTTGGCCACTATGGGGCTGTGGTCCTTTGTCTTTTCCTGTCAAACAAAACAAAACTGATGGCTCTGGGTTTGGAGAACATAGTGGCGTGGTTTTTTAAAAAGTCTTTCCACCTCTGTCAAACCAAAAATCTGTCAGCCTGCGTGGCACCTGAACCTGGCTCTGGCCTGGCCTGGGTTGTTGGGGAGCGATGCGCCCTGGGCAGAAGCAGCCCTCGCCACCAGCTCTCCAGCCTGGACAGTGGTACTGAAATGAACGGCATCTATGAGTCACTGCTGCCCACCCCCCACTGTCCCCGTACACCACCCTTAAGTCACCAGGAAGGTGCCATCCTGCGGGTGGAAATGAGTGCTCTGTGCCAAGGGGGAAGGGGAGCTTTGGTCCCATCAGACTGAATTCTCTAGAAAAAATCATGGTGGGACTTCACTATGAGATGCCCAAGGCTGCAGGGAAAGGGAGCCGGGGGGTGGGGGAGAAAGGTCTCCTGGGGTTGTGACTTTCTGCCCCTCTGCCTGGAGAACCGAGCCCCACTCTCCCCAGGGCCCCTGATGGGTGCACAGGCGCTTTGCTTCAGCCACCTGGGCAGTGACTTCGACCCAGGAAGCCAATTATGAGTGGAAATGAACCTCTAGCTCGGTTCTGCACCCAAGGAAGCAGCCCCAGTGCGCACCCCTCCCCCGCCCCATCATGTGAAAACCCCTCCTCTCAGTGACCCCTCTGCGTGTTTCCATCTCCCCATCAGACTCTCAGCCCGGCCTCCTCAGAGATGGTGTTGTCTTCTCTCATCCCAAGTATTAATGCTACTAAGTCTTTCACCTTAATTTGACTCAGGATATATTCACGTCCTGCCCACTCTGGGCCCCCAGACATAAAATGAAGCGCTCCGTGGGCTGGCTGCCACCGAGGCCGGAGCCGAGGAACCCTGGCTGAGGCGGGGCGGGGGGCCGCCCCATGTGCTCAGCCTGTCCGGGCCTCTGTGGCTTTCAGTCAGTGGGGTGTCGAGCTGGGCCATCGGTCCACTGTTGCTGTCCCAGCAAACTCCGCGTGGCTGACCTGGCCTCCGTAAGCAGCCGCGGACTGTGGGCCGGGAGGCGCTCAGAGATGCAGCATGAGGCCCCTCTCAAAAACTCCGCCCTTTGCTGCCTCTAATTCCCTATTGCTTTGGCGGATTGGGCTATATGTATTACCTCCTTGAAATAATAAAAGAATGACCTTTTCAATGATGTCTCTCATTTGTGACTGGTACCAAGAAGATTCCCTCAGAATGTCCAGTGTTGGGGGTCCCTGGGTGGCTCAGTGGGTTAAGCCACTGCCTTCGGCTCAGGTCATGATCTCAGGGTCCTGGGATCGAGTCCCGCATCGGGCTCTCTGCTTGGCAGGGGTCCTGCTTCCTCCTCTCTCTCTCTGCCTGCCTCTCTGCCTACTTGTGATCTCTCTCTCTCAAGTAAATAAATAAAATCTTAAAAAAAAAAAAAAAAAAAAAGAATGTCCAGTGTTGGGAGTTACTGAAGACTGTTCGCAGGTCGCCCATCTCCTGTATGCAGGGTTCCAGACCCTGCGTGTGAGCGAAGACAGGCGTCTGGCTGGGGCTCCACCTTCAGACACGTCCTCCAGCCGAGGCCACAGTGGACCTAACGCACAGCGAGAGAATCTCTTGTCTTTCCCAATCTCCCCAGAGCAATTTGGTTTACTCCCCAGCACTCTGTACACCGCGTCTCATGGTCTGTGTCTGTCTCCTCCCTCTGACTCTGGGCAGGGGCTGTGCTGCTGTGCTCCGAGTCCTAAGGCAAGCACTCAGCCACAGGTGGGGGTAGTCGTCCTGACCAGGGGCAGGGGGCTGCCACAGGAACACTAACAGGCCAGAGTCCTGAGGTCACCTGGCTTTCCTTCAGGGGTGAGGAGAGGGTGTCCTCCTCTTGGAATATAATCCCTGTCCCTGTGCTGTCATTGCCCTGGTAACAGCTTGGGCTACAAAGCAGTGTGGGGAGAGGCATGCTGGCCATCACCTTAAGGAAAGGTCAAACCGTCGCATGCCTGGAGCCTCACACGGTATTAGGGGTTGGGTTGCAGTAATGGGTGTGGTTAAGAGACGGAAGGGATTGCTTGGGTGTGAGCTGGCTTTATGACACCCAGGCAGGAGGGTGTGTGCTGGCCCAGGGTTAGGTGAAGTGTGCCTCCCAGAGAAGAGAGGGTCGTTTGCTGGCACTCTTATCTCTGGGCTTTACACTGGCATAATCACGAGACTCCCTGCTTCCAGTTGGGTCTGGAGGATTTCCTGACTTTGACAGCGTTCAAGTGAGTGCTGGACAGAAATTCTCAAATGTATCATGCAGCTCCTTCAGTAGAAGGCACTGATGTTGCATTCAATGTGGGGGCCATCAGTAAAGAAATACAAAGCTACCACAGATGTCTATATCCAGATGAGCTCCAGCTTTCTCCTTGGATGCATTTCAGACCCACCTTGAGCCCCATATAAGTCGGGCAGCCTGCTAGATTCTCCTGTGAGCAGAAGGGGAGCCTCCTAGATAAGCAGACGTCCCTGAAAAACAGTACAAGCCAACCATATTTCTACACTGCCTTCGCTTCATGGCATCGTTTCTGAGTTAGAAACTACCCGTCAGATTCTGGCCACTGTGTTGGGGGCAGGGCAGTCCTCCTTGAAGAAGGCTCCTTCTCACGAAGACTTCACACAAAAGCATATGCCATAATATTAAATAACAGCTCCACGATGGCCTTCCCTTGAGAACCAGCCTTAGATCTCAGCACGCGGCTTCCTGGTGATTGAACTTAGCAGAGATGGAGGCTAGGAACCCCTGGCAAGGTGGCTGCTTCTGTGACCTTGGCTATTTCATTAATGTTAACTTCCTATGCCAGACTTGTGACAGGAGCTTCTTAGGAGGAAGAGCCCCCAGTGCCCTCTATGGTTGGTAGAAGTGGAATCCGTTGGCTTCAGATGTCAGATGCACAGATCCCAGTGCTGCCATTCTGTTGTGAAGAGCGAGGAGGTTGTCTGGTCTTCCCACCAGCTTGCCACTGATCCTACCTCCTTGTGGAAGGAGGCCACTGGGCTATCTGCAGGAATTCTCCAGTAGCTTGAGCATCCCAACTCCAAGGGAAGGGTCATGGTCTGGGACAGGGAAATGAATGTTCTTTATGTCTGGAGGCTTTCTTAGGGCCTGTGTGGTCAGAATGATGCAGAGACCAAATATTAACAAGGATGTGGGATGGCTCTCATTCTCTGGGCTAACTTCAGTTCAATGAAAACTTGCTTTCCTAATGCTGGTAATCAGACCTGAGGTTAATGATACAGAGGTCTGTCATGGCGGTCGACTCACTGTAGCATCCATTTGGGAATGCTGGCCTTCAGCTGAGGCCGGAAGTATTTGCTAATATTTTACTAGTCTACCATCTACACCAGGGGGTAGCAAATTTTCTCTGTAAAGTGTCAAATACTAAATATTTTTATTTCTTTTATTTATTTTTTAAAGATTTTATTTATTTGACAGAGATCACAGGTAGGCAGAGAGAGAGAAAGGGAAGCAGGCTTCCTGCTGAGCAGAGAGCCCAATACGGGGCTTAATCCCAGGACCCCAGGATCAGGACCTGAGCCAAAGGCAGAGGCTTTAATCCACTGAGCCACCCAAGCGCCCCCAAATACTAAATATTTTAAGATTTGCAAACAACTACTCAACTTCAGTCTGCCCTTGGAGTACAAAACAGCCACAAACTTTATGAAAACAGGTGGTGGGCGAGATTTGGCCAGGTGGGCTGTACTTTGCCTCCCCCTGATCTAGGCTAAATCCCATCCGTGTTCATTCAACATTCTTCCACATCTTTCCATGTAATGCTAGACTCAGATGATAGCATGCTCGGTAAAGTTTGTACCAAAGATTCCAGACACCCACACGTGCTGTTCAGGGATTCAGCTGCCTTTGAACAGGAAGGAGAATTTTATGATTTAAGACATGTTTACAAGCGGCTTAAAGCGAAGAGTAAATGTGTTGATTCACAGAGACGTCCAGAAATTAGCCTGGCTGTATGGCTTTAGTAGATTTCTCCCCCTTTCTCCATCTTTCTGTAACAGCTCTACTCTCAGGCTCTCTCCATAGGAGTGTAAAATGGCGGCAGCAATCGCTCCAGGCCGTGTCTCCTCTTAGGGTGAAGTTCTGCAGAGGAGAGGCTGGCACCGGCCCAGTCTTCCTTCCTGGCAAGTGTCACTGCATTTCATGGGCTTTGATCAAGCCAAGTACCTTTCCGAGAAGCGGTCTCGTGGCCAGGAGATTAGAGGGCACTAACTGACCTAAGTCTTGATCACATGCTTCACCCCCATGAGTGGGAAATGCGGTTCCATCAGAAACACATAGTTTAAGCATGGGGGAGGAATGAAGCCCCACATGCAAATCAGGGTTGTAGCCAAATGGAGGGACATGGATGCTAAGGAGACAAATCACCATTGCTCTCTACAACAGCGGATCATTACTGGGACGGAAACCTGTGGTGGACATGGTCGGCATCCATTCCTCCACCCCCAACCTGTGTGGCCAGTAGGCTTGTGTGGACCTGATTCCCTTCCTAGCTCCAGGTCCAGGCCCCGACTGGCCTAAGCTAGTTGGTTTAATCTGTCCCTCTTTGCTTCAGTAATTTGTTCACATCTGGCAATAACCCAAGCCGAAGCCAGTCAAATGGTTTGTCCCAGCCTCACGGATGGCTGCGGGGCCAAGCAATGGCCTGAAACAGACCAGAGAGGGAGAAAGCTCTGGACATTACATGATGGAGGAAAAGCACCTTTCTCCTGTGAGGGAATGTGTGGTCTGGGACTCCTACAACCATTTTCCTACCTAGAAGGAAGCCAGTCTTAGAAGCAGTACGCACAGACTCCCTGACTTACTGAGAAACATGGCCAGAGCCCTGAGCACATCGCTCCTGCAGCTTGCCTGGTCTCTGGCTTTTTCAGCTACGTGAGCCAACCTGAGTTGGATTTACTATTCCTTGCAACCAAAAGCATCCTAAAATATATGAAACTCTAGCCCATATCAGCCCCCGGGGCATCAAAGTCCTTACCTGCTGCAGGGCACTGACCACCTGTGCCACATCCATCCAAAGAATAACCCCTACGAGAGTTCCTCCTGATCTCCTGCCTTGTCTCATTTGATCCTTGACTCAGCCTCATGAGGTGGGTGAGGCAGCTGGATTATCTGCATTTTATAGCTGTAGAAGCAGGGCAGAGAGCTTCAGTGAATCACCCGTGTTTGTTACCAATGAATAGTGGAGTCTGAACTTGACCCCATATTCGCTGCCTCCTAGCCCATGTGTGTCCGTCCCCCTAGGTGTTTAAAGGAAGGAGAAATGGGTGGTCTCGGGAACGGGGGCCAGAGTTAAACACACATGGGTTACCTCCAGGGCTGGACGACTGAGACCACAAATGCCTGTCCCCATCTTTTAACAGAATGAGGACAGTGACAGCCAACAGCAGCAGCAGGCTCACCTCACCCTTCTAAGCCACCTCCCACTCTGCCAAGTCCTTGGTATAGAGCAATGCTCCCTGCACCACAGGGGTGCCACCCCAAGTGCACAGTGTGACACCGAGTGACTCCCAAGCAAGGTCGTGGTGAGTCAATCTTTCTGGGAGCAGACCGCAGCCCTGAAGACAGCCTGCCCTCCCTGGCCTGGCCCGGCCCGCCTAACTGGTTCCTGGACATCCTCTTCCACTTCCCGGCAATAACCTCGCCTCTGCTTTCTACCAGCTGGTGCAGGAGGCTCCGAGAACGAGGCCAGGTGGCCGACGTTCCCCTCCCACTTCTTGGGTACATCCAAGAACAACCAGGCAGGCGGGGACAGAGTGCTGCTCGCCAGCCCAGCTTCATGGAAAACTTCCCTGCCCTCTGCCCCTCCTGCACAAATACGACTCCTGCAAAATAACAAGAAGAACACATTTTGAAAGAAAACCTTATTTTAGGATAGTTTTGGATTGAGGGACAAATTGCAAGGATAGTAGACAGAGTTCCCATAGACCCCTTAAGCCGGTTTCCCTACGGTTACGGTCTTAGTATGGAACATTTCCACACGAATGAACCAGTATCAATACATTACTACTAAGTCAAGGCCATAGTTCAGTTAAATAACGGAGTTTTTACCTGATCTCCCTTTTCTGTCCTAGGATCCCATCCATGATACTTCGTTACATTTAGTTGTCAAGTCCCTCCTTAGTCTGCTCTTGGTTGCGACAGTTTCTCAGACTCTTGTTTTATATGACCTTGACAGTTCTGAGGAGGTTAGGTATTTCGTAGTGTCCCTCAGTTGGGATTTCTGTGAAAACCAATACACTGGGGCTGTGGGTTTTGGAAGGAAGGCCCCAGAGGCAGGCGCCCTGTCTTCACATCCCCTCAAGGGGCTGTGTCCGCACGGCTCTTAGCCTTGAGCACCTGGCTGAACAGTGTGTGTCCGGTTACCCTGCTGTGAGAGTCTGTCTTCCCCTTTCCAGACTGTCCTCTTTAGTAGGATGTCCGTGTGCCTGGCCCACGCCACAGGAATGGAGTTCTCCCCCACACCCTTGAAGGTGGAGCATCTACATAAATTATTTGGAATTTTTCTGTGGGACATTTGTCTTTTCTCCATTTATTTATACAATCATGTGTGTCTATTAGTATGGACTCAGGAGTATTGATTTTATACTCTGGGTTTTGTTCCATACTGTGTTGTTCATTTTATTGTTTACATTGTTCTGGCTTTGGCCATTAACTCTCTCAGCTGGTTCCTGTGTCCCTTGTGACGTCTCCACACTTCCTTACTTAGAAAATACTAATAAAAAAAATCATAATCATGTATTTTGCCATCCCTTTTCTTTCAAGAAGTGTGGCATGTTGATAATCGTCGACACTGGAGAATGGGTATGTTAGGGTTTGATATACCACTCTCTCAATCTTTGATATCATTCGGTTCTTTCTGGAATAAAAAATATCGCATGCCAGTGCTCTTGGATGTGAGACTTCATGTTGTCGTCTGCTATACCTGTGATGGCCTGGGCAGATGCGACAAAGGTGGTGACAGGAGCCGAGGCTGTCGGCTCCCAAGTCAGGGTAGGCTAAATGTCACAGCCTTGTCAAGGGCAGGGCCAGGGGACCCTAGGACTGCAGGGGGCTCTGCCCCCAGGCAGGCTGACCAGTACCTGGCAGGATAGTGTGGGGGTCGTGCAAGGCGCACCCCTGGAGCGTGATAACAATGGTGATGATGGAATGAGTACCCAGGAGAACTATGTGGTTCACCTGGGAAGTGAACCTAGGATGATGCTTTGCTGGGCTCCACCATCATGTCTGTCCCCTCTCTTGGGAGCAGTGGCTGCCACAGCCTGGGTACCAAGGCAGTTAGTGACTGTGGTGGAATGGGCAGAGGGATCCTGTCCATGCAGAGTGGAGGCTCTGGCCCATCTTCCCTTCACCCAAAGCCTCCACGAGGCATTTGTGGGGAGGGAGGAAGGCACACCAGAGCCTGGGAAGCGAGGGCCTGGCCCTGTCCCTCACCCCTCTGCACACCAAGTCTCTCTCGTGGAGGGCCTGGCTTCAAAACTCCTTCAGCATCTGGAGTGTAGACGTGTATCCTGTGCCATGTGTTCGAGTCCAGTCTCTACCTCCTCTGAGCTTCCTGAGGGGAGGGCACGCACTTCCTCAGCTGCCCTGAGTATCCCCAGCGCCTGCCATAGTGCTGGGCTCAAGACACCTGCTGCTCACAGCCTCGGGGCTGAACTCCTCCAGAGGCAACCCAGGAATCAGCCAACAAGTGCACAGGAACGCACGTGTGCCAGATGTTGGGGTCCCTTGGCATGCCACCTCTGTGTGCAGAGGGTGACCCGTGCGAGGCCAGGTACTGTGATGGCGAGGAGGCAGCAAGTGTGAGACCAGGCCCTGGCCTCGGAGGAGCTGCCAGCTAGACATGCCCACCGAAGTGCTCCCAGCGGCCCTGTGCCGAGTGGCCAGTCTTGGACTCCTCTCCTGGGTGGGAGACCTAGTCAAGTTGTTTGAACCAGAGTTCCTCTACCTGAAGTCTCCCACTGGCTTTGTGGTAGGTATTTGCTGTGGACGTGACATTCCTTCTCTTGGCTGGCTGGCCTTGCTGTGGCCTTTGGCCCCAAGCCAGCAGCCACTGTCCTTTAGCCCCAGACCTGCCCTGCCACCTGTGAGCTGTTGATGGCACTGGGAGATAGGAAACAATGAGGCTCTCAGGCATGTGCGTGGGAGCCCCACTGCCAGCTGTCCTCCTCCAGCTGGGGGTGACTGAGGGTGTGGGTGGCACGTCTGCACACCCATTGGCTTGTTTCTTGACCCAGACTCTGCATGGCTCACTGGGCCCTTGCAGGAGCTAGCCTATGGAGTATTTACCCTTCTCAGCTGGCCTGCTATGGTAGCTGTTAGTTTCTGTTTCCCTTGGCAGGACGCTCAAACCCTCATCACGTTCAGCACTGGAGTGGAAGGTTCTGGCACAGATTTCTTGACACTGGATCCTTAATTTTTCTTCCCTGCCACCCCCTCTGGCCATTAATTTACTGGGAAAAATTAACAGAGACTATGCTGGACAGTCTTGCTTGGAGAAGGCTATCGGTACACAAGGGCCCCGCTTCTGCCATGGACACAGAGGAAAACAACCCTAAATGGGCCCTGGCAGACAGAACAGGCCTGCTGGTGCAGCTGGCACCCAGCGCAGGGCACAGGAGGGAGCCTGCCCAGCTGGTTGTGAACTGTCCAGGGCCACCTGTTGGGCTCTCTTCTAGACACGCCCATCCCGCTGGGTGTGTGTGCATGCACAAGGTACACACACGTCAGCCAGCATGAGCTAGCGCGTGCGGGCCCTGGGGTCTAGTCATCAGACCACATGGAGACAACAGGCTAGTCTGTCCCCACCTCACCTCTCCAGGCAGCTCAGCTCAAGGGGCCCTGGGGAGGGAAGGCTGAACAAGGGCTTAAGCACTATGAGAAGCAGGCCTGAGCAGGACAGAGCCAGCGGGCATGTGACGGGCTTGCAGGATTCCTGTGCAGGGCCCAGCACGGGCCACCAGCAGTGCAGAAATCCAAAGTAAAGCCAGGATGGAACACAGGGTGAAGGAACTAATATGGTAATAGTTCATGGCTCCAACCCAGCTAGCAAGGGTGTATTTCATTTCCCAAGTCCAGAGTTTTTCAAAAGGTAGTGAGACTT
The DNA here is from genome assembly GCF_022355385.1 of Mustela nigripes. NCBI lineage: Eukaryota > Metazoa > Chordata > Mammalia > Carnivora > Mustelidae > Mustela > Mustela nigripes. Next base: position 110,272,073 of record NC_081569.1, read on the forward strand.
GTGGTCTTGCTTGAGTTCCATCAGAAAACAAGTAAAGCCTGTTACCAACCTCTCGTATTCAACCTGTATTTACTTCCTTTCTTTTACCGATGAAAATGAAATGCACTGAAGGATGGGTTTTACTTGTTCCATGTTTCAACAAAACTCTAATGGTTGCACAGCCTAGGACAGGACCTAGGAACTACTAACATGTGAGTACTTACCGAGTGCCAGGCACAGCTGAGGGACTGTCACACTGACGCCTTATAATGGCACTTTGTGCTATCGCTGTCCTCCTGTTCTCCTGTCCAGTGCGGTGTCACCCAGAGCCAATCCAGGAGGCACACTCAAAGCCAGGGGCCTAACCCATCAGGCACTAGCTCGGAAGCTGCCCGGCTCCCGGCCCCACCAGGACCCTGATGAAGCCATAAGGACACTCACCAGCTGGTGGTGATCCTTTGCCGGGAAGGCCTCCAGAACTCAAGAGGAGGCCTGCCTGATGCTGTCATTCCAGCCCTGCGCACACGTCAGCCTGCTTATTCAAACTTGGCCAGGAATGGGTTATTTGGCCAATTTGATTTCCACCTCAGGAATTCAGTAAATATTTTTTGTTTATCCCCTTCCCCAGGAAAGCCTGGCGCTGTATTAATTAAGTTAGTCCATGCCTTAATAACCCCACACACAGAAAGACATTCTGTCTTTGCTCATTCGTGACCTAGCAGGGCTTCCAAAGGGCCCCAGTTCTTACCAGGGCCAGCAAACTCCTTCTCCCCACCTGGGTTTCCTCCTCAGTCTAGCGAAACTGTTTGGAACCAAGAAAGGCTCTAGTTTCATGCTCCCGGAGGCTATCCATAGCAGAGCCTGGCTAACGGGTCTGAGACAGCCTTGCTCCGGCTGGCCTAGAGACCTGCCTAGCAACCAGAGGACAGCCAGTGTGTGATACGGGGACAGCCATGGGTGCGGCCCCAAACCATCACCCATGCTGGGGGCTTCGAAAGCGGGCGGCTAGGCAGCCCTCAAGAGGGTGAGAGCCCCACTGGGAAAAGGGAAACGCCATCAGGGCAGTCTTATCAAGCACATGGCTTACCAAGCCCCTCTCCTTTCCCCCACCTTTCTCCCAAGTGCAGCCTTAAAGGGCCTGACCTCACACCCACTTTGCTAATTCAGTTCAGCTGTGTCTCACACTTCCTCCAATAGCTTTTTGTTCTCTGGATTATTTTACTTTTGGGGGTCAAAGCTGAGTGCATGAGAACCACGTGGGAGGGCCTGTTAAGTAGATGGACTCTGGGTGGTGAGCCATGGTACGCTTTAGGTCAGAGAGGCAGGCGCCCAGAAACCCTTTCAACAAGCACCCTGGGCATGGCTCAAGGACCCTGCTCTGAGCAACACCACCGTGGGCAGAGTTCAGAGATGCCGAAGAATAGCAGGAGGAGGGAATGGCAGAGCCTTGCTTGGGCTGACAGCAGATCTAAGGAATTCACAGGTGCCTGTTTGGTTTTAAAGAGTATGTCAGTCCAGTCCTGGGGTCCCCTTGTTGTCTTTTAATTCACGTTGTGTTGTAAGACAGGGCAAATCTCAGGGGTGGGAGGCATTTGTGGGATACCGCGATGTCCGCTCTCACATACTCCAGGGAAGGCTGGTTGCAGGAGCTGGATTTTTCCATCTTAGAGTCAGCCCTGGTCACGTGCCTTGGGTAGATAATGACAGCTGGCACCTGGCTGTTCACGAGGGCCTGAGGTCAAGCACATTGTAAGCATTATCTCATTTAACCCTCATAGCCACCTTACAAGGCTAGTACTGTTATCCTCGTTTTATGGATGGGGACACTGAGTCTGGGACAAGTGGCTCCCCTGAGATGAGCAACCACTGTGAGAGCCAGGATTTTGAATTCAGGAAGTCTGACTTCAGAACCCAAGCATAAATCACTCTATTATTAGAAACAGAGTTCTGCTCTCCTCAGTCCTAGGTCGGGGCTCCATCTCCACTCATCCACTCAGTCTTGTTTTTCAAAACTTTCCCAGTTAAGATGATAGCTCTGAGCTGAGGTAATTCTTTGCTGAACTTACAGCTACTCGACATACGGGATCTACATACTAAGAATTTTAAAAACCAGGCCGTTTAAGACACCCTTGCACTTGGGGCCATCGTAAAGGTAGGAAAATATCAAGCTTACCATCGCAAGAGAGAAAGCGGTGGCTTTTGGTGAGGCCGCCTGCTGCAGCGACCAGGCATGTCACCAGGTTCCCCGGGCGTTGTGCCGCCTGCCACAGCGCAGCAACTCGATGTGAAAGCGACCCAGGGTGAAGACTTCGGTGTTCTGGGGGATGCATACCTTGGCATCCTAGACAGATGAGAAGGAACTTGGCCGTGACTTTCATTTGTCCTCTTCAGTGAGCACAACCTCCATCCTGGGTCTCCTACCTTACTTTCTTTGCCAGGCAGCTGCCGCCAGTGCCACCCGCTTTCTTCCATCACAGCACGCAGTCAGGTGATTCGGATCTTCTCAGGAACTAGGAGCCTCCTACCTGGGCCCTTTTCTTTCAACCGGCTTATTGAAATTTTGAGGAGCTTAAAACTCAAGCTGTTGTCCAGCCAACATCCTGGAGCCAGGGCTGGCTCTCCGCTCCACTGCCCTCCTCCCCGTGGCCCGCCTCCCGCGTGCCCAGCTGCACCACTCCTTCCACCTCAAAAACACGGCTTCACCTGCAGCTTGTTCCCGAGGCCCACCCCTTCCCAGCCAGCTGTGTAGATCTGTAATTAAGGCCAGACATACAAAGAGATATAGTAAAGGGCAACAAAAAAGAAGAAAGTACGCGACCTTTGAGGGCTTATTAAATCACCTGACTTCATTCCCATTTTCTTATTCTTAGTATTTTTCCTATCTTGGGAAGGAGTGTGTTTAGTAAATGGGATGCTGTTTTCCCAGCATCCTTGTTTTCCTAATTGCAATCACGTTTTGATCATGCTCTAAACTGCCTGTTGTAGAAACATGGCCTACCTATCGACTCCCATAACCAAAAAGAGATCCTCTGAACTTGACATCCGGTTGATAGGAGCCCGAGCACTGCCATTCTAAAGAGAGGGACAAATCAAAGAACTGATTTAACTTCACTCCCTCCCTTGGTCTAGGAATAGCAGTTTCCTGTCAGCCAGACAGGAAAACCAAAGCTGAGCTGTGCTCTGGCCATAAATTCTCTTCTTTTCAAGGTGAAACAAATTCAGGCCAGTGTTGGTCGCTAGGCTGAGTAGAGCTAACATGATGCTGTTGAATGAGCCTCCTTTACTTCCAGCCCTTGACAGCTCCTCTGCTGCCTCCTCTTACCGTGGTGGAACTCTCTAGAAATGCAAAGGAGCTAGACATTCATTCCCAGGAGAAACCCAAACCCACAGCTTTGGGCTACCAATTCCCCAAGTGTCATTTATTTAGCAGGAACTGCTTCTAGAAATGCTCTGGATAACCCCACCCCAGCTGAAACTTTAAAAGCTGCTATCCAATGAGCAAAGTCACCACCACTGGCTTACCTATCCCCTGGTCTGCCCAGCTGAGCTGAGCCCTTACAACAACGGGCTTGCTGTGACTTCCAGGAGCTCCAGATTCTGCAAGCCCACGTAAGTGACCTCTGCCCTTCTCTCAGCTTTCCCCATGGGTCCCATGGCCTCCAGAGGGCCCCTCCCTTAACCATCTTGGCCTCTGCAAGGGCAAGAAGACACCACCACCAAGAAGGATAAAATAAGTTTTTATTTATAGTCTTATAGTAAAGGGGAAAGCCTTAACTTGCAAGACAATTCTTGGGCAGTATGTACAACATACTTTTTATTTCCATGGAATGGAATCAAACACAGACTGAGACTACAGAGTACACACTAGAAATCAGCAAATGCCAGGAACGGAGTAGGAAAAAGACAAAGAAATGAGGCCTAAACACACAAAACCCTTCACTGGGATCTGCTGACCGCAGCCAGGACCAGGGCTGGATCACACGATGGGAACAGGTTCCAGGACAGGTGGAACGGGAGTCGGGTGAGGGCAGGGAAGGGTCCGCACTGGGGGGAGGTTTAGTACCAGGTAAATTGCTCTTGGTATTTACATACAAAATCAGTTGGCTCTATTTCTTAGAAATACACACGGAAAGAAAGGAAGATTTGATCATTACTTTATGAATCTGTCGTTTTGCAATACCGACATCATCAGAAATAGGGACAATTCACTCAGATTCAAATTTCAGTAGCAGGAAATAAATATCAAAACGTCATCACTGGCCCTCAATACAAAACCTCTCCCCGACCCGATCCTCCCTCCTTGTCCCACCCCCTACCACCCCATGGCGGCGACCACTTCACTGCTGCCCGCTGTCCCCCACACATACCACACGGGTGTCACACGGCCCTCCCTAAGGCTGGCTGAGAGAGGCAGGAGCGAAACAGGCCAAAGATGGGGCTGCAACTCTGTCCCCACTTGGTTTTATACCACAGACTTCTTCAAGGATCTAGTCTTTTAACAGGAGCGATAAATAGCTTTTTAGGAAAAAAAAAAAAATCCTTAAAAAGAAGGGGGATTAATTCTGATTACTCCAAACCGGTCATCTTCTTAAAGTAGAGCAGTCCACAGATTCACAAAGTCTATCAAACGGAGGTGAGGGCGGCCTGGGAGGGGCAGGAGTCCTCCGGGCAAGTGCCCGGCAGGGCTGGAGGAGCTGGTGGCCGGTCAGGACATCATGTGCTCAGAGGTCCGGCCGGCCGTCTGTCCTCCATAGAAAAAGCTGCCAAGTTGGGGTGTTTTGGTTTAAAAATTCCTGGTGGGTACAGGGAATCCCTGAAGGGAAACGTTAAAAAAAAAAAAAAACAAAAACGTGGAAATGGGGAAGGAGAACGAGAGCTGTTGTCCAAGAGCTTCTACATAAAAATAAAATTAAAAAAAAAAAAAGAGAGAGAGAGAGAAAGAGGGGAAAAAAAGTCTCTTAAATGGTTGTGAGGGTTCTGGGAACGAACTGAAAGAAGGGTGGGGCGGTGGAGGAGACAGACAGTTTGTATTGCTGGCCTGCCCCGCGGAGCTTAGCTGGCCTCCATCCGGAGCTTCTTCCTGCTTTGGGGCTCTTCGGGCTCCGACTCCGAGCTGGAGTCCGAGCCTCCATCGAAGGCAGAGATGGTGCTGCCCTTGGCGTTGGTGTAGAGGCTGTTGTCTGAGGAGGGGTAGTTGGTCTGCAGTTGGGCACTCGACCTCGCCTTCTCCAGTGCACGGACTGAAAGGCAACCAAGCGAGCGGGTTACAGCCTTCTGGAGACTGGGGGAGTGACAAAGTCTCAGCTCAGGGTCCAGCCTGTTCTTCCGAAGGGCTTGCTGGCCCCCGAGGCTCAGGGTGGCTCAGAAGTAACACCCTTCTGGTAGCTGTTCCACCCACAGGCTTCATTGCCCTTCTCCTTTCCCAGACAGACCCGGGGGCCCAGTGGACATGGCCAGCCACTCCGCAATGCCACCCAACCCTAAAGAGAAGGCTTGTGATGTCACCGTCCTGCCATGGAAGCCGAGCGTAGAGACAGGAGCATAAGCTCCCTGTGGGACCCAGCAATGCAATGACAGAGGAGAAGCTGGCCTGGCCATGCCAGGCTCCACAAAGGTGTGAAGGCCACACAACAGCAGGAAAGGATGACATAGGATGTGTCAGCCAAAGGAAAGGCTTGGCTTAGCTCTCTTGTACAAGATCCACTTGGAAAGACAAGCTGGACACTTGGAAGCAAGTCACCAATACACACGGAATACCTGGGCCTTTTGACACGTAGCCCCTACATGCAGGCTGCTTGGCCCAGTAACCAACCCGCTGCCGCCTCCCACTGCCCGTCCCTTGGGGTTCAGCTCATCTGGAGCCCGGAAGGTCAACCCATTTATTTTATCTTATTTTATTTTATTTTATTTGAGGTGTTCTAACCCAGGTGGTTACTTGCATTTCCTTTTACTTGCATCTTCCATGAGGGAGGAAGAGAAGTGAATTCCCCAGGAACAAAGAACTTGATCAGCTCTCGCTTTCCCCTGTGGTTGTAGGAAAAGGCGGGTGTGAGCATTGGAGAACAGCATGGGCCTGGCCCATAGGCTGCCCTGATTGGACTACCATTGACAATGGGGAGGGCTCACTGTCCCTGAACACCTGGAGTTTCTGGTACTTACACAGCACACTCCAATCCAAGGACCTCAAAGCTCTTTTGAGACACCTGATGCCAGGTGTGACCCCTACTGCAGGCAGAGCACCTGAGCCCCAGGAAGGGGAGAGATCAGGTCAGAAAAAGTCTTCAAACGTCCAACCCCTGGACTCCACTGTTCCCTCACTGGCGGCTCAGGTCCTGCCTCAGGATGGTTCTAACACTCGACTATTCAGCCCAAGAAGCAGGCCGCAGCTGCTTATGAGCACGCGCTCTGTAACTGGTTCTGACTCTGCAGGCCCAGGTGCGAAGCGCTGACCTGGCCGGAGCATAGCAGGGCCAGTGGCCCCACCAGCTCAGGGGCTCACCTTGCTGCTCCAGGAGAGCATTCTGCCGCTTGAGGTCATCAATATCTTGCTGGTGTGTGTGGTTTTTCCTTCGCATATACTGGATATACTCTGTGGCTTTGTCTAGGATTTGGGCCCGGGATGCCTGTTGCAATAGGAGAAAAAGCAAAGGGAACAAAATAACGACCTAGTCCAAGCAGTGAGGAAACCACGCCTTTCTGTGAGAGCACACAGGGGAATGGCAGCAGGAGGGTGAGGCGGGACAGGGCTGTGGCGGCGCCAGGAACTGCTGCGGAAGAGCCTGCTCTGCGCCAGGCAAGGTGTCAAGCCCCGTGTGTGGCTTACCTCGCAGCAGCGCTCTCTGGGAGGCAGCTCCACCAGGAACCCGAGGCTCAGAGAACTTTACTGGTTTATTCAAAGTCACCAGCTAGATAGTGGCAGAGCCTGGATTCAAACTCGGATCCATCTGACTTCTGAACTTGAACTCCTCCCATCCCCTCTGAGGTTCTTTAGGCTGCTTTCAAGTCTTCAGCCTGGCTACGTCTGAAAACATTAAAATACTACTTAACTGAGTGCTGACGCTACCTGCTCTTTACTAGGGAGTGATAGGAGCAGCTGGGCCAGAAAAACAAAAGCAAGACCTCGGGGGGATCGAGCTCAGAACTGGAGTAGGTGTAAAGCTTTTCATCCAGGCCCCTTGATTTCAGAAACACCGTGGCTGTGTTAACTATTTCCAGCTGAGCCATGCTGCTGTGTCATTATTTCAGCCTTCCTGGCTGAAGAGACTTAGTGAAAGCTGTCCGAGCTTGATGTCAACACAGGAAGGGCAGGAGATTGGGCCATTTCAGGAAGCAACCACACCTTGACCATGGCCATGGGCAGCCTAGGCACTGCTCTGTTAGAGGAACAAGCTGACAAGCCATTAAAATGGATGTCGGATTATTTGGGCCCTGGAGGACCAACATGCCTAAAAGAGTCCCTCCAGGTTGCAAACAAGGCCAGAGCTACTCATGGCCAGCGGTTAACCAGCCAAACTAGTAGAATGGCACAAAGCGCAGAGGACCGACACCCAAGGCAGGGTATTCTAGAAGCGGAGTGTGTAGCACAGCTTCTCACTAAGGGTAGGGCAGTACTGGACAGTTCTGTGTTACAATCCTAGTGGGTCCTAAACAACCCAGACACAACAGGGGAAAATGGCAAAGAAAACATCTACATTCAGGATAGCAAAACTTGTATCCACTTGTATTAAATCCTGACAATCTCAACTTATATACCTCAGGCTAGGCTGCAGATCAGAGAACTCTGCAAGGCCTGGATTTATTCACCAGTCCTCACTTATAGCACACTTAAAGCAATTTCCTCAAAAGGAAACTGCTCATATTTAACCATTTTTATCTGCTGCAAATTATGTGCAAGGTACTGAGCAGACACTGTGGAGAAACCAAACGTATTAGTCATGGCTTCTTCCGCCCAGAAGCTAGCTTACTATCCAGCTGAAGAGATAAATATATCTATACACAGACAAATCACAGGGCAGCATCAACAAGTGTAACTTGAGTAGTGTAGATTAGAAAGGCCACAGGAAAGATGGCTTCTGGCTGGGGCAATTACCTACTGTGTGTCAGACAATGGCCTTGGTTCTGTGTGTATGTGCATACTTACACACACACACACACACACGTATACACATTACACTGAGGTGACATCTGTGGCAAAGGGTCACTCTGGGCAGGGAGAGTAGCACAGCAGGGGTACGAGAGTAGAGACTAAGTAGGTGTGTTTCTGGAGTCAGTCAGCTTCTGTAGGAAGAATCAGAGTACCTAGCAACGGGGGCTTGCGAGGCTGCTTTAGATGCTGTTTTCCATTTCTGCTGAAGGAACTTATTAGGATGTAATTACTAAGGGCTAAGATGAGAAAAGGGACACATAATTAGAAAGGACTAATTAAAATACTCTGCTTCTCTGGATACTAGAGATGGGATTTATAAGAAGTTCTGGAGGATTGGTGGCAGAGTGGCAAGGTTCAGGAGCCCAAAAGACAGGGCATTCTGGACTCTCTGACCACAGACCTAAATTTTTTCTCCATGGCTATTTCTTATTTGACCAGAAATTCTCTCAGACCCCATGCAGCCCTTCAAATTCTATGCACCTGATCAATGATCTAGTTGCTATGAATATTTCCATCCTAGTCTTTCTTAACGTTTGTCTATTTTTTTCAACCAACAGTTCCCAGAAAGCAACACTAGCTCTTACTTAACGACTCATTTGCAGCTGGGACAAGGGAAAAAACGCAAGACTGCAAATGTTCAGTGATGATTCTTCCTAACGAAGGACCACACTGAGGAGCAACCCAAGTGCTGCCAGTTTCTTCTTCACATAGTTAATACATGAAACCATGACGTCTAGTGAGCAGTAAGCATAGCACAACAAACCAAAGAGGGGGAAAGATCCTGTCAGTGATCTGCCCATTTCAGGGCAGTTTTCAGATGAAGTTAAAATTCATAGATGCTCAGAACACAGAGGCCCGTGAAGAAGGCTGGATGGGTATAAACCCAGCACAGGGCCTCCAGAAGGCTCAGCACAGCCCTTCCTCCATCCCCTGCAGAGAGCAAAACATCCCCGGTCACCCCTTAGCAAGTCCAAAAGAATGGTTCAATTAACTTTATTTTACCCAGAGTACTAAGTAAAATCCAACCAGTAAAAAAATTAAAGCACAAAATATAGAATTCTCCCAAAATCACATGCATGTCTAGTCCAGGGATGGGGGTGAAAGCAAACTGTTGAAACCAGAAAATGCCAGACATCTAAAATCCCCTCTTCCTGGCTTTCCAAACCATGAGATCATGTGTCCAGCCACAGGATTAGGGTGTGGGCAGGCCCTTCCGTGTCTTTAGGAGTCTCTACTATGTGAACAGTAAACAAGAAACAGACAACAACCTCGGGCTTTATGGTTCAGACTGTGGAGTGGCTCCAGACTTTATAGCATGGACTATGGAATGGCCTGGGCTTTTGGTTTCTGTTTTCTGAAATGCACTGTTGGCTGAGTCAGCAATCTGTGTGTGTGTGTATGTGACCAAGTTGATAGGACTTGTGGTAAGTCAATGTGTCCATGTATGGACTGTTGCCTTTGGATACCAAGTATAGACACGGATAATTTTTTTTCCTGCTAGTTTTTAAAATCAGAAGGCACTAATTCTGCTTTTAATTTTCTGAGCAGAAATTGACACAGCCATGAATCAGCACACACTGTGGCTGAGGGGACTAAAGAGGTACTGGGCCTGTTACGTGGCAGCAGCATGAGTTAATGCAAAATGGCTCTTCAGGCTCCTTCTCCACCTCTGGGAGCCATGCAGAAATTCCCTGAAAGCCATGGCCACATTATGGCAATACAGATGACGATGACGACAGTGATGGCAACAGCTAACACCTACTGGGTACTTATTAAATGTTTTCATACAACCTTCTAATGTATTGTTTCCCCTATTTTATAAATAAGGAAACCGAGGGACAGAGCTCTAACTTCCTTACTAGTAGGCAGGACAGTCAGGATTTGAACCTAGGCCTCCAGGATACTTCTACTTTGGGGGCACAGAGGAAGCTGTGGAAAAGACCAACAAAAATGCACTGACGGCACTGACGGTGTTGTCACAGAGAGGAGAGTCTGAGCAGGAGGGAAAGGGATTCATCTACAAGATGTCAATAAAGACCCAGGAGAGGATGGTTTCCTTGGAATAGTCAGAGTTTAGGTAAATCATCTGTGCACAGGTAAAGAGCATATAGGGATGAGCTGAAGCTGAAGACTAGTTTTTTAGAATTAGGCTGAAAAAGTGAGCAATGAGAAAAAAGTAGCTTGTAATAATAGCAGCTGTTGAAGGGAGACTGTGTTTCTTTTTCTTTTAAAGACAGGTGCAAACCAAACAGGTTTCTAGCAGAGAAGCAGCAAACAGAAAAAGCCTGAGGATATGAGACAGCATGGGAGAATGGACTGAACCTAGCCCCAAGGGAAGGGAGATGCCAGCTCCCAACAGTATTGTTGTCTTCATTACCTAACAAGGGCACAGCCAAAATGGACACAGGAGAAGACCTGGGGTGGCTTTTGCTGAGGTGCCCAGCAGGTTCCTATCCCATCTTGGGCTTGTGCCACTGCTACCGGCCTACTGGCATCTCTGCCCACAGCCACAAAGAGAGGCAAGTGCCAACCCAGCCTTCCGTGGCGCCCGTTGAATGGAACTGAGCTTGGGAACACAGGACACCCACTTCATGTGCTGCAGCAAGAAACAATGACATAGTCCACAAAAAGACCCAAACCCAAGAGTATGATTCTAATTAGAACTTTTTTAAGGCCCCAAAGGAATCTTGAAGTAGTTAACACTGATGTTAGGATGAAATCCAAGGTTACTAAGCCCCACTTTAAGGCAGCAGCTCTCACAATTTTTTATATAAGGCAAGAGATCCACATGTTTCTGGAGATGTAAATCTTATTACAGTATTCTGGATTTGTGTAAAAACCCACGTTGTTTTAGAAAGCAAGGGGAGAGAGGTGAGGAAGAGAAGAATAGTGCCAGAATGTTCACAATCTGAACCACCGCAGTTCCCTAGGCTCCTAACCCTGACTCAAGAAGTAATTACCTTGGTCCTATTTCAGTTTTCCTCCTTACTGTCAAAACCAGTTCTTACCAAGCTGTTACCACTGCCTTGTTCCCCCAAGAACCAAAACGCCATATTCTGGGGAATGAAAACAGAATGCTGCCTGCCTCACTAACTGATACTTGTTTTGTACTACATATTTTAAGGAAACATAAAACAATTATTTTCTGAAATCTGCAAAAGCTTTTATACACATTAAGGTAAAGAGAAAGCTAGGCCAAAGCTGACATACATTTCCATTCGAATAAACCATCTTCTGAAAATAAAAATTAAAGGATTTGCATAATAAATCTGGGTTTACATTAAAGTAGTTCATTCCAAACTGGAAACCCCATCAACGCCAATAAGGCAGGCTGGAAGGCTGTGGGGTCAGAACCAGCCCAATGTGGCCCCTCTAAGCTTCCCGCTGGCAGGCCCTCCCCAGTCCGAAGGACCATTTTATTGATTACTACAGGAAGGTAGTCCTCATGCTCTTTAAGGGGCTTAAGCCAGGAGTCAGACATTTAAGGGTCAACACAGATCACGTTTCTCAAACCTTGCATTCTCTAGTTGTTTGCTCTAGGCAGTCTGAAATGAAGTTGTGACACTTATTAATGAAGGACAGAGACACACAGTTCCCCAAAGAGGACATGCAACTAGGTAATAGACATGTGGAAAAGATTTAATCTCACCAGTAATACACAAAATACAAAATTAATTATTACCTTTTGTCTACTAAAAATTCCAGTAATGGTAAAATTGGAGCTCTTAAGACACTGTCAAGACTAGTCATTACAAATATCAAATGATTTCACTCATAACATGGAAATTTAGGAAACAGAACAGAGGATCACAGAGGAAGGGAGAGAAAAATAAGACGAAATCAGAGAGACAAACCATGAGAGACTCATAACTACAGGGAACAAACTGAGGGTTGCCGGAGGGGATGGGGTAACCGGGTGATGGGCATTAAGGAGGGCACATGATGTGATGAGCACTGGGTGTTATTTGCAAGTGATGAATCACTGAACTCTACCTCTGAAACTAATAATACACTAGATGTTAATTGATTTTCAAAAAAAGGACCAGTCTTCAGCATTTGCTTTACAAAATAAGAAATGGAAGAATGAAGACATGAAAACAATCCTCTTGGAAAGCATTTTGTCAACACAAAGCAAAAACCAGATGTTCTTACCTAGCAACCCAACTTCTAGGAATCTATTGTACAAAAACTATCACCTACACCAAAATGGTCATCACTACATTTCTTATACAATTAAAATCTGGGAAACAACGTAACTGGCCAACAGAAACATGCCTAATAACAATATGAACACTATCATTTGTACAAAAAGCATCTTCTGTGATAACAAGTTGTAACATCTCATCCATGTAAAGCATGTATACAAAGAAATCCAAAGGGAATATACAGATTGATAATACCATCATTTTCTTGCTTCTTAGATTCCATCCATTATTTCATGAATTTAGCAACAGCAGCTTTTTGGGGGAGGAAGAAATGGAGGCAAGTTGCTTTTGGCACTCACTGTAAGACAGCACCCAACTTTAGTCATATTAACATGAGGTGTGGAATGGGGGAGAAACATCTGAATTGCACTGTTGACCAAATGGCTAATAAGCACTTGAAATGTGACTAGACTGACTTAAGCTGTGCTATTAAGTACACAATACATGGGATTTCATTGAAGTCATACTTATTTTTGCATATTAGGTTAAATAAAATATATTATTAGAATTTACTTCATCTGTTATTTTACTTTTTTTTTACTATGTCAACTAGAAAATTTAAAACGCATTTGTGGCTCACTTTAAATATGTACAGGGCAACACATCTCCAAATCTTAGAATAAAGGAAAGGCTACAGTTGTGTTAGAGAAAGGGGGTACTGTTTTCTTCTTCCTATTTTCCTAAAATTTTTGCAATTTTGCTACAAGGAAAAAAGCAAAATAAATGCTTAAGGGAGAGCCTAGGAAACAATCCGGCACCCTTCCAAATTTCAGTATGGAAAAGCCTCCTGGCTCTCTAGTCCTCCCCACAGGAGTGAGCCCTTCCTTGCTCTGCACTGCAGACTTCCGGCAGAGTGGGACAAGGCTTCTGTCCTCAATGAGTGTACCCTTCAGTCAGGTGATAAGATTGTCAAAGGGAAGGGACACATAGGAGAGGCCCCATGGAGTCCATGCCCGCTGGAGCTGATGGGAGAACAATACTGCGGGGTTCTCTGGGTGGTTAAACTGCTTGATATGAGCCTTGAAGGCAGGCAGGAAGAGACAGACTGGCAGGGGACGTCCAGGCATGGAGAAACATGGAGGTGCTCTAGCAGCAAAGAGTAGCACAGGCTGGAGGGCCCTCTTGGTGGGTCTCTTCACTGTGAAACCCTGATGTCCTTTGGGTGTTTAAGGCTGAAGCTGGACCTTGAGAAGAGGAAGGAACTTTGATAAATGACACTCCTGGGGAAGCAGAGGGGGAGTACACCACTCCACAATAAGGGAAGGAGGAGAAAAAAGCAGGAAGGCAAGGTGGGTAGCTTATTTAGAGAACAGAGAACACCAGTTTTTACCATGATGAGCACTGAAAACCTTTTCAGTAGCACATAAATACATTTTACAAAGAATTCAATAAATCAATACATTCACAGTTGCTGAGCCTAGGGCTGAATGAGACTTGGGCAACTATGGACAACAAATTTAAGGTAGAAAATTACATTTTTGAAAAAATTATTTTTTTAAAGGTTTATTTATTTTCAGAGACTGCAAGCAAGCGAGTGTGAGTGCACACGTGCATGCGTGAATAGGAGGCAGAGATGGAGAGGGGATCTCAGGCAGACTCTGCAGTGAGCATGAAGCCCGACACAGGGCTCAATCCAACACTGAGATCATATCCTGAGCCCAAACCAAGAGTTTTATGGACTGTTTTAAGAGCTGGATACCTAACTGTGCCACCCAGATGCTCCAATGAAAAAATTAATTTTGAAGAAAATAACTGCCTGGGTTGGAGTCTGGCCAGAAATAACCTTAATGAGTAAGGAGGTGAAATGGTCAGCACTGTGGTTTACATTTTATTTAAAACATAATCCCTTCAATAGCCTCTATATGACACAGAAGCATGCTGCTGAATGAACAGCATGCCTTAAAAGGTGCCCACCAGGACGATCCTCTGCCAGGATAACGTGGTTGGGGGGCCGGGGTCTTCGAACCTTCAGTTAATAAGTACTCATTGCACCCTAGTGTGCCAGGCACTGAGGGAAGAAAACAGGACCAAAAGACGTCTTCCCTGCCTTCACGGTGCAATATGGCAGATGGGCAGACAGTCACCAAGTAACCATACAAACATATGTAGAATTACAACTGGGATAAGTGCCCCAGTCACAGTTCTGAGTGAGTTTAACAGGAGAGTGACCTTTAGCTGTAAGAACTGTCAGGTTCCCTGGTATAAGGGAGCTATTTGGTTTCAACACCTTAACATGTTAAGAAAAGCAGGCTTTAATAGAAACGAAACAGATTAGCTCAGTATTTTAACCTCTTATTTAATGCTCAGCATGTTATCTTATTATTGCTAAGTGGTATAATCCTCTCTCCCAACAAGAGAACAAGACCCTCAAGAGGAGACTCTGTCTATATTATACCTTTTAAACCTCTACAGTGCTCAACATGGCTCTTGGGTCTCAATTAAACAGGCGTACACAATCATATCAGCTGTTGCTGTTTAGTTCCAGGATGGAGTAAGCCCGTGTTTTCCTCTGGTGCTCTCACGCCACAGCTATGTACTGAGAACTATCATGTGCCAGAGTCTTTAGCAGAAGCTGAGCAGTGCCCTCCTGTTTTCACCCAAAAGGAAGGAATTCTGAACTTAATGCTCACTAGAAGACACCCTGATTTTATTTTCATCTTAGGTAATATTATTTTTTATTATCTGAAAAAAAATTTTTTAAACATTTTATTTATTTATTTGGTGCAGAGACAGAGACAGCGAGTGAGCACAAGCAGGCGGAGCAGCAGGCAGAGGGAGAGGGAGAAGCAGGATCCCTGCCGAGAAGGGAGCCCGATGCGGGGCTTGATCCCAAGACCTAACTGCTTACCTGACTGAGCCACTCAGGCACCCATATATTATTTCTTTTTAACACAGCTCTATCCAGAAAGGAGAAATCCAGAGCACAACTGCCTGAGAGAGCAATTAACTATTAAGATAAACAGGCATTTAGGAAGAGACTTAAAAGAAATTTCTCTAAACCACTGTATACCTGCAAATGGCAATGTTTCTATAGACCCTTTTATCACTAAAGTCAACCATGTCAAGGAGACAGTGAAAGTGGATGCTAGGTATGGAGCAGGGGGCAGAATCACTTCCCCATGTAAAGGCAAACTGATGGGCTGGTCACCGAGGTCTTGAACCCGAAAAAACAGGATGAGCTCAGTGCCAGCAAGCCACGGGCAACACTTCCTAGCACCCAACCTAGCACCCTTAAAACAAATAATAATTCTGTTAAAAAAAAAAGAAAAAAGTAATGTCTTCATTTTTAAAGATGTTATTTATTTGAGAGAGAGAGAGAGAGAGAATGAGCAGGGGAGCTGCAGAGGGAGAGGGAGAAGCAGGCTCCTCACTGAGCAGGGAACCTGATGTGGGGCTGGATCCCAGGACCCCAGGATCATGACCTGAGCCAAAGGCAGATGCTTAACCGACTGAGTCACCCAGGCACCTTTAGAACAGTTGTCCTTGCCCTTACATCCCTTTCTCTGGTTGAGTGGCTGATAGTACTATTTCCATCCTATCTTTCCCCATGGGATGTCCAGTGGAAGAACTACACCAAAAATAAGAGACTCAAACAATAGAGTTCAAGGGTCTACTTGCTAACACTGGGACCTATGGCAAAACCCAAATGGACCACTAGCTGTAATGGCTGTTTTCTCAGAGGAGCTATGAGGACTCAGAAAAATTTACAGATTTTAGTGATCTTCAACTGTCCGTACTTTAGTGTCACCTACATATGCCACTTCAGGAGACTGTGTTCTAGTAAAAATAGCCCGGGTATGACATACTGCCAAGATTACCAGCTCTATCTAGGAGGAGCTCCCAATATAAAGATAAAAGTATTTAAGTAAGATTTGTTCAAATATCCTCAAGTTGTTTACTCCTCTAGTGTGGCAGAAAGACTGACCTCAGCAATCAGCAGTCCTAAGTTCTAGTCCCTGTCCAGCTACAGATGGGGATCATGACCTCAATCTCGCTTCCTCATCTCTGATACAGTAATGATAGGAACAGCAGTAATAGCCAATGTTCAATTCTATTAGTATAAAACCTCACAGAACCACTGCATTTACTTTTATATTGCAACAGAGATGTTGGTTATTACTGATTTTTTTTCTTAACTTATGCAAAAGGTGACCACTTTTTAGAACATTTATATTTAATAAAAATAAAACAGAGAATAGAATCTGGGTCTCACATTTAAAGCTATTTTTTTATACAAGTATCCCTCACTCTTGGGTTAGGATCCAATTCACTCAGTATTGGGTTTCAGTTTAAAAATCAAAAAACTTGGCTATGTATGAAAGGTAATTCAAATATTAAGGGAGAAGTCACCTGGAACTTAAAAGATGCCCAAATCAAGAGACTGGATATGTTCCCTGCAAAAATTGGATCTGAGCTCCCCCAAACTCATGATTATTTATATAATGTTGCAACCTTAATTACTGCAATACAAATCAAGAATTAGCCAATTTCCTTTGGTTCAAATATCATATTTTAAAAAAATTGCAACATTTAGTGAGCACTGGTTAGACTGAGAGACAAAGTATTCTTTCTGTTAGACTCCCCCCAGCATCTGTGAAACAATGCTGGCAGACAAGGAAAATCATGCAGATGGTGGAATTTGGGTGGGAAGGGGATCAGAATGACTTTACTCATGCTTAGTGTGGAGTATCTGGATTATAATACAGAACAGGATTCTGAGATCAGAAAGCTACCTGGTCAATTCCCACACTGGGATTTTGTTAATGGGCTCCACATAACCTGGCCCCTTGACTACTTGTCTTTCCTTATTAGTCTTGCTACTTCTCTGACCTCATTTTCTATGGTCCCTTCACTCACTCCACCCCAGCCACCATGGCCTCTGTTCTTGACAGGCCCAGCAATACTCCCAGGTACCTGCCTTTGGGCTATTACGCCTGCCTTCCTTTGGCCTGGAGTACTTATGACCAGACAGATGCCTGGTTCTTTCACTTCCTTCAAACCTTTGTTCCAATGACGACTTGCCAGTGAGTTTCCTTGTCTGAACTCTTGAAACTGCAACCCTTCCTTCCCTGTTTAATTTTCTCCACAGCACTTATCTGACAAGCTATGTATATTTTACAGTTACTAGTTCACTTTTCATCTTTTCCTCACCAGAAAAAGAGCTTCTGCTTGTGTGTTTTGTTTTCTGCTGTTTCCCTGCTATCTACAACAGTTCCTGGCATGCAGCAGACCCTCAATAAACATTTGATGAATGAAGTGATTGAATAAATGAATGGGCCACATCAAATGACAACCTATTCAGTTTGTAAGGCTACCAAATTTAAACTAGCAACTTCCTTGAAGAAAAGAGACAATGGGATTTAGGACAGTGTGATTTTAAGGACTTAAAGAAGAGTATTATAGCAGTGCAAAATATGCTGGCTAACGAAAAAGGTATAGTTGACCTCCTATGACCAGCTTCTCCCAAAGTGTTCTCAAACTTAAAAATGCCTAAGAATCACCTGACTGCTTGTTATAAATATAAATCCCCAGGCCTGCCTCCAGAATGGCAGTCAGCAGTGAATCTGTGAGAGTGAGCCACAGGCCATCTCTTGGGAAACACTGCCTTGGTGCCACTCCTGGTTAGATGTGAGACTTAAGGGAGCCCTGTCCATTTAGTACACCAAAACTGTTTTAATTGATACCACAGCATAAGAATAAGCACTGTCTACAGTTCAGACAAGCACAAAAGGTAATCCTTTGCATGCATGTACTCTGAAAGGATGAGTCTGCCTCTCCATCATAAAGATTTCCTGTGCTGCTTTGAGAGTGTTGTGCCCAGGAATGTTGTTATTCTAGGTAAGCACCTTAGTTCAAGGCCACTAAACCAAGTACACAGTAAGTAGACCTAATACATGGCAAATCCTGGTTTTGCAATACTAGGTATTCACCTGGCCTGTTTTGCTTTTTTCATGGAGGTTAGACCTACTCCACGCTTCAGCCACAGAGAAAGCCACACCTTAGATAAGGCATAAAGCACATGATTGACTGGAGTGGCAGTATAAACAAAGTAAAACTATAATGGTTCTAAGTTTGACTATGGATAACCAAACAAACTCAGGACCCCCACCCACAGAGCTAAATCAGGAGAGTCATTCCAAGCATACCTGAGAGTAATGATTTTTCTTAAAATAGTTGCTTTTTAAAATACTGAATCACTGAACAAAAAAACATAGGTTCTCCTTCCAGTCTGCCATTCATACCACTGAATTGATACGGATAGCAGCTGGCTACATTCTGTCTACATTCTGTGTTAAGGCTATAACTAACTGCACAAACAGATGTTTTCTCCAAATTCCAAGAAGGCTTTTTACTCAAAGCTTCCAACTTTGTTTTTCAAATGTAGAAACAGCTGGTGCCCACCTCTCCAGGGAAAATATTAGTTTCTGGAAGGCCATCAGTGGGGTGGAGGGAAGCAAAGACCAGTTATTTTTTCCCTCCACTTCATATGAACATTTATCTTTCCTTAAGTCTTTTGTCCTATAGCTTAAAATGCTCTTTATATATGCCTTGAAATAAAAGCTGCTGAAACTGGAAGTTCATTGATGTCCAGGTTGGCTCATATACATTCCCCGAGAGATCTCATTTAAAATAAGTACTAAGTTTGAACCATACGAAAGAAATTCTCATAGAGGGCTATGGAATCACTGACTTCAGAAATTCTTCGTGTTATCCCGAACATTTATGGGCTATTCTCTGTACTGTATAGTTATAATCATTTCTTGAATGAGTAATTTAATATAAATAATTCTTATTTTAAAGGATAACTCTTATTAATGTCTTAGAAGCAGCTCCATCACATCTGTCATTTGCTAAGAACAGAGTAGGTGTGCAATACCCCAAAGAATCAAAAATGAAGGAAATCACACAATTGGAATATCTCTGATTCCATTTCTTTCCAGACAGGTGAGTGCCCTGGTACGCCCCCCAGCAAATTTCAAGTTAGTGGTGGCCATCAGCTTTCTCAATAAACTCACCTTCTCTCCTTGGAGTGATGGGACTGAGTCCCGCAAACTGTGAAAGCTGTCTTTGATGTGGTCCCTACGTTTTCGTTCCAGTGCATTATGATGAGCCCGTTTGTCAGCCTAGAAGAACAGGAAAAAGAGCACATTAGCAATTTCCCTCCTTTTGCTTGCTGTAGGTGGGTGGGGAATAGCCTGGAAGTATATGCTGTCAGCGCTGTCCCTGGCGATTGGGCTGGGAAGGACTTGTCGAGGTGGGCAGTTAGGAGTCTCCAGAATTAGGATCTGCTAAAGGGGGAGAAAGGGGTGAGCAAGGCTTGCGACAGGAACATCCAAAGTAGCTCGATGCATCCAGCTCATGCATAAGTAAAATAAAAGTTATTCACAGGGACAAAGTGTAACTCTCCTGCAACATCAGTCTTCCCCCACAACTTACTTATGTGACAGAATAGCCGCCAGTTCATGGTTGGGAAGTGACAAGGAAAAAGTTCAAGGGGGTCCCTTTATAAAACGTGATCACCCCCACTGTAAAAGATTCTCCATGGGGGGTGCCCAGGAAAGGAGTAAGGTCACTGGTACAGTGTTTCTTTCCATGTGAAACCCATCACCATGAGTCTGGTCTCAAGCTTGCTAAAAGGGACTAATTTAAGACCTGCTCACCAAATTCTACAATAGAAACTAACTAAAACCTCTAGAAAACCCAGATGCCATGAATCTGAGATTATGACAGAGCTGATAAAGATACCAACCACATTCTGAGTTCCTGTTTTTTAAAGTTTATCCATGGTGCTATCCTGCCAAGGGCTTCCCCTCACACACGCTGTGCCAGAAAGGTTGTTCTTAGATAGCAAATCATCTGACACCCACATGCTCTGAATAAATTTCCTCA
Organism: Mustela nigripes; assembly: GCF_022355385.1. Lineage (NCBI taxonomy): Eukaryota > Metazoa > Chordata > Mammalia > Carnivora > Mustelidae > Mustela > Mustela nigripes. Next base: position 110,292,293 of record NC_081569.1, read on the forward strand.
GGCACCTGTGGCAGGTCAAGTTTATTTGGCAGTATCTAAATACCCAGGGCCCAAAGTCTTTATCCTGTCCTGCTTAACATCACAAAGAACTATCAGCTGGAGAGGGAAGAAGACTGGCGACAAATCAGAAATGGCAAAATACTCTGGCTTCAGGCAAAAAAGAGAGTGCTGGAGAGCACTGCAAGAGAGCTTCAGCAGGTCCCGAAAAAAAAGGGCATTCTCTCCGAATGGAACACAGATGCTTAACTTAGTCTAAAGCAAGAACTTTTTATCACATCCACACTTTGGGAATTATGGAAAATAATATACTCTGAAAATGTACCCTGAATACACAAGGTTGTACTGAGCTAACCCAGAGAACAGGTCTGTATATGGAAAGTCTGGGTAGTTATAACCTACCCAAAGCACCAGGAAGTCTAGATATGAAGCAACAAGAGTAAATAACTTGGCTTAGCACAAGAATGCCTCAAATGAATCCTTGTACTAGACAAGATGTACAGACAAAAATCTATAAAGACAAGAGTTGTGGGAATGAAAGGACTTGAAATTCTTTTATCTAATCCTAAGTCTGAGACATTAGAGAGGAAGAGGTGGCTGGGAGCTGCTGTGGTAACTGAAGTCACTTCCCAGTCTCTCAAATAGCTCTGTTGAACTGGACACCTGGTTCCCACAGAGGCCCTGACTCTATATAGCATAGCAAGTCATTTTGAGGGCAGATGCGTGGGCACTTCTAAAACCCTCCTAATCTTGTTAAGTCTGAATTCGTGGTGGTGTTTGCTGAGCTTAATGACATATGGAATTTATGGGGAAACTGAGGTAACAATCAAGTAAGTTTGGACACCAGATAAACTGAGGCTATAGGTACCCGGACTGTTCTCACACAGCATAGAACAAGATGCCGATGCCTTCTAATAGCAGTAGGAAATAAGTTGAAGGAATTAAGCATATTTAAGTATCTAGTCCTTTCCTAACTTACTGTCCCCTCTAGTCACCTACATAGGTAAGGTGGGCTGAGCTCTAACCTGGGCTATACCTAAAGCACTGAGAAGGTGGAGATGGCACTGGGCATCTATCTGCCTCTCCATCATTTGCTACAGACTCCCAGAACGGTTTATTTACATGCAAATTAATTGCCCACCTTTGGTCTTCAGCAACAGCCCAAGATATTCCGGTCTACTAAATCACCCTCATTTCTGGCCCTCCTCTCAGCTTAAGAGCTGTACACAGAAGCACGAACAGCAGAGTCACCCACAATTCCTCTTGTTGATACAAATAAAATCCTAATTGTCTGTTCTCTTTCTGGGAGAGTTCTGCAAATCTCAAAAGGTTAGAATCAAGTGGGACTTGGTTTCACTGAGGCCTGCACTAGAGGGGTGGAGCTAGGTATAATCTAACACCAAAATCATCCCCACAATGCACTACTCCCTTCCCATTCACTGAGCCCTGAAAGGACTCAAATGGACAAGTCTTTTGGTTAGAGGATTGTTAAGTGAACTTGGCTGTGGACCATCAGCAGAAATCTTGGCTTCTCATCTGGGGAGCCAGCCAAGTTTCAGAAGTTGGCTCAACAAGGAAAGGCAGCAGTCCACTGCCTGGTAGAAAGCCTGGGCTGGGGACTGTTGTTCTCGAAGTAGTGGATGGAATTTCTGTGGTGGTTCCAGGCCCAATTTAACTAGCAGAAGAGTAGAATCTTAGACCAATCCCTGCTGCCATGTCCATCCCCAAGCTGCTACTTTTAACCAGAGTCAATTTCAAAGCTCTCAGAGACAATGGCAAGGATATATTTTCTCCTCCCTAGGCCTCATTTGAAAGAGCAAGTTAAAAATATGCAGAACTAATATGCCTAAATCCAGGCAACTCTATACTAAATGATATCTCTAGTGGCTTGAAAGAAGAGACGAAAAACCTTTACACAAAACAAAGAATTCTGTTCGGGAAACATTTCCAAACCACAGAGATCCATCCAGCCCAATAATAATACTCCCCTGTCCCCCACTCCACATCATCCAAATGGCGGGCCAGTTGCCAGGCTTATCACTGCTTTGTTAATGGTCTTCACTTGCTGGCAACCCTTTCTGAAAGGGCCAAGATTTCAGAGTTGAGAATGAAAAACAGGGTAAAGACTTCCAGTATAAAGCATCTGAGATCCTCCCACAAACTCAAAACTAGTTTAAAAAAGGGGGGGCGTGGGGGAAGGGTCAAAGAACTGTGTGTCTTAAACAAATAAAGCTCAACTCAGAAATTAGCCAGTTTTCTGTCGCCTGTACTGAGAAAGATATTTGATAATGAAAACAAGCGGTACCAAACAAATTCTAGGAGACAGTAGAGTATTCTTGGACTGCATAGCAGGCCCCCAAATACCTCCCTCCTCACATCCTATAGGAGCAGTGGCTGGATGCCGCCCCCTTCAGTTTCCTTCAATTTGCAGTTTCTGCCAAAAAACCCTTCCTTCAGGGCATTCCAGGCTAACAGAAATCCTAAAGGGCTGTGTGATACTGAAGAGTGGCTGGCCCACAGATGCTCCACAGGAACTCCAGCACCAAATCGCTTCCAGCTTTGACGTCTCTGCCAAGGTTTTTACTCAGCCTCTCAGTTTTATTTCCACCAAACTTTCCACACTGGCAGCCAGAGTACAAATCTTCACCTACAATTTGTCCACCTCTGACACTAACAAGCACGTGTATCTTAAGTTTTGTTGTATGTTGAAAGCAAACATTATTTTGTTAGCCAAGAAGTTGCTAAACCGGCAGGAGGTCATTCAAGCTACGGAGGTCTATTCAAAATTGAGGGAAATCTCTTTGAATTATTTCCTTCCAACTTATTGCATAGAGAATGCATCTACATTCAAAGCATTATGTCAGCTAGCAGCCTTGTCTCCTCCAAGTTCTAGGTAGGCAAATAGCATGGGGAAATATTGCTCCATTATTCAAGGATGCACAAGGTTCTCCAGAACAATGCTATTTCTTTCACACTATAGGGAGAGTCTTAATTCCCATATAAAAAATGCTCAGCCTATACCGAACTGGAGTTGCCCACGAAACATTTATTGTCTTTAAGAATTTCAAAGGTTGCCATTTTAGAGGGGAGTGTTGCTTATTATTAGTAAGCTGTTCTTATTAAACACAAACATGGAAAATATACAAGCTCAAAATTCTCATCAGAAAATATCTACTTATTACTTCTGATGGCAAGCAGATAGGGTAAGTAAAGCTGAATTTCTAAGCAGCTTAATTCATTTTAATCAACCTGAAAATTGCAACACGAAGTAACAGGCAGCTAGGATGAGAAACTCCAAAGGTCCTTAACAAAAGATATGAATTTCAACTTTCCAGTATCTGTCCTGCTGGAAGCTGACTGCCTGCTATATATCTCTAACATCTACTAAATACATGTGTTTTTGAGGGTTGGTTTTTTTTTTTTTTTTTGGTATGATTTGGTGCCTGAATGAACTTGGGAATGCTATAAACCAAATATGTTGTCAAACTATAGCGATTTAAGAGAGTAAAATTGGCTTGGTCATGAAATTCTAATTCAAAACCAAGCTGTATTCCATGATCAGCTATTTCCCCATTACGGCCATCTTGAAAAAGAACTTTAAAACCTAAGATTACCCTTTTCTCTAACAAACAGGCATACTTAGGAGGCAAGCCTGGTGTTGCTGCATCGCTGTCAACATTCTGAAGCACACTGAGTACAGGCAGTGTGCAGCACTTCTGAGATGCAACGAATTCCAGGTAAGACAGATAATCGTTTCCTGAGTAAATTCCAATCTCAAAGGCGACCAAGCTCACTCCCCTCTGAATGGATTACAATTCCGAAAGAAGCAAAGTGCGCTGAGAAGTTAAAAATATTTCACATGAGGAGGGTCCACAAGTGAAACTGCATCCCCAACAACCTACTTTAACTGCAACACATTCAGCTGGTATGGAGGAGAAGGTGCTGAAAAAGACTTTGGGCTTCTCTCCTAACAAACTGACCCTATGCTTCTCATATACTTTCATTTTCCCCAAAAGGAATTTCCCAAACCAAAATAAAACCAAAGGATCACTCCGTATTAAGTGTACCTGTCCCAGAAAATGATCTTTAAAATGTAACCTCTTCCCTCCAAAAAACAGTTAAGATAGCATTTAATAATAAAAATATTGTTTGGGATTATTTCCTTCAACAAAGCTTACTGGTCACTGGAAAAGCTATTTGCCATTTGCACTGAGGCAACAGAAAACAATATTCATCAAATCAGTTTCACTTTCTGTTATAGTTAGCCTCACTTCCTAACTGTCCTTGCTGAGAATCTTACGTTTCTCACACTTAGCAAGGCTGCGTCTAGTGTAGTGACATTATAAAACACACATGAGGGCCTCTTTTTTCATCAGGACCCATAGTACCTTTTCCAAATAACTTTTTAAAAGTTCTTCTATAGTCCTTAATCCTTGGCTGTTCACAGTCCACAGCCTCTTCTGAATTAACACAAGCTTAAGAATAGTTTCCCCCAAGTTTTAAAAAATATATTATCTATACTAAGTGGCAGGAAAAAAACGGATGTATTCAGAGGAAAAAAACTCCCAAATCCTTTTTACCCTACTTGTTCACAGTAATTGTTTGATATACTATAAAATTTATCTATTGCTTCTTCTCGCCCTGCTATTGGGATTATTTTGTACCATAGAGTATTTAAAAGTCTCAGCAAGTAGATGTCTCAAATTAAAAATAGAGGGTCAAAACCACTCTCATTGCCTACCTCCCAAAATCAAAAAACAAAAATCCTAGGCACCTTAACATCAGACTAAAAATATCTAGAAAAAACAATGACATTAGCATTCTAGGAGAGTGGAAACATTTTAATAATTTAATAAAGTAATTCACATCAATACCCAAGTGGATGGATATTTTGAAAAGCGGAAAGCTTTCAAGAACAGTAAGCCAAACTTTCACAAAGAAAACTCTCTCACTGGAAAGCCAATGTAATTCCAAGTCAAATAATGATTCTGCAAAGGAGGCCTAACCAATCCCTATCCTCCAACCCTGATCAAGCCCTGGGGCACATTTTATAACTGGCGACTTGGGGAAGAAAAAAAGTGTTTTAAATAGACTGGATCCCAAACATGAAACTCCACGTTCACATTATTAAGGATCATAGTGACTAGAAAAAAGAACTGAATTTCCAAATACATGCATAAAGTGTCTGACAATATTTCAAGCAAAAATAAAATAAAACAAACTCTTTTTAGTGACTATCACCCAGGGATAATTTTTAAAACCCTCGGGAACAACTGCATACTCCAGTAAACTCTCAATAAACATTTTTTCTTAATGCCTATCTGCTTGGACAACCTGCAGAATTTACTTCCTCTAATGAAGAGCAGGTACAAGGAAGAGGACTAGCTTTTATCTTGGGTATCACAGGTATCAAAATGGTATCCTGCATATTCTAACAAGTTCCCAAACAACTTGGTTGTCTCCACATTTCCAAAGTCAGAAAAATACGTAAAAATCTGGATTTCTAAACTATGTTTAAAAATAGGAAGATCTGGCAACAGTGAGCCCTTACTCCCACATAACAACAACCTACTGGAGTGTAGTGGCTGCCTTTTCAGAAAAGACATGTGCAATCCAGAACCTAGTCCTCACCTGTGCTCTTTACTTTATTCCTGACGATTTTACTGCCTGGGTCCCCCCAGAGGCATCTGAATTTTTGATTCCCATTCTATAAACTTTGTACTATTCCCATCTGTCCAATTTAGATACTCTGATGTACTTCTCTTCCTCTCTCTGACTCTGATTTGTCTATTCGCTTTTTCTTTCAATAATCTGTTCATAGAACACCCACAGTACTGTCCCAGACTGGAAAGGCACGAGATTAGTGTCTATCTAAATCCACAGAACCATCTACTGAGAACATTAATATCAAAACCATGAGAAATTACTGATAACACTGTATGGTCTCAGCCACCACTTTTTAGCAAATCTATCTCTGTGATGCCACTTCTCAACAATTTTTCTATATTTTTCATACATCTCCTTCAACTCAAATAGACCAGAACAAGCTATCCGCGACACTTTCGTATTCAACCTTTGGTTCCTCTACATTTCTAATTTCTGTATTAGAATAATACCAGGTTGTGCTACATTCTATAGGTCTATATCAGTCACATGACCACATGATTTTTTTTTTGCATGTGGCTTCAGCTTCACACAACTATGCATATATGGTTTAGCGCCTGCTTGTTCCAAAGTAAATCTGACTACTTTGCCCCAAAATAACACAGTTTACTTCAGAATGACACTTCTCATTTTACACTTACATAGTGACAGCTAGATTCCCCCACCTGGGAACTACAGAACGATCAATTTTTTTTCTGCAAACAGCTCCTTTCACTTACCTACAGTCTCTGAAACTTATCACCTGAGTCTAGAATGAGGAGATTTTGCAAACCCACCCCCCACCCACCTAGAATCCCAGAACAAGGCCCCGCCTCACCTTAGCGGTTAACAGGAGAGTTTACTATAGTATTAAAAATAATAGAACAATCTCTTTTTCTCTCTGACCCCAAAAAGGACTAGAACTGAACGGAAATGAAAATGAAATGGAGAGTAGGAGACGTACCGCAGATTGAAACCTCGGTTGCTCTTCCTGGAATAAGAGAGAAAAAAAAAATAGAAAATATAGAAGTTATTTTTACACTTCACATTCAATAATAAGAAAGAAAATGCCGGCGGCGAAGGAAGCGGCGGGTGGGGAGTCAGCCCGACCCCCCTCCCTCCCTCCCCACCCGACGCCCCCTTCCCCCTAGCGGGATCCGGTAGCCGGGCAGGGGGGGTCCCGAGCGCCGCCCCTCCTTCCGGGATCCGACTCCGGCTGGAGGGGGTTCAGAGCACTGTCTCCTCCCCTCGCACCCAGCTCTGGGCGTCTGGGCACTCCCACCCCCTCTCTGCTCTCCTCCAACCCCCCCAGGATCCGCGGGTCTCGGGAAGAGGTTGATCGCAGATCGAGGGGGCAGGTCCTGAGCGTCGTCCCTTTCCCGGGGATCCGGACAATGGGATCTCGGGCGCACCCCGTCCCAGTCCCCCCGATCCTGAACAGGACAGGGTGGGAGCCGGAGGCCGCAGCACCTTGCTCCACCGGGGGAGGTGGGGGTCCCAAAGGCCGCGTGTCTCCACCCCACCTCCAGTCCCAGAAGGCCGCTCCAGCTAGGAGCCCGGAGGGGAGCGAGCTGGGAGCGCGACGGAGGCGGTCCCAGTCGAGGTGGGGGGGGGGGCTGGTAAGGGGAAGGAGGAGGCGGCTGCCCGGCCCCCTGCCGCCGTCGCCCCGCTGAGAGCCCTGGCCGCTGTCCCCGCCTGACAACCCGCACGGGAAGGAAGAAGCCCCGGGACTCACGTCGCTCTCCACCTCGATGTCATCGTTATCGCTCATTTCCTACGGCCCAGGGAGCGGCCACTGCAGCGGCGGCGGGGAAGGGGGGAGGGGTGAAGGGGAGGGGGAAGTCACCGACAACAACTAGCCGAGTCCCCCCACACACACACTCACTCACTCACTCACTCGCTCTCTCACTCACACACACACACACAACACAGGCGAGAACCACCTCCTCACTGCAGCACCGGATCAACGGCGGCACGCACGCCCGGTCGGCCCCCTGCCACGTGACCGGGCCCGTCACGCTGGGGCCGCCGAGACTTGTAGTTGTCGTCCCTTTGACTGACGGCCCAGCTGCCTCCAGAAAAACTACAAATCCCATAAGGAACTGCACACGGTCGTCGCCAGTCCGGGCTGTTGACGGAGTCCAGAGCGCCTGCGTGTCCTGTGAAGGGGGCGGAGAGCGGAGCGGCGCGGTGCCTGCTGGGAGTCGTAGTCCGCAGACCGCGAGTTGTCAGGAGGTTTTCTTCCCGAGGCAGCAGAGGAGGCTGCTGGGAAGACAGGACACGTGGAGGGAGCTGGGGCTCCTGGAGCCCGGCACCGTCCGAGCGCCGGGCGCCTGGCCCAGGGGACAGGGTGGAGGTTCTGGGGGAGTAGCCGACTGCCTAAATAGCGCTGCCTCTCCTTGGCGTGACTGGTTTTACTTTGTATTCTTGATGGCTGAGTCGCCCTGCATTGCGCCCTGGGGCGGAACCCGCATAGGGCGGGGAGGGGGGGGGCGTCCTGCTGCTGCGGACTAGGGGGCGCGGCTCGGAATGCCTACGCGAACCTTTGGGATCTGGCAGTGGGGAGGTGGCAATGGCAGGTGTTAAGTGGCGTTACAGGACTGGCAGGATGACCGGCCTCGCTGACGGACCGCTCCCAGCCATGAGAATTTTGTATCCATTCATCCGGGGGTGACTATCCTTGCTGCTCACCGTGAGGCTCGCACGTTCATGGACCTCCGATCCTCAATAACCATTTAAGTGGAAGTAAAACCCATTCTGAGTTTGTTGTATCCCAGGTAGATTAGGGAGTGCCCAGTTTAGAGTGCCGTAATTAAGATTTGCAAAAAATATCAAAACGGGAAACTTGTGCATCTCCCTATCCAGTTAAAACATTTATTCCATCAATATTTATTGAACACCTATCATGTGCCAGCACAGGGATACTATAATGTATGAGATTAGACTGGTCCCTGACTTCATGCAGCTCAGCTGTGGAAACAAAAATGATACAGCACGGCCATCATTCGAAGAGTGTACCTCGAGTCCCACAGGGAAGAAAAAACAAAATAAGACACCTTCAACCCCAGATAAAGTAGCTGACCTACTCTTTTACACTTAGTGTCCAAAGTGAATGAAATTTTGGGCTTTTCCCATAAGTTACCCATTCCCTAATGAAGACCATTTTATCACTAACTTTTGAATACAGAAATCTGGGGATATGTGAGGTATCTTCCCTTGTGAGCATATCATCAGTGTTTAAGAAAAATGTAAACCATGGTAATCTTCCCTTTATGTTTTTTCCTTTAAATATCTGTTGTAATTTTTACTCAGTGATCCCATCCTAGTGAAGTCTGCACATCTTTGCAAGTAAACTTACCTTTTCTAAATACTTTTGTCTCCTAATCTTTCTTCAACATCCAGTGGGGGATACAGACATAAGCAGATCATTTTAAGGGCTGAGGGGTTGTAAGGAAGACAGGGAAGTAGTTCTGAGTGAGTTAATTAGCTGGATATTAGAATTAGGGCTAACTCATATTAGAAACTAGGACAAAAAATTATTTGGTGCCAGTTATGTGCAAAGCATTATAGGGCAACACTGGCTACAAGTTAAAATCACTCTTAGCCTTTAAAAAATTCTGATGTCCAGGCTGCACTCCAAACCAATTAAGTTAGAACCCCTGGGGGCAAGAAGCAGATAGCGGTATTTTTTTTAAAGCTCTCCGGGGGATTCCAAAGTGCAGCCAATGTAGAGAACCATTGCAACAGAGGGTGCTAAGTTAAATAAAGATAGTCTTACACTAAATGATTCATTTTATAAGAGTGAATTTTATAGTTTGTCAAAAATCATATTTCAATAGATCAGTTACATAAGAAAAATAGGATTATCTTTGCCCACCTGGAATCTAAAAGCTGATAGGGGAATAAATTATGAGCACAAATAATTACAATGAAAACAGACTACATGTTAAATTAGTTACACAGGCAGTGAATTCCTTAAGAGCTCAGAGGAAGGGGACACCTGGGTGGCTCAGTCGATTAAGCTGCTGCCTTCGGCTCGGGTCATGATCCCAGGGTACTGGGGTAGAGTCTCGAATCGGGCTCCTTGTTCAGCGGGGAACCTGGTTCTCTCTCTGCCTATGCCTACTGCTCTGCCTGCTTGGGCTCTCTCTCGCTCTGACAAATAAATAAAATCTTAAAGAAAAAAAAGAAAAAAGAGCTCAGAGGAGGGAAAAATATTTCCAGATGTGAGAGAGGTGGGGGGTTGCTGGTGATCAGGTAAATCTTAGGCTGTCAGCTCCATCAGGGCAGAAACTGGGTCTGCAGAGACCACGTCAGATTTTGGTCGCCATGAATTCCCAGTTATTGGGTGGAGGCCTGGGCACATAGGAGAGGCGGGGAGGAAAGGCTTTCCAGTCAGATTTTAACACTTTTTTTTTTTTTTTTTTTAGCAATTGATAGAATATGAAGACCCATCAACCCAGTTTATATATATATATATATATATTTTTTTTTTTTTGAGAGAGAGCTTGTGCACATGTGCATGGGGGAGGGGAAGAAGGAAAGAGAGAGAGAGAGAGGGAATATTAAGCAGGCTCCAAGCCCAGTATAAGCCCAATGCAGGACTCAATCTCATGACCCTGAGATCATGACCTGAGCTGAAACCATGAGTTGGACACTTAACTGACTGAGCCACCCAGGCATCTCCTAGTTATTAAATTTGACCTAAGAGACATAAACCACTGCACCCAACAATAGTAATATATGTTCTTTTTTCAAGCACTCATGGAACGTTTACAAAAATGGAGCATGTTCTCAGCCATAAGACAAATATCAACCATTTTCAGAGGACTGTAATCTCAGAGAGCTTGTTCTTGGACCCAAAGCAATTAAAGTAGAAATAGTAACGAAAGATGACTAAAAAATCCTTTTAAGTTTGGAACTTAAGAAACACTTTAAAGTGACCCAAATGGAGGGACTTTCCCGAGCAAGGTACATATGCAGGAAAGGACTAGACATACAGAAACAAAAATTTCCTCTAGTTTTCCTTTTTAGTACTTTTCTAATGTGAATAATCATCTCGGACCCTAAGAATTCACTTTCATCTCTGCACACTTACGTGTCTTTGGGAAAGCCCTGTGTAAATGTTTCAAGACTGGGCATTGCCATGGGGCAGCCTCATCCAGCCCCTTACTAGTTCAAGTTCGGTGCGGTGGTATCCATGTTACCTTGGCGCTTGTTAGAAATACAGGCCCCACCCCAGACCCACAGAACCAGGTCAGCAATACAACAATATGCCCAGGGGATTGATCCACACAGCAGAGTCTGAGAAGCTCTGATGAGGGATGAAGGGCCAGCAATTGGGGAGGGCAAGCAGACCACCTCCATTTTCGCCCCAGCTCTTCCACAGTGTGGCTTCTGCTCTACCACTTGACCAAAATCACTCTTATCCAGGCTACCAGCTACCCTGTATTGCTAAATCCAAAGCTCTTATCTTATTTGACCCCATGATGACCTTCTTCACTGTTGATCACTCCTCTTTCTCGAAGGCCAAGAACTCCTCTGCCCCTCCTACCTCCTTCCTGGCCTCCTCTGGCTTCTCTTGCCTGTCTGTGTTTGAGTTCCAGTGGTTCCGTGCTGGCTCTTGCCTCTTCCCCCTCCTACCCTCTACCTTGTGGGATCCTCTTCCTCTCCAGGTTTTCGTGGCCATCTCTCTGACAGTGACCCCGAGACTAAGTCTCTTAAACTCTAGATTTTTATATCCCATTTATGTTTGAACACATCTCCTTGGATACTTCCACAGACAACTCAACACTTGGGCTTGTGGATGAGTGAGAAAAAGTAGGTTTGATACAGCATTTGGAGTACGAGTCACTCAAAAGTGAACATATCTGTATGAGTATATGCATGTAGAGAAATGTGTAGAAGGATAGCCAGCAAACATTTAATAGCATTTGTTTCTGGAGGTGGGACATCCAGCACTTTTCTCTTCTTTTTAAGTGAGTAGTATCATTCTTGAGCAAACAGTAGGGTTATTAAAAGAAAACCACTATCTCAGGAAGTCTGTTATCTCTCCTAAACACCAAACTTCTCAAGCCATAAGCCTTAGGAGGATGGTCCCATCCCTTTCTCATGTCACTTAGGCTTGCTTTCTCCTTATTTAGGGGATGGGGGTGTAACCACGAGGGGCTCAGCAGGAACCAGATGGCACACTCAAATTAGGATCATTCATGGAGTTTTTAATAATGGGGTTGTTTACAAATGTGTGGGCAGGTGTAAAAAAAATTACAAGCAATTACACAGAAGCCCTGGGACTCTGTGCCCATCCAGGACTGTAAGGAAGAGAGAATGAGTGGTTAACAGAGCCAGGATGGAGGCCGTGTGGAGAGGGCCCTCTGAGAGGAGCTCAGACCCAGGGCCCAGGACAGCTGGTTCTGAAGGCCAAGACAAAGGTTTCTGGCCCTGCAAAGGACGCTTGTTTCCTCTTCTCACAATTTCAGAGAGGTCTGGAACTTCCCATTCTCCACCCTGCAGCCAGAAGGATGTATCAGGAATGAAGTATCTTCACTCTTTCAATTAAACCTTATTCCTCTCAGTGCCTTCAGGATAAAGCTTAAACTCCATCCTAGACTCTCACCCTCTATGAATCCAGCCATGCAGAACTTATTGCCATTCTTCCAAAGGACAATGTTTTCTTCTGGGTCCAGGGATTTCCACATGGTATTCCTTCTGCCCTGAGTGTTAACCTCCCCCAAATACTCCCACTCACCCCTCCCCACTTTTCTTCTCATCCTTTGGGGCTGAGCCATCACCTCCATCAGGAAGTCCCCCCTGGATTCTCCAAAGCTGGATTAAGGAGACCGGGCTGAACCTCGGGGAGGCAGTTTCTCCTCTCAGTCTTCAAGCCCATGAGTCACTCCTCTTCCCAGGGGGAATAAGAGAGGGAGTAGAAATGCCAGAGTATTCCTCCTATAGTTTTTCTCCCCTGCAAAGCGCACTGTTCAGTCCCTTGGAACTTCAGCCTCCAGTACTGGGAACAATAAATTTCTGTTGTTATAAACCATCCAGTCTGTGATACTCTGTGATAGCACAAATGGACTAGGACAATCTCCATCAGTTTTGGTGTTTGTTGACTTATTTGTGAACTATTACCCCCACGTCCCCCTACCCACCCTAGACCATAAGCTCTATGAGGTCAAGACCATGCCCATGCCCATTTTGCTCTACTCATATCCATGGCACCTAGCACTGTAGTTAGCATGTGGGGTGTGTGTGTGTGTGTGTACAATAAATAGTGTGGACTGAACCTTGCAATTATCTATTTCAACCCCATC